>NW_017732027.1:509352-513349 GCF_001890085.2 Hipposideros armiger
GAGATGGGGGCCCAGGGAAAAGGGGATGAGGCAGCACGGGTGGCAGAACAAAGCTCTCACGGGCAGCCCCAGGCCTTGCAGGGCTTCAGGGGGCTGTGCTTGGCCAGAGGGAAGAGAATCAGCGGGCAGTATGAGAGGGCTGGCAGGGCAGAGCAGTTGAGGCACACTGAGTTCTGGCGGGGGAACTCCTTGGATTGCAGAGGCAGCCAGGGAGTGCTGACAATGCCACCCTCCCTTCATCCCTCAGCACTGGGAGCCACAACCCACCCACACTGTACCCCAAATCTGTGCTGCACCTCATACCCACCCTGCACTGTACCCCAAGCCCATGCTGTACCCCACCCAAGTCCATGCCGCACCCAACAGCTCCCTGCACTGTACTCCAGGCCCACACTGCACCCCACAGCTCCCTGCACTGTACCCCAGGACCACACTGCACCCCACAGCTCCTTGCACTGTACCCCAGGCCCATGCTGCACCCCACGACTCCCTGCACTGTACCCCAGGCCCATGATGCACCCCACGACTCCCTGCACTGTACCCCAGGCCCATGCTGCACTCCTCACATGTACCTGTTAGAGGCGGGGGGCACCTGGCTGGATGCTGGGCTCCTTGCACACATATCACATTTCCTGATCTCTGAGCACAGCGGGATGTGTGGAGGGAACCGATGCTTGTAACTCTGCACCCCACAACTACTCCCCGAGCACTTGGCAGACGAGGCCCGGTCTCCAAGCAGGAGGCAAACCATTGGATCAGAACCGCAAACGAGAGTCCTATCAGAGGGCCTTGAAGGCCCGTGAGCCAATCTGGGCTTAAACAGAGGCGCAGTGGGTCCACTCGGTACTGGGGAAACCAGGCTGTGCTGGACCTGGGCTCCCCACACCCCAGGGGACGAGACTGTGCCCCCAGAGCAGAGAGCGCCTGCACACGTGGACAGTTCACAACTGCACAGACGTTTGGGGTTCAGGTGCTTCCAGGTCTAAGGAGGGTACACTCTGGTTTAGAAGTCCATGACTCACGTGCGGTCTGAACAATGCCGCTGCACAGGGGCCACTGTCCTTTGGTGGGGAATGACAACATCATGGGGCATCACGGGCTAGTGGCCGCCCGCCGCCCAACACGCCCTGGCTCCTCCAACCCCATCTCACCCTCACCACTCTCCCTTGTTCCCTGGGATGGCCTCCCAGGTACATAACCTGCACCCAAGTCCCCAGTCACTTGGGAACCTAAAATTAAACAGCTGCAGGACAAAGGGGTCCTCAAGCATTTGAAACTCAGCTCCAAGCTGAAGTGGGGGCCAGGAGGATGGTCCTTGTAATTCTTCCTTCTTGGAACCTCATGCCTGGCTGCAGCACCAACCGGGGCCTTGGCGATGTCATTTTCCAGTAAGATCCCGGGGCCGCTGCAGTCCAACTTGGAGCAGAGGGACAGAGAGGCCTGGCTGTGAGCCCCTGACCCGGAATGACGGCAAGCAGACGACGAGGTTGAGCATGAGGTGGGGACCTGAGCTCCAGCCATCGTCCCTCCTTCACTGGACAGGCTTGCGTGGGTCACTGTCCTGGGGCAGCCCGTGTGGGGACCACTGGAGAGGAGCAAGTCGGAGGCCCAGCCCTGTCCTTGGGGACAGGCACCCAGCGGGGACAGGAGCCAGCATGCTGTGCACTGCAGTGACACTGGGCGTCGGTTTCTTGTTCTGCTGGCTGGAATCGTGTTGCCAGATCATGTCTCCAAACCTCGTTCTATGCAGGAGGAAACCGAAGCCCAGGACAGCACGGCGTGTGCTGCTCCCAGGAGGAGGGCGGGGCGTTGAGGGCCGGTAGTGAGGACGGCCAGCTGCTGGGCTGCAGTGAAGCTCTGAGCGGCACTGGCGACCCGCACACATGAGGACAGAGCTGGGGGCTCCCTGGGGACCAGACAGGAGCTGTAAACAGGACTGGGGCAGGCTGTGCAGGGGAGGGTGCAGAGCCAGCCACACAGGAAGACAAGCTGCAGCCGGCTGACTGTCAGCTGACGGCACAGTGGACCACGCAGGGAGCAGTTTCAGGTTTGGCCCGAGCCACGGAGGACATGTACGGCTGCCATAAAGACCACTCCACCCGGTTCCTGTGCCCACTAGGCCCCAGGCCCTTGACACCCAAAACCCATGAGCAATCTCGAAAAACAGGGGCTATTATCTCCACTTTGTAGGTGGGGAAACCGAGGCAGAGAGTAGTTAAGCAACCTGGTTGCAGGAAAGCAACCAGCAGGTGACAACTGGGACTGCAGCCCAGGTGTGTCTGACCCCAAAGCCACCCTGCCAGCTCAGTATCAGGCCTGTGATGTCACTTCCCTAGCAGGCTGTCCAGAACCCCCTTCACACCAGGATCCTTGGCGTCAAGGCAAAGTGAAGGTGACACATAAGATCTCCCTGGTGGAGNCCTGTAACATGGGCAGTCATCATAGCCACCCCGTCAGTGCTGACGGGACGATATGAATGATACTTGTCCAGTGCTGTCACTACTGTTGCAACTGTCAGTCTCTACCACCTGCGGGCACCTTTCATGAAGCAGCCTGAACTCTTGGAGACGTGTAACTGGCTCTCCATTCGTAAGAACCAGTGGGGAGACACGTACTTTCAGGGGGGGAAGCACTGGGGGTGCGGAACCCCACCCCCCTTACCAGCCTTGTGACCTTGGGCAAGTCACACTCCTCCTGCCCTAGTCCAAATGCACACCCTCGTCTGCAAACTGGGAGCAGCAGTCCCCACCCCACAGGGGTTTGTGGCACTGGAGACAGAGCCTGCACAACCTCTCTACTAGATGCTCCTCAAATGGCAGACGCTGATTTGTATTGGGCAAATCAATCACTCCCTTGAGCTCTGGTCAGCAGTGGATGGGGTGGGGGCTGGGGTTCCCGAGGCTACCAGCACACACCCAGGGTATATTTAGCTCTGCCGGAGCCTGCCGGGTGCAGGCATTCCAGCCGCGGACGCGGAATCTCAGACCAGCCCCTAATTCCTCATCGGCGACCGTGGAATTAGCTCCAGAGCAGAACTCTCTCATTTAGAACTGTAGACTAAATCATCACCAGAGGACACACACACACACACAAACATGTTAAACTCCTGTGCTGGTAACGTGTCGATGCCACTCACAGCCCCAGCTCCGTGGTGAGAGTTCACCTCCCAAAATAGAGGACACTGTCCCTGAGCACAAGTCAGCTGGTGCCAGTCAGACAGCTGCGCTCTAGACGAGCCTCCCTGAAGAAATCCTGTCCCTTGCATATCTTAAGATGAATCAGCAGGAAAAAATAAAACAGCAAAGCATTAGGGGAAAAAGTGACGATTACCCCTAACCCTACTGCATGTTGATGTATTTCCTTCCAGTGCGTTTTTCCTGCACATTTTGCAGAGATGACGCTGTGTATACAATTCCGGACCTTGTATTCTTCATTTGTCACCAGCACTGACACATGCATTTTACCAACCCTTCGCAATCATATTAATGACTGCAAAATATTCCATCCTCTATCAGCAGTTCTCTAAAGTGTGGTCTAGGGGCCCCTGGGGATCCCCAAGACCCAATCAGAGGTCAGCTGGGTCAAAACCTTTTTCAGGATAAGATTAAGATATTATTTTCCTTGTTTGCTTCCTTTCTCTCCCGAGTGTCCAATGGAGCTGTTCAGAGGCTGCCTCACGGGTGACATCACACCTGGCTGAACACAGACCGGACATGAGAACCCAGCTGCCATCTATTAAGCCAGATATTAACGAGATTTGCAGAACTGTGAAGCAATGCCAGGCTATTCACTAAACAGACTCACAGGGCAACATACAAAGGGCTACTATTCCGATTCAACGAATTAACAAATACTTGAGAATTTTCTCCGTTTTAACGTTTAATACTGTAAATATCGGTAACTAGAGCCCACTTAACCAAAAGCTCTTTGGCATCCTCAGTTAAGTGTGAGATGAAGGGGTCCCAAGTGCTAAAAGTTTGAGAACTGCTGCTGTGGG
>NW_017732027.1:517909-523333 GCF_001890085.2 Hipposideros armiger
TCGGGTGGAGACAGACAGGCAGTGCCTACCCAGTTGGGGAAATGCGTGTGTCTGGGCACACTGGGGTTCAAACCCATCTGTCGTTTACAAATAGGGTGATATGATGCCAGACAATGGATGGGCCCCTGTGGACATCTGTGTCTCCATCTGCAGTAGGGACACCCAGCAGCCCTGAAAAGCACTGTGAAGATGTCTGGCTGGGATCGCAGGAGTGTCTGGCCAGGTGCAGGACCCCAGGGACCACCCTGTGGGGCACGGCTGCCATGACACCAAAGCAGGGTGCTGCCGACACCCTAGAGACGGCGGCAGTGGAAACATCCCCTAGTAAACAGACACGCTGCACTCGGGTTGCTCTGCTCTGTGTACCAGCAGCCTTGAGGCCTGCAGCTTCGGGGCAGCCCGTGGCAGCTGGCACACATCTGGCTGGTCCCCTCAGCATCTCGCAAGACCACGTGGTCATCATCAAAAAGTACGAGCTGCTATCTAAACACCACCCATGTTTTCCTATATTTTAACTGCCTTTTTGAGCGTTTCTCACGTGCCAGGCACTTGGCACCCTTGGTCCCAATAAAGTCCCAGGGGGAGGTGGCATCAGAAGCACAGAGAGGTTCAACAATCAATAATGCCGTCAGGTGGCAGAGCTGGAGTTTGAGCCTCAGAGACCTAAATTCAGGGGACGCTTTACCGTGTGCTGCCGAGGCAAAGCAAGTGGCACAAGGAAGCCCGTGTTTGTACAGAGGAGGAGTCGATGGTCAGGCTTCCGGCCAGCAGCTACTGTCAGCAACTGCGGCTGGCCTGGCCGTGAGGACCAGTGGCAGGACAGACCCCTCCACAGGTTGGACCCCTTCCTACCCTCTCCTCTCACCACCCAGACTGCCGATTTTCTCTCGCCCGCTCACAGCTCTCCCATGACCCAGATGATGCTCTGGAGGGTCAGGGTGTGGGACAGGCAACGTCTCCATGCGTGAGGATCACACTCCCTTTTCTGGAACAGTAAGACAGGACTTTGCATGAGTTCATCAAACTCAGGACTTGAGGCTCAAAACTACGCCATCTCTCCCCAAACTACCTCATAGACAGAATCTATAAAGAATCAAACGGTCTTGGGTGGCCAGTTAGGAAGGGACCCTGAAGATCAGGGCAAAGCAGTTCAGAGTTCGGTGGTTCCCAGGCTGAGCTGGAGATGGCCCTCTGGGTCCGGGCAACGCCCTTTTCAGATGTAATTTCTGCTGACTTTCTGGGTCAGGTGGATTTGCCTTCTGCTGCACTGAATTCAGACGGAGTCACACAGGGAACCCGGCACCAGTGCTGCTACCTGTGTGATACTCCAGGATGACAGCATGTCATTCCCCGCCAGGGACAGTGGCCCCTGCAGAATGGCATCGTCCAGACCTCTCGCCAAGTCACAGACTTCTAAACCAGAGTGTACATACCTTAGAACAGGGCTCAGTGCTTTTCTTGGTTCCTCATTGTAAAAGCAAAGCACACACAATGAAGAAAACTCTGAAAAGTCACGGCAAGTATAAAGACACAGGTGGGGAAACCTGCCTTTCTCCCGCCTCCCATAGAGGAGGGCCGCTGCTGACGCCGTGAAGTAATTCCTTCTAGTGTTTTCTCCCTTGTTGTTTTTATAGAGTTGACATCATACGTGAGATGCAATTTCTGTCCTCAGCTGTTTTCTAAATTAAACTTTTCGTAAGCACGTTCCCCTAGCATTAAACACTTCTCACATACAGCTCTAGAATGCTCCCCTCCCACCCCAGAACGCGTGTCAGGAGGACATGGGTTTTTGTTCTTGTCCGAGGCTGACTGCCCGGGCCTGCAGCAGTGCTTGGCATACAGGAGGCATTTAGTGTAAACATTTGTTGGCTGAATGAATGAATGATCACATGGCTAATATCCCATCACCCCCCTCCACATTGAGGTGGTTTCTGCCTTTTTGCTGTTACTAGTAATGCTGAGATGAACGCCTCTGTGGCTACGCCATTGCCTGTACTCGGGCTAGGTGAAGGACTGTGTCTCTCTGTTCCAAACACTGGGACCTGCGCCAACAGAGTAGGGGACAAGGGCTCAGGTTCTAGCTCTGCCACTTACTCTCCTTGACCCTGCACAGGCCTCAGGTTCCCCTCTGGGATGGTGGGTGGGTTTGCGTGAAGGACCCTCCAGGTCCCTTCCAGCTCCATGATGCTAACACAGTAGCCATGGGAACGGAAGCTGACTGAGCCAGCCACTCAGGCTCTCCACCTAGCCCTGCACCCTGTTATGGGCTGAATTATGTTCCCCCCCCAAAAAAAAGAATCCATATGTGGAAGTCCCAACACCACGCAACCTCAGATTGTGACTGTATTTAGAGATAAGACTTTTGTGGAGGTAATTATGGTAAAATGAGGTCATTGGGATGAGCCTTAATCCAGTATGCCTGGTGTCCTTATGAGAAGAGATTAGGACAGAGACACACACAGAGGGAAGACCATGTGAGGACACAGGGAGAAGGTGGCCACCTGCAAGCCAAGGAGAAAGGCCTCATGAGAAACCAACCCTGCCCACACCTTGATCTTGGACTTCCAGCCTCCAGGAGTGTGTAAAGATAAAACTTCCATTGTTTAAGCTCCTGGTCTTACTTTGGTACTTTGTTAGCAGCCCTGGAAGAATAATAAACCCTCCATGAACCACTGACCACCCGGGGAGCCTGCCTCCCAGACCAGCAGCCGCCCGGGGAGGACATCAGGATCAGAGAAAGCATGGGTCTTGCTCAAGGACCGGGCGCCCATTGGTGGCAGAGCTGGCACCCGAGCCCCTCCCAGTTCAGGCTCTTTCCTCTGCCCCACCTTGTACTGTTGTGACCACATGGGCTGCGATGTTATGAAGCCACCACCACACTCATAATCATCTACTGGGCCTCACCACATGTGGGCCAGCACTTTGGGCAGGGGTTGGGGCGTTCCCTCCAAACAATGGGGAAAGTGAGGCACGGGGGGCCCCCAGCTAGTGTGCTGGATTTGGACCCAGGCCTGTCTGGTGCAGAAAACCATTTCTTAATTTCCCTGGCCACTCAAAATCAACAAGCAACAAAACAAGTAGGTGACTGCACGGGACCTTGATGCCATGTGAACCATCTCAAAGATGTCCTCGTTACCAGACTAAGGGAAGACACTCCTGCAGCCTGATGGCATAAAGGAAAGGGGACCCTCCTTCAGGGGAGGTTGTACAGGTCGCCTCAAGCTTTGACTGTCCAGCCCATCTCAGCAGCTGGAGACGGGGCCACATTATGCCCAGCCACACCTGCTGGCACCGAGCTCCAGACGGATGCCAGCCTTCCACAGGAGGGCCATCAGCGGACCTGCCCTGGATGATGGAAGCCCCTGACTTGCCAGATGTGCGCAGTGGCCAGACATTAGAGCCAAGTGCCAGGCACAAGGGGCCACACTGCTGTCCCCCACCACAGGTGTAGTGAAAATTACTGCTATGCAAATAATGGGCTGGGGACAGCTATGGGGCATACGCGACAGGTGGATGGGAGAGCAGGCTTGCGGCCAGTTCCAAAGAGCTGATTTGCTCAGGAAGACGAAGGTAAACTGGACCATCTAGTAATGTCCACCATAAGCTATTAAGGACCTACTATGTGCAGGGTTTCTCACTCGTACCTTATCCTCTCCAGGTAACCATCAATACTGCTTCTATACATCAGGAAGCCAAGCTCAGGAAGGTGTCATGATTTGCCCAAGACCACCAGGTGGTCACCATGGTTCAAACCGCAGTCCCCTTGCTCTTTCCAGCTATGACCCCCACGTCCCCCAGTGCCCGCATACCCCTTCTCCCAGGACAACCACCAATGAGGAGGGATGAAGGTCCTTCCAGGGTTCTCCCTGTTTATAGGAGGGCCGGAGGTATCAATTATGGCCACAGAAAGCCCCAAATTACCCAGTGAGCACCCTGCCATTATGCCCGCCTCCCATTAAATAAATGTGTCTGGAAGTCCTGCAGAGACTGGGGGTGCCCTGCTCCCATCCCAGATAACAGGTTGGCCATTTCGGAAATCCTCTTCTAGAGAATTCTGTCTCCCACAGCCTGCCATTTGCTCTCAGCACTCTCCCAGTGCCCCCTGCCAGTGTACCCCTTTCCTTGGTTCGGAGGGGGAGGAGACAGTTTCCCCTGGGGGGAGGGGTCCCTGGAAACACAGCACCCTCAGGCTGAGAGCACACAGTAAGCACTCGCTAAATGCACACTCCCTCCCCATTCGGAGCCCCCTCCCCAGGGAAGCAGCTGTCCCCGTTGGCTTTTGCCCTCCTCCAAAGGCCAAGCTGCGGTCTGGAGAGACAGGATCAGATGAAAGGGCACAGGAGTCCGGGAGCTCGAGTCTCCGCCCCGCTGTGGGAACTGAGCAAGCGATAAGCGCATGAGCCTCAGTCGCACCCTGAAAAATGGGGTGACGGTCCCCGCCCTGCCAGGGAATGTACGGACGAGCCCTTGGCCCAAGGCCTGGCCCCAGGAGGCTCTCAAAATCAGAGCTCTCAGGCCGAGATCCAGGCTCATCTGCCAAGGCCTCCCAGGTCCTGGTCTCAGTTTCCCCGAGCGCTCTAGGCGCGGCTGGCTTGTGACGATGTGGGATTTTCCAGCGCCGCACAGAGGCCGTCAGATCTGGTGGGTGCGGCGCGGGAGGCACCAGTGGGATGCGCAGGGGTGAGGCGCCAGAGGCCACGCGCGGAGATCCAGCCAAGTCGCACACACCTGCGGGCTCCGCGCCCCCCAAATCTGCCGCGGGAGAGCCCCGGGCGCTGGGAATCGGTCTGACGCCCCCAACCCAGGACCTAGGCTCTGCGGGAGCCGCGCAAGGGCGGCGCCCCCTGCCGCAAAGCCCCCCATGTCATCTCACAGCTCTCCGAGTCAGGGGCTGAGGCGGCTCTGTGCTGCTCGCCGGGACCCTGGCCGCCTACTGCAACCTGCGGCGACCCCGGACCTGGGAGAAGCATAGGAGTGGCGCCTTGCAGACAGCCCAGCGCAGCCACCCCAGCCGGCGCAGTGGGAAGGGGGATCCCCAGTCTGCGCGGCAGAGCTACACGCCTGGGGCTCCGGGCCAGGGAGCTACACACAGGACCCTCCGGACTGCAAGACCCTGGAGCAAAAGTTGGGTGGATCCGCTGGGCGATTTCCCTCTGTGCTGCAGGTGCAGCTCCCCCTGTCACTGCTGCGCCGCGACCCTGCTCTGGGACCAGCCTGTCGCTAGTCCCAGCACTCACCTGCACTCATCTCAGCGGCAGCTTGTAGCCGGGCTCCCCGGGCGCTACTGCAGCCCGATGCTCCTGCCCGCAGGTGCCGCGCTCAGCTGCGCGATAGCCCGTCCTTCCACCGGTCGGCTGCTCAGCGCACAGCCGCGCCTGCCCGCAGCGTCGCCGCAGCCTCTTCGCGCGCCGGCCCCGCCCCGCC
>NW_017732027.1:524515-530937 GCF_001890085.2 Hipposideros armiger
GCAGAGGACCAAATCTCCAGCACAAATGAGCTTCCAGACTCAGAGATTTCGATGGTGGCAAATCCCTCAGTGGGACCCGAGCCTGGGGACTGCCAGGGTAAGATTCTGTCCACGTTACTGAGCACCTCAGGGCCCAGGTCTCCACACCTGGAAACAGGGTTGTGCTGTAGACCTGGCTGGATGGTTGAAGCCCTTGAAACCAAAGGGTCCAGAGGAAGCTGGAGTGACATGCCCGGCCCCGTGAAAGCCCTCAACCTGGGCAAGGGCCCGTCGAGGAAGATGGCCCAGGACCTAACCGCCTCCAAGTCCCCAGGCCTGGCCTCCCTGGCCTAGTGGCCGGCACACTCCTCTGGACACTGGTGGGGTCCTGCAGCTCATCCTCGGCTCTCCAAGAGCTCGGGGGCCTCCAGGAATTCCAGGGCGCCAGGGCTTGGCCACTGGGACCCCACCAGGCCCAGGAAAGCAGGATCACAGCTCGACCCCTGAAGGGCACCCACCAGTGAACCGGTGGCGCCCCCGGTGTGGTCACGAGTGTTGGGGAGCTCATCCCCTGCAAAGGGGCAGCAGACCCTCAGATCCCGCCAAGCGGGTTGGTGGGAATGCTGCCGGCGTGGCCAGGCTTCCTGGGTTTTCCAGAACAGCCAGATGTCTGGTTTACCTGTGAAATCTCTACCCTTTCAATTGTTGAAAATGAATTCAGGAGTCTCAGCTCCACACCAGTGGCCTGAGGGCCGCTGATGGTTGGTGACACTCGCAGGCCGGAGGCCCTAGGACAGCAACACACACCAGGCTCGTGTTTGAGGGTTTGCAGAAAGAAAGCCCAGGGCTCTGGACAGGAGGGACAGTGTCAGGAGCTGTGACAGCCAGCGGCTATCAGATACCAGCCAGCAGGGCGGTACAGAGACTTACTCCAGGCTCTCATAATTCAAAGCAAAGAAAAGTGTCAGACACCTTGTACCTCACTCATTCATTCATCCAGCCACCCGCAGGGTGAGGGGAACTGAATGGGCAGCTCCTGCCCGTCTCCCTGCCGAGCCAGCTCGTCCCCCGTCACAGTACAAATCACCTCAAGTGGCTGAGTCAGAATCACCGGGGTGCCTAATAACACACGTCTGGTTTGTGTGTGGGTGGGTGCGTGTGTGCGTGTGTGCGCGCGTGCACGGGGGTGTGTGTGGGGGGGACACTGTTTTGAGCCCTCAACATTTACTAACTCCTTTATTCCTCATAAACACTGATGAGGTAGGCCAAGTTATCCACTGTTCTTAGATTTCAAAGGCGAGGGAAGGGAGGCACAGAGAGGTTAAGGAACTTGCCTGTAGTCACACAGCCAATGGTGGAGGCGGTAGCCCCACCCCTGGTGGTCCAGGGGTCTTCAGAGGGGCAAGGGAGGCAGTGTCTGTCACAGGCCCTGGATAACTCTGCCCACCTATTTGAATATTTGATGGCAGGAGCGCCATGTGGGACAGGGATGCTCAGATTGCCTGATGACAACGGCCACTTGGGAACTTGTTAAAAGTCCAGATTTCTGGGCCCTGCCCTGGGAATCCTGAGGCAGTGGGCCTGCAGTCCAGAATCTGTAACTTTCAGGACACCCCAGGGGACTCACCCTGAGCAAGTTTGGGAACCAGTCCCTCAACACCACACAGAGACGCTGCCCACCTTCGCTGACCACTGCAGGCCTCACACTGGGCTCAGCACACAGTAGGTGCTGAATAAATGTTCGGTGAACGCCCCAGCCAGCTGCCCTNCGCCCCCGTCGGCCCCGCCCCCGGCTGTCCCGCCCCTCTCCGCCCCTGCCGCGCTGCGGGCGGGGCGCACCCTGGGAAGTGTAGGCGCCGCTACGCCGGCGCTCCGCCTTCACGCCCCAGTCGCCGCACCGACGGACTGCAAGTCCCAGCTGGCCGCGCGTCCGGCGCATGCGCAAACGGACGACACAGCTGCGGTCTTTCGCAGCCACTCGTGGGCCTGCGGAGCTGTCACCGAGGCCTCGCTGGCGGCCTGGCTATTGCCAGCTCTTGGAAACCGGGGGATAGCGAGGAGGGCGCCCTAGGAGAAAGCGAGCTTGGTGCAGCTCTTGTTGAGTCGCTAGGAGTCTCGAAGACCTTCTGAGCCAACCCCCTTCTTCCCCAGTTTTCGGAGAGGGAAACTGAGGCAGGAAGGGGCGCGGCAGGATTGGCCCACCTCCATGGCGAGGCTTGAGCAGGCTGCGATACTGACGCAGGACTCCTGACTCCAGGTCTAGGGCCGCACACCCCAGGTTCCCGGGGCGCCGCTCCGGCTGGGGCCTTAGTCTGGCTGGGGTGGCGCCTAAGAAGGGGGTGCGCCCCCCGCTCCCCCTCCCCAGGGCAGGCTCCGTTCCCAGTCCCCCTGCAGTGACGTCAGGCACGCAGCACAGGGCATGGGTACAGGAGAGGGAAAGCCCCTGGGTGGGAGCAGGAGGACCCTGCTGGCGCCTCGTGCTGACAAAAGGGGTCTGCAGAGAGCGCAGAGGGCCTGGACGGGAGCCTTTAGGAGGCAGAATGTCTGGGGCCTGGCACTGCATGGGGAGAGAGGCCACAAGTGATCGAGGGCTGGCCACCGAAAATGGGGACTCTGAATGGGATACCAAGGCAGGAGGAGATATTCTTCTCCGGTTGCCATGGCTCCTGGGGAGCGCCAAAGTCTTGCAGAACCAGCCATGGGCAAGGCCGATTGGCCTCAGCCCGGGAGGCCTGGCTGGGTGGCTGGGTCAGCAGCTGCGGGGCTCCAGTGCCTGCCCACTGGGGCCTTGTGCCCAGAACACTAGGGTGATGTGATGGAAGGAGCGCTAGAAAGGGACAGATGCCCTGTTCCCAACCCAGCTGTCCCATCACAGTGGGGTGCCTTGAGCAGTTCCCTTCCCCTCGGGGCATCAGGGCCCAACCTGTGAAGTGTTTGAGTGAAGGACCCACTGTTGGCTGAGAACATCACATTTGGGTCATTGGTCCTGGCTAGGGCAGATGCCAGCCATTAGGGGTGGAAGCCCCCAGGGCCTGACCACCTGGTAGGGAGCCTGGCTTCACCTGCTCATGCAAGGTGTCTAACTCTGTGCCTCAGGGTTCACCATTGGACCTGATAGCCATCCCCACCTTTTAGGGTCGTTCTGAGGACGACATGAGCTAACGCGTGCCGTTCCCCAGACATCGGTAAATGTCTTTGATATCATTGTGCTATTATTACTATTCTCAGTGACTTGCACTGGGCCTGGTACAAAGTGAGAACTCCACAAATATCTGTTGAGTAAAGGGAGCGAAGGATGGAGGGAGGGAGAGAGGGTGGGCGCACCCCTGCCACCCGTCGCCCTCTTTAAGCGGCTCTCCGTCCGGTTCCCCACAGCCCTGTTTCTTCCCTGGCAGAAGCATCAGCCCCACATGTCTCCAAAGGCTCCTTCGAGCCTCCTGAAGGTGTGTGGTTTCCTCTACACAGCCTGGTGACATTGGCTGGGAGGTCACCATCACACCAGTTGCCCAAGGGAGAAACCAAGGTGTGGACCGGCACTTACTCCCGGGTCCCTGTGAGTCAGAGGGCAGGTGTGAGAGGCCAGTTACTGGCTGGTCCCAGGGCGCAGCCCTCCCTGTGGCCACCCAGCCCTCCTGATGGGACTGGCCCTGCTTCTCCAAGCACAGCCTCCAAACGAGGCAGGGATGGGGAGTCACAGCACTTTTCGACTTGGAGGGACCTCAGAGTCATGGAGTTCTGGCACAGTCTTTCACGAGGGCAGAACCTAAGGGGCAAAGAGATCCTGCCCAGACTCACCCAGCAAGTCAGTGGCAAGGGAGACGCCTGACACAGGTCCTGTGGCTGTGCCACCACTCCCTTCGCCCTCACTCAGCTGGTTCCTCGGCAAGGTGAACTCCCAAGGTGGGCGGGTCTGCTCAGTCCCCTGCTCCTGCACAAGCCTCCTGAGACTGGCTGGTTTGGACAGACCGAACTGACTTTGGTTCTCATCCCAGGTGTGACCTCAGGGAACTTGCTTGCCTCTCTGTGTCTCAGTTTCCTTATTCTTCAAGCCACAGTACCTGTCCCATAGGGATGTTAGGAGAATAAATGAGTAATATAAGAAAACGAGTAATATAAGAAAACACTTCAAAGTGTTTCGCTCAATAAATGTCATTATTGTTATTGAAACAGACCAGGGAGAAGCATGTGCCATCACTAACCTTAATGAGTGTTGCCTTTCTCACATTTTCCTTCTATCCTTCCATCCATCCCACTATCCGTCCATCCTCCCACCCACCCACCCACCTACCCACCTACCCATTCATCCATCCATTATCCATCCATCATCCATTTATCCATCCTCCCATCCATCCATCCACCATCTATCCACCAAGTATTTAATACCTTAGTGTACTGGGCACTGCTCTAGTGAAGAAAACGGACAAGAACTTGTTTCACGAGTCACATGAATTACTGCAGAAAATGCTGCCACCTGCTTTTCGAGCAGGCCCTGGGAGAGGGGTGTCAGAGGGCCTTCAAGCAGCTCCTTGACACGAAGAGGCCCCAAACAGGCTAACAATCAAACCAAGACACTTTCAGCACCTTATTTATTTATTTATTTATTTATTTATTTATTTATTTATTTATTTGAGCCATCCTGCCACCTGTTGGCAGCTCAGCGGCAGCTCAGCACAGGCCCATGTGGGAATTGAACGGGCAACCCTGTTGCTCAGAGTTAGCACTCTTGAGCGACTTTCAGCATTTTTTTAAAAGCACATTTAGAGGGAGAGCTGCAGCTTGGTGGGTACAGGTGCACAAGGAGGGGCCCCAGGGCAGCGGAAGTTCCCGAGGTTGCCTCCCACCCTTCTCCTCCTGCCCAGCTCACACCGCCTGCAGACAGAAGGGGTGCCTGCCAAGACCCGGGTCACTCCAGGCAGCCAGTGTAGGGGCCACTCCTGCTCCTTGAGGGCCCCTCCCATTTCAAGCACTTGTCACATGTTCGCCCTGGGGGACTGTTCATCTCATTTCATTGGGGAAGACTCTTTCAGGCCTCATAGGTGGGTGCGCTAGGCAGTGGGCCCCCCCCTCCAGCACCAAGCCCACCCTTGCCACACACACCTTTGCCTCATCATTCCCATCTAAATGCCGTGGACTGTTCTAGTTTTGTTTCACTGTTCTGTTTCATTTGGTTTGACCCTTCCCACAAGCCCTGAAGCAGGGCTCTGACCTTCTATCCTACAGGCTCGGAGACTCACTCGGGAAGGGTAGGATGGGTGGAGCTTTCCATGGAATCTTGGGACTAGGTCCCCTGATGGGAGCCCCCAGCCAGCAGCACTGGCCTTCGTCCCTCCAAGATGGGTCTCGGGCACTGTGCCTGCAGCCTCTTCCACTCTCAAGGCTGCAGTTGGGCTCAGGCGGCACTTAGAGGTGGCATTTCCGTCTTTCCCCTGCTTTGTGCCCGGGGATCTCCTTGTTGAAACCTGGGCCCCAGGACGACTGTGGTGCAATCAGGGCTGAAATATCAGAGCACCTGGGCCCACCAGGGCACCTGCCTGGTGCCAGCAGGAGGCCAGGAGAGGGTGGCAAGAGCTGGGGTAGGACCCTGGGGCAAACAGGGAGCTTCACCCCCCCCCAGCTCTTCTCAGTGTCCTAACCACTTATTGTGGGGTATGGTTGTCCTAGTGATGGAGGGGACAGAATACGGGAAGGGCAACCTCAGCTCCCTGGCCAAGTGGGTTCCAAGGTCCAGCCCTTCAAGCCAAACGCTGCTCTCCTGTGGGCACCAGGTTATAATTTGGGGGTTCCATTCCTGGTAACTCAAAAGTGATCATAAAACACAAAAATAATAAATGCAAATACATGCTTTTACAAATGTCTGTTAAATATATAAAACCACCTGCTCGGTTTAAAAGCACAGCCATTCACTGTGTGTCTGTGGAATCCTTTCCGGGCACAGGCTGTGCCGGGCGGGGCTTCCTGGGAAAGGAGCCCGGTGACCTGGAGTAACGCCCTGTTTTCATTTTGTGATAAATGCCCCCGTGACAATCACAGGCACCCGTCACTGCTCCACGGGCCTGCAGATTGCTTCACAATTAGGGCTATTTGTCCTGGAAAAGTTTACTGCCCCTTGTGGAGGCATGAAGGTCATGGGAAGTGCAGAATGAGGAGTGGAGGAGTGGGACTGGGGCAGGCTGGGACGGGCGGGGGCCAACCGCGGTGCCGACCTCACACAACCTGGGTCAGGTGGGGATGCAGGTTGGTTTCTTGAGGCCGGTGTGTGTGTGTGTGTGGTGGTGGGGGCGGGGAGTGGGCACGTGAGGGAAAGGGGCCAGCGACCCATTATATGGGGCAGGAGAGCCTAGAGAGAGGGGTTTTGTCTAACCCTCAATGGGGCCAGACTCGTGCTCAGTTAGAGAGAGCCGAAGGTAAGTGTGGAACTGCACCTGACGAGGAAGCCCAGGGCC
>NW_017732027.1:532797-537808 GCF_001890085.2 Hipposideros armiger
CTTGTTCAGTTTTCGCCAATAAAGACAGGTCCTTCTATGAACGAGAAATTATGAAGCTCACTGAAAGATGGCAAAAGGTTATCAAACAAAATGGGCAATATATCATTGAATGATCTTTGTTCTTTATATAAATAAATGACCTTTGAAAAACAAAGACAAAATAAGTCATGACTTTTCCAAAGACCCAATATAATTAAGAATCAGAGATCTCGCAAGTGGGGTGAGCCGGGGGAACCCAGCTCAGCACTTCCTGGGATAGCCATGGCCCTCTCATCTAACAAAGGGGTGATTATAGGAATGTGTCCTCTAGGCACTGGGCACTCCGACTGAGGGCCCCCCGCCTTCGAGGTCTTAGCCCAGCTTGGGTCCCAGAGTGATCAACGCGGTCGCTGTGTGGTCAACCTTCTTCCTTTCCACTAGAGGGCAGTGGTGGGCGGTAGCGGCTCCTCCACGTTTGGACTGAGCGTGGGAACATGGGACCTGCAGGGAGCTGGCCTGACGCCTCTGTCTAGAGATGGGGAAACCGAGGCCCGGAGTGGGAGGAACTTGCTCAAAGTCACTCAGGGAAAGAAATGCCCGCCTCCTGAGCTCCCGGGACTCATCCACAATTGTTCACAATAGGGCTGGGGGGGGGGCAGACACCATGAGCAGGAGACAGTACCCTAATGAATAGAA
This sequence comes from Hipposideros armiger, assembly GCF_001890085.2. Lineage (NCBI taxonomy): Eukaryota > Metazoa > Chordata > Mammalia > Chiroptera > Hipposideridae > Hipposideros > Hipposideros armiger. The sequence goes on from NW_017732027.1 coordinate 533,473, forward strand.
AACTGGGTGCTGGGGTGGAATCCAGGGGTCTGGAACCCAGCAGAGGCCCCAGGAGCCTAAATTTTGAGGGCCTGTGGCCTCATGTGCACATCCCTGGGCTCATAAACTTGCTCAGAAACACTCATTTATAAACTTGCACCCCAAAGATGGCTCTTATTATCATACAGAGCGCATTTTTTTCTGATCACAAAAATAATTGCCTCCTGATTATAAAATACAGACAGAAAATAGAGTACAGTGAACATTTAATCGTCCGACCGCATCACTCTGATGACCACAGCGAAGGTGTTGTATTCTTCTGTCCATTTTTTTTTTTCCTCTAAAGAGCATTTTGAAAAGCACGAGTGGACTGCAAACTCCCATGGTGTTTTGAAATGCCTTCTCCTGTCCTCGGAGAATCCTTGAGAATATTTTCATGGAGTTATTATTTATTCTGCCACCAGCATCAGCAGCTGTCCAGGTCCTTCCTACTGCCCCCAGGGCTGGGTGGATGCCAGCCCTGGGGGGAGTCNAGAGGCCTGGGCTGAGGATGAGGAGCACAGCCCACAGGGGCCTGACCCACTGGACCTGAGCGACACCAGATCTGAACGACATCAGGTCCTCTGCCCCCATGCTGCTGGGATGCCCCACCCTCCCCTGGAGAGCTCAGCCTCACCTTCTAGACTTCGCTGCAGTCTCTCTCCTTGGAGAAGCCCCCATGACACCCCCCGCCCCCCCAGCTAAGCAAGGGACACCTCTGCTCCCTGAGGCCTCGACTGTCACTGCCACATCACTCCATAGTCTTGCCATTTGTCTCCTGCCTGGCTCCCACACCAGATGTCAGGCCTCCCAGGTAAGGTTAGGTCCAGTTTGTCCTGGGGTCACCAGAGCATCCTGGGGTCTCTGGGTATCCGGGGTCTCCAGGGCATCCCAGGGTCACCAGGGCATGCTGGGGTCTCCAGCACATGCTAAAATCTCCAGCATGGAAGGGAGTGGCCACTGAACCCAGGATCAGCGAGTGTCCTCTCTTGTCACCCTTGATTTCCCTCGCTCAGCACGCCGAAAGGAAAGAGGTCAGACCCCCTGAGCCCCTCCCCAACATTCCTGACCTCGCCCTGGGTCCGCTGAGGCCTCCCGCAAATTGCTTCTGCTCCGGAGCCCACGGTATGTCTGGCCCCACCTGGGGCCTGGTCTAGAAAAGGCGTCGGCCTGAAAACCCAGCTGTGCAGAAATTCTGCCGGTTGCAGGCACATGGTGTCCAGCAGAAGCTGACAGCGTCCAGCGGGCCCAGATCACCCAGAGCACCTCTGGGCATTCTCTCAACACACTGCAATTTCCTCTGCCCTTTCTTCACCTCCAAATACAGCCCGTGAATTGATTTACTTCACAGCCAAATGGAGAAACAGATGAAATATGATTTCATTGTGGGCTCTTTCCAACCACTCAATAATTTAAACCATGCCATGTGAAACCAGGAGTAAAAATAACAAGTGACTCACAGCTCGCTCTCTCAAACGCGGGTCCACACACCAGGATTACTCAGCCAATTCAGGCCCAACCTCATCACCACGCACCCAGGGCTCACCTGAATTCTGCAGGCACAGCGGAAAGCGGACACGCACCAGCATGGGTTCTATGTGATTGGTTCTCCATAGCAGCCCAAAGTATCCCATAATTTCAGCTGCTCCGTTAACGGATTGGTTTGCGGACTTGGCAACGTTTGGCCATCACAGAAAATCACGAGACAGGGTTCATGACAAGTGACGGAATGAAGTAGGCTATATGGGCCCGATTCTGGAAACAAGTGACACCACGCAAAACTCGGATTATTGGCTGGTGATCAAAAAGCCATTCTTGTAATTAAATTCTGTGCCTGTGAAGCAGAAACAGATAAGGAGAGTCAGGACGACGTGAGAGAAATAGAGAGTGAGGGAGACGAGGAAGCGCAGAGGTGAGGCGATGCGTTTGTGGAGCGCCTACGGTGTACCAGGCCATGTGCTGGAAATGAGAGGTGAAGAGCTGGTCTGGGCCGTCCGGGGGCAACTGGAGTGTGAGCTGGACGAGCTTCCTGCGCTGCGTAACAACGTACCACAAACTGGGGCGTGTAAACAACAGAAATGTGTTCTCTCACTGCTCTGCAGGCCAGACGTCTGAAACCAAGGGGCCGGTGCCCGTGCTTAGCTGGCAGCTCAAGGGGAGGGTCCCTCTTCTCTCTCTAGCTTCTGGCGGCTCCCGGCATCCTTGGTGTCTTTGGCTTGTGGCAGCATCACTCCACTCTCTACTCTGTCTTCACGGCCTTCTTCTCCACATGTCAATCACCTCCTCTTCAAAGGACACAGGTCCTTGGGTCATGGCCCACCCTAACCCAGCACAACCTCATCTTAGCGAATTACATCTATGAAGGCCCTCTTTCCAAATAAGGTCACATTGACAGGTCCTGGGGGTTAGGACTTGAGCATATCTTTCTGGGGACACAACTGAACCCAGTATCACCACCCCCAACAAGGGCCTGGGAGGGAAGTTCAGGCCTAGGGACTCCCAGCTAAAGAGGACAAACTGATGCCCAGAGAAACAAGGTCATCCAGGAACCAGAGCCCCAACAGGCCAGAATCCACCAGACTCTTCTAGCCGTGTGACCCCAACTTCCCGTGTCCCCACTTGTCAATGACAACTTGGGCACATGCCCAGCAGAGGAGTCAGAGGCAGCATCCCTGACAGTGAGACCAGCTCTTGTCTTGAGCCTCGTGCAGCAGCCCAGCGTCTGGTCCCCCGTTGCCACCAGGCCCATCAGGCAAGGCAGCTTGTCACCGCTCAACACTTTATGGCCCTGGCTTTGCGCAGGTGCACAGTTATGTCTTGGGGTCAGGGAAAGGTCCCCTACAAGAACTGTGCTCTCCTGAGGCTTCTCTGGGGGGCTATAATAAAGGGGTGGGCTTTCAGGAAGATTGTCATCAGCCTCATCTGCAAAATTTACCCAGCGCCTTTCCCGGCCCACCTTTCATTCCAGCGTTGTTCTGAGGACCTGCCGGCAATGACCACGCTGGTCTCCCGGACGAGGCACCTCCTTAAATTATTAATACTGTGGATGAAAAGGGGCCACTTACTCAATCTGACAAGCTCAGGGGAGGCCCGCATGGTGGGCCCTACAAACTCAGAGACCAAAGTAAACACACAGGATGGTCTGAACATAAAAATTCCTGACTAAACGCAGGTCATGGTGGTAGTCACGTCCTGGGCCAGTAGCTTCCTCGACAAAGATCAGTCTTTCCCTTTGAAATTGTCTATTGTCTTGTGCATCTAAGGAAACATACCTTTGAAATGTCCGAGTCATCTCCTTTTCCAGACTCCTTGAAGATACCAGAGCACAGCCCACACTGCTATCGTGTTGCCCACATACCATCTCTAGTACACCCTCACGTCTCCTCCTTTGATCCTAATGTATAAAGTAACCTGCAAAACTGTCGTTCTCTGGAGCATTTTCTCCATCCATTGAGATTTTGCTTCCTGGGAATTAGCATTGGTTTGGGTCAAATAAACTCTTATAAGGCTGTTTCTTAGGCTGATTTTCTTTCATTGACACAACTATTGTATTGGGTCTTCGGAAAAGTCATGATGCATGTTTGCGACCGATGGCACTAGTTCATTTTTGTAAGTACCAGAGTCATTCGCATCTATGTTATTGCTATGTCATTTGATAGCTGACTTTTCTAGCTTCATTCTAAAAAATAAAATTGAGCAATCTGGTTGAGTTTTGGAGATTTTACAAACAAGTTAAAGATGGAAGACCAAACTGTGCATTTTTGCCATATTTTACTGTTTTACTTCCATAAAGGGAAGAACGCGTGTCAAGCTTGTGAAAAGGTGCATAAAGTTTACGGTGACAATGCTCTACAAGAACGTCAGTGCCAATGCTGGTTCACAAAATTCTGTGTTGGTGATTTAGATCTCAACGACGCACCTCGGTCAGGGAGGCCCACTGAGGTTGATGACGACAACATAAAGGCATTGATAGAGTTAAACCCACATTACATGACATGAGACATCGCAGAAACATTAAACATCCATCATTCAAGCGTTCATGACCACCTGAAGAAACTGGAATATGTAAGCAAGCTCGATATTTGGGTTCTGCATGAACTCAAAGAAGTTCATTTGATGGCGCACATAAACATCTGCAATATGCTCATTAAATGTGAGGAAAACGATCCTTTTTTGAAGTGACTGATAACTGGTGATGAAAAGTGGATTGCAGCAGTTCTCAACCTGTGGGTCGCGACCCCTTTGGGGGCCGAATGACCCTTTCACAGGGGTCGCTGGGTACCCGTACGTGGGCGTATCTGCATGTGGGCCTGGAGAC
>NW_017732027.1:541488-564477 GCF_001890085.2 Hipposideros armiger
GGAATGCTGGCTGGGGTTGCTGACACTTCCGATGGCCGATAAGGGGTAAGGAGGAGGAAGGTCATGCGGGAGACTGGGCCCCTTCCTGGCGGGGCGGGCCAGCCAAGGGCGCAGCCAATGCCCCAGGCTGACAGCTCAGGCCACCTGACTGGAGCCTGGCTGAAAATGGTCACTTCCCTGGCCCAGCTGTTCTGTGGAGACCGTCCTCAGGGACCCTGGGGAGCCGCCCTCCCCCCTTCCTTGGCAGCGGCTGTCCACTGACGGGTAAGTTCTATACCACTGGGCTGGGTCTGCCCTGGGAGGAGCCGCCCCGTGCTGCGGTCTCTCTCACTCAGGGTCACCTGTCAAGACATGTGCGGCCAGGGGAGGGTGTGCATGGCGGGTGCACCCCAAAACGGGTCTGGCCAGGGAGTGGCGAGGCAGTGCCACTCCAGGCTGGGGTTCAAGTGGCGAGAAAAGGCCAGCCTGCTGTCCCCACTTCTGAGAAAGGGCCTCCCAGCAGCCTGGCAGGGGGAGCCGGATGTTGTCAAGGTGGCAATTGTAAGGTGGGAAGGCACCTCCCCACAGGTGGGGGACCTTGTGAGGGCCCAGAAGGCAGTGCCCCTGGGGATTCTGATACTGGCTGAGAGTCTGAGCAAGTGCGTCCACCCCGCGGAACCTCCGTGTCCCCGTCCGCAAGATGAGAGTGTCGTGCTGGAGGCCAGCACGGTGTCCACATGTGGTCAGCAGGTACAGTGCAGTGACACTGGAGAAGAGCCGGAGCCCTGGGCTGGGGGCCGGGCCCGGGTCTCGCCCTCCTTGGGGAGGGGTCTCTGCCCCCATCCCTACCCCAGCCCCCAGCCCAGGCTCCTCAGGGGCCAAAGTACCTGCAGCCCTGAGAACCACCCCCTTCCCTTGCGGGTGGGCCTGAGAGTAGGTTTTGAGCAGGGAAGGGGCAGTGGGGAGAGGGTGAGGGTCTGACCTGAGGGGGTGAAGGAGAAGCCCCTCCCCTATGATCCTGGGCCCCCCCCCCTGTAGACTTGGCACAGGGGCTGTGCCAACGTTCTTCCCATGCAGCCCCACGCAGAGCTGGGTTCAGGGGACTCTCAGGTGACCGTGGAGGGGCCCCTCCTTGTCCTCATTTACAGCGAGGCGAACCGAGGCTTCGGGTGGCACCACTTGCCCCACATTCCTGGCAGGGAGCGGCTGGAACTGAGGTGCTCTTCCAAAGGCCTGCCTCAGTTTCCCCGGTGGTTCAGAACAGTAAGGAGAGCCAGGCTCCGCCCCAAGTGTCCCCCTCTACATCTGAGGGAGGTGTGGCGCAGACAGGGTCCGGGCTGGCCCAAGGCCACACAGCAAGTGGACCTGGGACATGGCCCCGGAAAGGCCCAGATCCCACAGGATGTGTTGTGCCCGCGGTGTGTTTGGGCCTTAATGGTTCTCTCTCCATACACATGAAGTGTGTTCCCTCTTACTGGGACTTTTAAAGATAGATTTGATTTTTGTTTTAGAACCGTTTTCAATTTGTAAAACAGTGGTGAAGCTAGCACAGAGTTTTCATTACCCCCCCCCCCCCGCCACACACACACACACCCATTCTCCTGTATTATGAACATCCTACATTCCTATGGGACATTTGCCACAACTAATGAACCAATATTGATCCATTACTACTATTATTCTTTTGAAGATTTCATTGGAAAATTGGGTGAGGGGAACAGACAAGTTGCTGTCCTTTTCTTCTTCAATCTAGCTATGGAGGACGTTGCTTCACTGGCCCATGTTGGTATTATCATTGCGCTCTTCCTGGGTGAGGCAGTAGCTCACTGGCCATTGGACGGCCACTCACGGTGGTTCATGGTAGCTCACAAAAGCTCACGCCTGCTGCCGGCCAGCCCCACTGCAGCCTACGCCGTCGCTGGCGATTCACGGCAGCCCAGCTCCAGGTCGAGCTGTTGTTCACCATCTTAGCTGTGGAGGGCAGTGTCACTGGCCCTCATGTGGGATCCGAACCGCATCCCAAGCCAACTCCTAACCAACGCGCCACTCGGCTGGTCCAATCATGATTATTAAGTAAAGTCTGTACGTTATTCATATTTCCTTGGTTTTTCCCTAATGTTCTTTTCCTGTCCTGGGATCCCATCCAGGACCTCACATGACGTTTAGTCGTCGTGCCTCGTTAAGTCCCGCTGTGCTATGACAGTTTCTCACCCTCCTGTTTTTCATGACCTTGATGGTTTTGAGGAGTCCTGGTCAAGTATTTTGTAAATGTCCCTCAATTAGAATTTGATTTTTCTCATGAATAGACTGGGGTTACGGTTCTTGGGAGGAAGACCACAGGGGGACATGCCCTTCTCAGCAGGTCAAGGGCAATCGCTGTCCACATGACCTGTCACTGTGACGTTGACCTGGGTCCCCTGGCCGAGGTCGCCATGTTGGCCAGGACTGTCCACTGTCCAGGTCCACCTCCCCCTGCACACCGTCCTCTTAGGGAGGAGTCACCGAGCACAGCCCACACTTGTGGAGTTGGGGGGCCGGCTCCCCTCCTTGGGGGCGGACTGTCTACGTAAATTATTGGGAATTCTGCATGGAGATTTGCCTCCCCCCATTTATTTATTTACTCAATTGTTTACTTATATCAGCATGGACTCGTGGATGTTTACTTTATACTTTGGTTTATAATCTAGACTATGTCATTCATTTTGTTTTTCAATTGTTCCAGCTTCAGCCCTTGAGAGCGCTCTCAGCTGGCTCCTGTGTCCCTCTGACATGCTCCACCACTGGGATTTCTTTCATTCCTTCATTCCTTCATTCCTTCATTCCTTCATTCCTTACTTTTCTGACACACTACCAGCCAGGCTCATCTTCTGTATTTTCTGGCCCAGTCCTAAAATCAGTCACTTCTCCCAGAGTTCTGACTTCTGTTGTTGGAGAGTGGTCTTAGAAACCAAGGTCTTTCTGTGCTCTGGGCGTTTTTGCTGCTGCCTGGTGCCTTGTCTGTTAGGGCCTCTCAGTGGACAGAGCATGGAGATCTAAACGTGTATCTACAAGTATACTGTACAGTAACCTATCAGTATAGACATATCTATAAGTATACTGAGCCACGTGCAAACACATGTCTACAAGTATACCTCTACTAGCTCATACGAGTACACACGTGTCTCCATGAGCACGAGCAAGCTAACCACGTGTATACAATATCTGTGAGTGGATGAGTATGCGTATACGTGAGCATACTACGTATGTGTAGACACATATCTAATAAGTGTCTGTGCGTAACGAGCATCTGTACTAAGTGGACTGCATTCGCACTGATGCTTCCAGCTCCGACCCAGCACACAGGACCTTTCCAGCCTCCTCTCGTTGACTGTAACCCCCACTCCAACAGACATGGCTGTCTTCCACCATCCACCCACCATCCATTTACGTAACAGTTCACTTTCCAGCTGTTCAATCCAGGGGTAGAGGCATGAGAGTCTGCAACCCAGGCCCCCATGGGGACAACGTCGTCCGCGAGAGGTGCGTGCCTGCTGTCCCACTTGTTTTCAGACTCAGGCGGCACCCCTCCCCTCCCCCACCAGTGAGGCTGTTTGATACATCTTTCATGCTATTCTCTGTTTTGCCACACTCTGCACCCATCCTGGGATTTCCCGTCTTCCTGAAATGTTTTTTATTTGCATACATTGAGGTTTTCACGCTTTGTGCTGTAAAGCGTAGTGTCTTTTGACAAGCACAGTGTCGTGTACCTACCATCCCAGCGTCACACAAGTCCCCCACCCTACACAATCCCGCTGCCCCCCCCCCACTGCATTCATTTATTTACCCTTCCCCAGTCTCTTTCCACATGATGGTAGCACATAGGAATGGACTCTAAGCCCCTTGAGAACACGACAGGTAGCATAACATACCGGTCCCATGGGGGCTTGCTTTCTCCCTTCGCGCGCCTGGGACAGCGTTCCTTGTCAGCACCGAGAACCTCCACGTTCCTTATCACAGCTGCATGCGATGCGGCTCGGGGCTGGGGCGAGGTTTACCGCACACCTGGGTTCTTTCCAAGGTGTTGCTGTTATAAAGTGTCCACACCTGGTGCCCTGCCATCTCAGAAGGGGGCAGGTGTCTGCAGAGTGAATTCCCGGAGGTGGGGCTGTGGGTCAAAGTGTGCATACCAGTGTGGTTTTACAGGTATGGTTGGTAACCCGCCCTCCGGCTGGCCCCTGCACTGCGCTGTCTGCCGCCACCAAGGGTGTGCTGACGAATGCGGGGCGCTGACGAATGCGGGGCGCTGCCGAGCTGGGAGGCGCCAGGGGGCCTCTTGGGATCATTCTGCACACCTGGTGAAGGGAAGGATTCAGCATCATTTCATGTATTTTTAGGCAGTGGACAGATAGGAATTGTCTGCTCACTGTTTTTCTGTAGGTTTGTTGGTCCTCTCCTCTGACTTTGCAAAGGGGTCAACTTCTCAGGTGCAGTTTAACTAAAAGCAGCTGCTGGCAGAGGAGCCAGGGTCCAGCCTGACTCTGAACCAAAACGGACAGCAAATGTGTTCATTAAAAATGAAAAGTAAGGGGCGGCCGTGTGGCTCAGTTGGTTAAGAGCTCGCTCAAGAGTGCAAGTTCTGAGCAACAGCGGCTCGAGTCCCAGCCCGAGCTGAGCAGCCGCTGAGCTGCCAACAGGTGGCAGGATGGCTCAGTTTAAAAAAAAAGAAAAGAAAAGTAAAAGGATTGAGAAAAACACCAAACGAATCCCCAGGGAAGCCCATACTATGAAATACCCTGCGAGCCACCCTCCTTCCATTTCCTTGGCTGCTGTGACCACAAGGCTGAGAGCTGTGGGGACAGTGCCATCTTATCCATCCAGGTCCCTAGTGCCCAGCCTTGGGCCAGGCACAGAGGTGGGCTGGCAAGTTTGGGGCTGGGCAATGATGCCAGTTCCCATCCTGCCCCCTCTGAACAATGATAATAATGGCTCTCCTTGTGGGATCCCCTCCTCCACCCTGGGGTGAGGGGTGCTGGGCCTGGCAGATACCCAAGGCAAGAGCTCCAGAGCCTCCGTTCTTTGTCATCATGTCACCCCTGAGCTTGTACTATACGGGCTCAGCATGGTGCGGCCGGGGATAGGAATGGGTGTGTCAGGTGCCTGGACCACAAAGCTGCCCTTTGTGAACACAGGAGGACTAAGCCAGGGACAGGGGGGTGGAGGGCGTGCCCATCCCGCAGTGGGTGCTCTGGCCACTCCCCCCACAACATGGCCTGTGAGACCTCGCAGCTGGGCGGCTGGTGTGGGAAAGGCACAGGTGTGGGCGCCGGCCTGACGAGGGGCTACTGCTTGGGGCCCGTTGGTGAGCCTGTGACCCCAGCCCCATGTCTCCAGCCTTCTGGTCAGAGTGGCAGAGAGTGCCACAGCCAGGCCCTGCCATGCCCTGTCCACACCCCCAGCTGGTCTCACCAAATGAGGCTGGGAGAGGTTCCTGGAGCCCACGCTCAGGTTGAGGCCTCCATGACTCCCGCCCACCCAGCCACCTCCCCGGAGAGCCAGGAAGAGACTGCACAAATGGAAAACGGGCAGAAGGAAAAGAGTCAGTGTCTCGTGTGATTCTGCCTCACTCAGGGGTCTATCCCTTCTGCATGTCTGGGAGAGGCAGGCCCTGTCCACACGGCTTTTGTTCAGGGCCCCACAGGGCTCGGGGGGCCCCTTCCCCCCATTGCCAACAGCTCTGTTTGCAAGTCATTCAACAAACACTTGCAGAGCTCCCCGTCAATGTCCTTGAGGAGCTCATAGTCGTGGGGTCCTCTCGAGTTAGTCAAGTGGCAGCCTGGACAGAGAACCCAGTTACAGCACGGGGCCCTGGGGGCTGGGGAAGGCTGGCTGGCGCAGCCGTGAAGGCCTTGGAAGGAGGCGATGCCTGAGGGAGACCTGCGGGAGTCGACAGGAGCCGAGGTCAGAGCCTGGAGAAAGTCACCTGGAAAAGTGATATCCAGCTGCTGGGGGGTTGGGGGGCACAGTGTGGTCAGGAGCCCAAGGGCCCCGACTGGGGAGTGGGAGCGTGGGGGGAGGGGCTTGGATGTAAGCAGGGTGGGGAAGTGAAGGACCAGGAGCCCGGTGGCAGAGGTGCTGGTTCCTGAGGTTTGGGGGAAAGCGGGGAGCGGTGGGTGGGCAACGGGGACAGGGGTATGCCCCACGGAGGGGATGCCCGGAGGTGCTGGCTTTGCCCTCGGGTCTGAGATGGCACCCTGGAGTGTCAGTGTGGAGGCCCCGACCTGCGCGCTCCCGTTGGAGAGGTGTGGCATGTGGGGTGAGAGGAAAGACGGTGTGGCCGGCTGGGGGGGCGTGAAAGCCAGAGGCCAGTGAGATGAGGACAGAGAACCTTGACAGGGCAGTTTCAGGGCGTGCGGGACGAGTCGAGGCTGGGAAGATGGCTGTAGAGCTGGCCAGAGTGGAGGCTCTGAAGTTTGTTCAGGGAACCGAGCCGAGGGAGGGGCTGTACCCCCGAGCCTGCCGGCAGCAGCCCAAGGATGGACAGCATCACCCAGGCCTCGGCACAGCCCGAGGGCCACACTGGGGAGTCCCATGGAAATTCCCACTGAGCCCTCCTGCCCCCACCCAGACTGCAGTGACCTGGGCCTGGTTTCCAGGGAGATGGGTCCTGGCTGGGAGGACTTTCACTCCCCGGGGGAGGCCTCTGGGGAGTAGGGCCTGGGTTAATGTTTGCATAAGTCAAGTTCAAAATCCACCCCCTTGTGACTGGGCTCCAGAGAATGTCCAGAATTCCAGTGGGGCCCCACACCCCAAGTCAGAAATGTTGGGGCTCTGGGGAGTGAAGGCCAATAGGGTCAAGGGATCCGTGGGGCTCCTCTGTAAGCTGGGGTGACTTCCCAGGCTTCCAGGGAAAATAGCACACACCGTGCCTCTACTCTGGGACCCCCTACTCTGTCTGCCCTATGCACCCCCTCCCGGTCACCCTCCACCCTCCGGCCTGTCCTGTGGTGGGAGATGTGACAAGGAGGACATACCAGCCTGGGCCTTGCACCCTGTATGGGCCGTGAAAACAGGCTTTATGTCTTTCTGACCAGCTCCCTCCTCCCAGCGCCCACATGCCATTATTCGGGGTGTCCAGGAGGCAGCGCCACTCTTCTGATATCTCCATCTGTGGAAGCACCTGGCAGCCCTGCCGCCCCACATGAAGCAGCACTGTCTGGAGGCACCCCAGGCACCTGGCCAGCTCCCCAGGCTGCAGAGTCAGCACTTCCCCGACGTGAGGGTGACGCCTGCCCGACCGAGGCGGAGGCCAGGCGGGGGTGGGCGTCTTTGGTGCCGGCCCAGGCACGGAACTGCTGACCACTTCCTACAGGCCTGCAAACCATCCTGGGGCAGATATCAGTCATCTGCAAAGCCTGCTGGGGCCCCATATCCTTGTTTTGCAAAGAGCAGTTCCTGCAATCACGGGACCCAGCATCCAGCTCATCTTTGATCTGGCCGGTTTCAGCCGCTAAGGACAGAATAATAAACACACAGGGCCCTCGTGGGCATAGGCTCTGTTCTAGCCCTTTCCGTGTGTCCAGCAGCAGCCGGTGCCAGTTGCAGTCTAGTGGCTTCTGTCTCTGTCCCGAGATGCATTGGTGCTCACGCTTGGGTGTGGAGGAACCGACAGGGAAAGGTGTCTCCAGGCGGAGTCCTGCCTCCGCCTCCGTGGACCTGGGTGGGTCTCAGGAATGTACTGCCTTGGAAGGTTCATGGTGGTGCCTTTGTCCCTTCGTCCACTTCTGGGAAACTGCTTTAAGCCGGCTCACCTTTGCTCACAGATGTTGCGCCAGAGACCAGGCAAGACGGTGGGGTGCTGCTTGGCCTGGAACAGGGTCAGGTGTGGACACGGTCGCCAGGCAAGACCTGGGCTAGGGGCCGAGCTCTCAGAGCCACGTTCAGTATGAAAGAATCAAGTGACCTTGGGTGAGCTGAGCCTCAGCCTCCCGGTTTGTAGGCCTGAGGGACCTGCTCTGCAGCCTTGCTGCCCAGTCAGCTGTCTTGGTGCTCGTCTCCTGCATTCTGAGTGTTGGTTCATGAAAATAGTCAGGGATCCACTCATGTTCGTAGCTACAGCCATGAGCAGTGGGAGGCGGGAGGCAGGACATGGCGTCGTGTATGGATTATGGCCTGAGCCAGCTCCAGGCACAGGTGGTCTGCAGCCGCCTGGTCACAATGCCCGTCCCTCATACTCCCAGGCCGCCTCGGCCCACTGCCTGCTCAGGCAGTCCCCTTACCTTGAACCTTACACATCCCAACCCCAGTGTGGCGGTTCTGCCTCTGTGCCGACTCCTCCCTGCGCTGGAGGGTGACCTGAGAAGCTTCTCCACTAATTCCCCTGCCACCCGCCACCCGCCACCCGTTCTGTAGCGCAGGGCCACACCCAGGGCCCAGTTCAGCCCGTCTTGTAAATTCGGTTTTATTGGAGCACAGCCAGCCCACTCACTCCCTCAGTCTGGCCTGTGTCCACTTTCGTGCTGCAACGGCCCATGGCCCCAGACGCCAAGCCACGTACCCTCTGGCCCTTTACGCAAAGCCCCCACAGCCCCCTGCCCTGCATGACATGCATGGCTCGGGCAGGTCTTGTCGCTACTGTGCGGGGCTGCTGGGGAGAACCAGGGCCTGGCCAAGTCGGGGTGGGCTAGTCATGTACCCCCTCCTGGGGCCAGCATTCCAGAAGTCTGGTTTATGGCCTGCTGATTAGCCCTCAGGGGGAGAGTGTGACTGGGCCTCTCCTTGGCTTCCATTGTCTGTTGTCACCTGGAAGTGGCTGTGGGAAGCCTTAGCAAGCTGCATACCTGGAGCAGGGCTGCCTCGGTGAAGGCCAGGCCGCCCTCCACGACAACACAACCACGTCAGGATTCAGAGCTGTTGAGCTCACAAGGTACCATGGGATCTCCAGGCCCAACTCCACCATTCCAAAGGGGGAAACTGAGGCCCAGGGAGTGACAGGCTGTCCCAGAGGGGCTTGAAGGCCAGGCTGGGCTGGGGTTTGGGCATCCTCTCGCCAGCAGAGCTGCGGGTCTGCCCCATGCCACAGCCTCCAGGAGGAACCCCGGAGAAAGCCCCAGACCTGGAAGGCTCACTTTCTCCCTCTGGAAGCCAGTTGGGGTAAGGTGCGCAGAGTGGATGCTCTGTGGATTGTAGTGCGCTCTGTGGAGTTGGGTGCAGAGTTGGGGTGTAATGTGTGAAGTTGAGGTTCTCTGTGAACTTGGGGTGCACTGTGCAGAGTTGGGTGTATCTGGAGTGGGGGTGCTCTGTGCAGAGTTGGGGTGTGCCCTGTGAGGTTGGGATATTCTGTGCAGGGTTGGGGTGCATTGTACAGAATCAAGGAGCACTGGGCACAGTTGGGGAGGCTCTTGGAAAACCCCCTCTGGCCTTGGGCCATGAGCACAGCTGCAGAGACAAACAGGATATGGGTCTCAGGCTCAGTGGGGACAATGGCCAGGAAAGGAAATATGTCCCAGACCCTTTTATGGATGTGGAGTCTGTCTGGGGCCTCTTTCAACACTGTTTCCAGCAAAATAAAGTGAGCAGAAGCCAGGCATCTCGTGTGGGCACAATGTGGGATTCTAGGGAGCAGGCTGGAGAAAGGGGGCCCTGCCACACAGACGGAGTATGTGCCCAAGGGCTGGCCTTGAGGGGCTGAGGTCTTGCCCTCGCCCAGCTTCTGTCTGCAGCCCCCCCCAATCCCTCCCCCCGCCAGGCTTCACTGGGCAGTGGGACATGCCAGCCCTGGGCTGTGGGGTGGGCGGCTGGGCCAGGGGACCGAACTTCCAGACACATTCCTCTTTCTCCACTTGCCTGGAAAGCTCCGTCCCCTGGTTTTAGGGAGCAGAGGAGGGGGCAGAGGCCACAGGAGAGGCCTGGACACTGGCAGTTGTCACATGAACGGAAGTTGGGCTGTGTTGTGCGCTCTGCATGCTGGCCTGTCCGAGAATTCCCACATCCAGCTGAACCCTTCTGATGGCCCAGAGCAAGACCACAGGATAACAACCCCACCTCGGCCTTCTGAGCAGACTTAAATGCTGAGGTCATGGGACCAGCACAGCAGAGCTGGCCTTCAAGGCAGTGTCGGTGACATGGGTGCCATCCGCAGGCCCAGCCCCCGCCCATGTGGCAGCCTGCACTGGAGACGGTGGGCCTGGGGCTTGGTCCCTGGAGAAGGCCAGGAAGGGACCCTGAAAGGCCGTGGGGCGCATGGGGGAGAGAAGTGCCCGGGGGAGACGATGTCGGCCCACCTGTGGGCATCACAGGTCCCAGTGCCACTGCAGAGGGGGCTTGGGCTCCTGCCTCTGGAGGGGAGTGTCACTCAGGAGAGCGGCTCCAGCAGAGCAGCCCCCATGTGCGAGGAAGGTGCAGGAAGATGTACCTCCTGTGCGAGGGCCGCCAAGGGGGAGGGCGCGCTGGACAGAGGCCCCGCCTGCCGGGCTGGGACCGGGAAAGGTGAACCGGAGCGGGGTGGCGAGGGGCTCCAGGACGGGGTGCCTGGACCTTGTTTAGCGGTGGGCAGGAGGGCTTTGGGGGGTGACTATGTATAATGCCTGGAGTTGATCGGAGACGGGTGGAAGAGGGAGAGGGTGGAAGGGGAGTGTGAGGGAGGGGCAGGCCATGGGCCCGAGTGGTGTCACCCAGAGCTAGCTCAGCCTAGTCTGGCGGTCCTCAGTCCAGGGGACAAATATCTGGAGATACGTTTGGTTGTCACAGCAGGTGTCCGCATCTAGTTGGTAGGGGCCAGGGATGCTGCTAAAATCCTACAGTGCACATGGCAGCCCCTCCCCATGATAAGAAGCCATCCCCCCAGGTGTGCACAGCGTGGCGTCAGAAACCCAGGTGACCCAGGCCTCGGGGCTTCAGAGCCTGTCAGACCTGGTTCCAGCTTGTCTGCCATTTGTCAGGGGCCTGGGGCGTGTCACATGACCTCACGGAGCCTCAGTTTTCCTGTCTGTAAAGCAAGCACATTACCCCTTAACTTTGAGATTCTTCCCGGTGTTAAGCCAAGCCCTGTGTGAAGGTCGCCCTCCTGTTCTGGGTTCCTGGGGCTGGGCCGGGACCAGCAACCAGAGCCTGTCCCTCAGCGAGGGCCTAAGTGGAGGTGGAGAGGTAAGGACGTGGGGCTGACCCCAGATCAGATCCTGCTTCTTGTCTGAGCCAACAGGAGCCCCCGTCCCGTTCCCCCAGAGGCCGGGCAGGGGTGCCCCGCTCTCAAGCCCAGGCGGGACCTGCAGCTGGAAGGCAAAGAGGAGAGCGGGGCTTGTGGAGCAGTCCTCGTCTGTCCCCAGTACCTGCTTCATTGGCTGAGCCAGCAGGACGGGGCTGCACCCGTGTCTGTGCGTGAGCGCACGTGTGTGTGTGCACATATGTGTGTGTGCGTGAGTGCACATGTGTGTGTGGTTGGTGTGTGTGTGTGAGAGTGTGTGTGAGTGTGAGGTGAGTGTGAGTGTGCGCGTATGTGAGTGTGTATGTGTGTGTGTGTGTGTGCGTGTGCATGCGTGCAAGTGTGTGTGTGAGTGTGAGGTGAGTGTGAGTGTGCGTGTGTGAGTGTGTGTGTGTGCGTGTGCGTGCGTGCGAGTGTGTGTGTGAGAGTGTGTGTGTGAGTGTGAGGTGAGTGTGAGTGTGTGTGAGTGTGCATGCGAGTGTGTGTGTGAGAGTGTGTGTGTGTGAGTGTGAGGTGAGTGCGAGTGTGTGTGTGTGAGTGTGTGTGTGGTGTGTGTATGTGTGAATGTATGTGTGTGCGAGTGTGCATGTGTGTGAGTGTGTGTGTGTGAGTGTGAGTGTGAGTGTGTGTGAGTGTGAGTGTGTGTGAGTGTGTGTGTGGGTGTGAGTGTGGGTGTGGTTGGTGTGTGTGTGTGAATGTGTGTGTGTGTGTGTGTGTGTGAGTGTGAGTGTGTGTGTGAGTGTGTGTGGTAAGTGGAAGAGGAACAGGGAGCAGAGCTGAGGTTGGCAGGGAGGGCTGGCAGCGGGTTGACTTCCCCAATCCTGGGGGTGAGGGGGAGCCTGGGTGTCCCTGGGCCTCCACCCAGAGCCTGGGGGCTGGGTGGTGGGCAGGCAGGACGGGCCTGGAGCGGGTCCAGGAAGGAGCTAATGATCAACCCTCCCGCTGTGCTGGGCCTGCCTCTGTCACTGGCCCCAGGCGCTGGGAGGAAGTGGAGCAGGAAGCAGGGGGCGGTGGCCGCTGCGAGCAGTCAGCCTGGCTGAGGGCGGCTGCTGCCCGCCCTGGCTGGCGGAGACAGCCTGTGGGGCCAGCCGGGGAGGAGCCGGGAGAGGCTACCTGGTGTCTGCTGTCCTGTGGACGCCAGGCTGGGAGCTGCCTCTGAGGATCCGCGAGGTATGAGGGTGCTGGGACAGGCAGGGCACTGAGGGCACTGGAGGTGCGAGGGGCTCTGGCACGGGAGTGGGGGAACATGGGCTGGCCGAGCAGGCGTTGCCCACGGAGCAGGGTCTTGCCACAGTTGGATCTAAGAATAGTCTGCCCCCCTTTGCTTCCTTGAAGACATTTCTGACGCTTTGGCATTGGGGGGAGCAGAACTGAAGTCTGGAGTCTGGAAGGCTGTGGGCGCTGGTTGGCAGACCCAGCCAGAACCCCGGGAACGCTGCTAGTGGGGATTGGCGGTGGTGGCGCCAGTGATGATGTCGCATTTGATAAAGCACCATGACCTCGCCCCGACCTCCCCTCCACGTGGGCGATCAGCGAGTGCATCATGCATGTCTGGCTGGGACACAGAACCTCGCCAGCAATAAGGGATTTGGGTCTAGGGCGTCTCAGGTGGGACCTCACACCTGGTGCCACATGGGGCACATGGGGCAGACCCCACAAGTGCCCAGCCCAGGGTGGCACCGTAGCCATAACCTGGCCACTCTGAGGTCACCATCCCAGGCCTCTTTTCCAGCAGCAAAGCGGGATGAATGAGTGAGTGCCTTGAGCAGAGGCAGAAAGCAGCAAGTTCTAGGAGAGGAGTGGACCCAGGCCTCCTAACGCCAGGTCCTGCCCTGGGCACATGGTCTGTGGGCAGCGCTGAGAGCCTGTACTGGCCCCCAGTGACCCTTCCTGGAGCCCCAGACCCCTGGCCCTGTCAGTGGGGACTTCCAATCTTTTGCACTCGGTGAAGCTCGTAGAAATGACGGCTGGCAGAGCAATGCCGGGAGTTAGTGGTGCCAGCTGGGGCTGGGGCCAGGGCCTGCCTGCACGCGGGCCGGCCGGCAGGGGCTGGCCTCCCAGCGCGGGTCCGGGAAGCCGCCACTGAACCCCTGGCCGGAGGCAGTGCAGGGGCCAAGGGGGTGCGTCCAGGTTAAGGGCAGATGTTCGAGGGCCGGACGCAGACCCAGCTCGTTTCAAATCCAGCCTTTTAACTCTCAGGAGCCTCAGAGCGCCCATCTGGGAAAGGGGCCCAAGGACCCTCCGTCCTGCGGGCTGTCATGAGGATTAAATTAGGGTGCTTAGTTAGCACTTCGGTGGTGGCTGGTAGCCGTCATGGTGGGATTGTCACCCTGCTGTTGATAATGACGGCGCTTCCTGTACGGGGTGTAGTGCCCGCATTTGATGTGACAGAAGTCATTCAGTCCTCCTTACGAGAACACCCTGATGTGGGTGAGGTTGGCGCTGCTTCACAGCAGACAAGAATCAAAGCACCGGGTTACAGCATAACATTACAAGTGTCCTGGGGCAGTCGTGACAAAGTCCCACATGCTGGGGGCTTGCAACAACCCACAACCGAGATTTACTCAGTCCAGAGGCCAGAAGTCTGAAATTAAAGTGTCAGCAGGGCCACCTCCCTCCACAGCTCTAGGGGAGGCGCCTTCCTGCCTCTTCTAGCTCCTGGTGGCCCCAGGCCGTCTGGGCTTGTGGCCGAATCACTCCGGTCTGTCCTCTGTGTCACGTGGCCTCTCCCAGTGTCTGTGTGTCCCTCCTCCTCCTATAAGGACACGGGTCACTGGGTTCAGGCCCCGTCTAATCCAGTGTGTCCTTGTCTTCATCTGCTAAGACCCTATCTCCTGGGAGGTCGCCTTCTAAGGTTCAGGGAGGACATGAATTTGGGGGACGCTGTTCACCCCAGTACAGGGGGTGGCTTGACAACCCTTGAGAGGTGCTTTTTGGTGAAGCAGACGAGGTCTGCATGGGCCCCCCACGTATTTGTCCAGCTCGAGCCCAGTGAAAGTTCTGGCTAGAACCACCCCCAACCCGTTCAGGGCTGAATTAGCACCATCCTCTCCCGTCGATCCCGCATGTATCAAACGCCAGCTGTACCCCAGTAGCGCCATCGGTTTATGCATCGAGCTCCTTGCAAAGTGGGAGTTTTCGTTCTTGTTTTCCTGGGAGTAAATTGGGCGCAGAGCGGTCACCCTACCCACTGACCCTGGGCCCCGTGTTCTGGTGCCAAACTCCCCTCTCCTGAGGTTGGGTGCCGGCTGGGGCTGCCAGCGGCCCGCCTGGGCTTGTCCCCACAGTGAACTGAGCAAAGAGGATAAAGACTGAAGGGTGGCTTATGGTGACCCAGCTGCCCCCGAGAGCACCGGACCCCCTCGGGGCTGGGGTTGGGGCAGCCCGTCCTGTAGTGGGAGCCGGCAGCCTGCTAAACTGAGTGAGGCCATTTTTGGAACCAGCAGGCAGGGAACTCTCCCATAGAGACTGTGCCCACGTCCCCATCGCTGGACTGTGACTAGGAACCTCACACTTACAATTGTCCCCGGCAGTCCTTCCTGCTTGGCAGGTCCCTCACGGGGCAGGGGGAGGTTCCCTGAGCCCAGGGAGCCTGCCTTACCCTCAGGCCCCCTTCCCTGAGCGCTAGCTACCATGTTTCCCTGAAAATAAGACCAGGTCTTATATTAATTTTTGCTCCAACAATCTACATTTATTCATTTATTCATGTACAAAAATCTACATTTATTCAAGCAGTCATGTCTGGCTGACAATCTTAACGGGGGCTTATGTTTGGGGTAGGGCTTATCTTACGAGCATCCTGAAAAATCATGCTAGGGCTTATTTTCTGGTGAGGTCTTATTTTTGGGGAAACGTGGTAGGTGCAGGTCCCTGGTGGCCCCAGTGCACAAGCTGATGGGCCAGTCCTGCCCTGGGAGGTTGGGGGCAGGGAGGAGAGCCGCGAGCCCCAGACGTGGTATTATTGTGCCAGGTGCCCGGCTGGGAGAGCCTCTGCTCCACCCACCTCAGGGGGGCAAGGGTGGGGACACAGGTCAGGACTAGGGCCCCCCACCAACAGGAGCTGAGCGGGTCAAGGGACCCAAGTGCTATGATGAGACGCCTCGTGGGCTCAGCAGGAAGAGCAGACGCGATGGCGAGCGGCCTTGGGGCTGTGTGCGCCCTGGTCCGACAATGCAGGCGGCAGGGGCCCGTGTCTGACCCTGGTCCCGGCGGCCGCAGCAGCTGGGGGTCTGCCCTGCGCGCCTCAGCCCCGGCCCAGGCTGCCCGCCCTCCCGATTTCCCCGTAGGGACCCTCTCATCGCTGACCCTGGGGAGGACTGAGGCGTGACGGCCTGCTCTCGAGGGCCCGAGGGCACCCCTGGGGTGAGAAGACACCCTCCTGCCCCGGCCACTTCCTCTTCCCTGCCTCGGCCAACGGATTCCTTCCTGCCTGGGGCTGCCTGGGACCTGGCCCCTTTCCTGACAGACTGGACATGTTCTGGGGGACCCTGCCAGAGCCCAGGCCTCTTCCAGTGGGAGAAACGAGCCCACGGCGCCGCTTCAGGCCCTGAGGTGGTTTCAAGGAGCAACAGGAGCTCTTGGGAATCATCCCAGGCCGAAATCACAGGTCAGCCGAGGCCTGTGTATCACGGAACTGAACAGCCGTCTCCCGGGAGGCGAGCTGTCTCTGGGTTCCTCGCTTCAGCCCTTGCTGGCGGGACACGGGTGGCCTTATCCCCAAACCACGGCGCCACGGTGCGCGACGAGGCCGTCTCTGCTCCTGTCCCACACTGTCCTTGCTGCCTGCACGTCACTCGCAGTCACGTTCTGAGCAGGGATTCCACGGCAGGGGTCTGTTGATGCCTCCACTCTCCCTCCAGGATGTCCACCCCGCCAGGCTAGGCGGGCATGAACCAGGTCACCGTGCAAACGTTGGCACGTGGCTCCAACAGCTTGTTCCAGGGGGGCTCGTGCTGGTCCGAGAGGAACCGATCGGTGAGCAGGGCAATGTAGGACGTGAGGCGTCCACCAAGCACAGCGGCAGCGTTCTCTCCTCTTGACCCCAACACTGGCGGGAACGCCCATACGGTCCCGGCGGCCTGCCTTCACTGCTGACCACCACCTTCTCCTCTCTCCACAGAGGCCGGCCCGGCCCTTGGCGCTGAGGCCACTGCTGGTCATGGAGGACCCAGCGGAGGTGGCCGCTAAGGACCCGGCCTCGATGAGGAGGGCGCCTTCAGGGCCCTCGGATGGCAGTGGCGGCGACAAGGTCCAGAGATCGTCGGCGAGCTGGGGGGGAGCAAGACCGCAGGAGGCCGAGGCTTCGGGCAGAGGCGGTGAGTGCAGCGTCCGAGGTCGGCCCCGTCACCCACACGGCCAGAGCAGAGTCGGCACTGCCGGGGTGTCTATTGAAGGAGAATAACCTCCCAGTGAGTCATTGGCTGCCAACTCGTGTTTTCCAGGGGGCATGTCAGTGATGACAAGACTGGCATGGAGAAAGGGGAAGGGGCTTGGGAGTCCTAAGCAGCTGCCCCAGACACCTCCACTTGTGGCTGTTTCACAGAGCTTTGCATTCCCACAGCCCTGTTTTGTCCTCAAGACATAAACCGATTACTCAGGACAGGGCACCCCTCGTTCCCGTAGGAGCACACGAAGGCCCCCAGAGGGAAAGGGGCCAGTGGCTGGGCCAGGACAAGGGCGGGGCTACTTCCTGGATGGAGGAGGAGCGCGTGTGAATGGGAAGTATGCCAGGTACCCCACAGCGGGGGCTGTGACGGAGGCAAGTGCTGGCTGCTCGAGGACCCGGCTCTCATCCTAATTGTCGCTGGGCCACTGTTTGACTTAGGGCCTGGTTCCCCACTAGGAAACCTGAGTGATCTCCGTCCTCAATGATCTCCAGGACCCCTCTCCCGACCCCCTTTGGACCTCAAGAGAAGAGGAAAGAAAAGGGGGCAAAACCACGGTGCGCCCGAGCCCCTCCCCGAGCCAGGCTCCTGACCCTCCCCAGGCACCCCCACTGTCATGTTGTCCCAGCTGCCTGTTGGGGCTCTAGGGCTTGGCACATAGCAGATGCTCAGTGCACATTAGTGACCAGTAAATGATGGATGCTTTGGGGGAATGGAAACAAAACCTCACACATGATGCACTGTCCATACCTGGCCGTTGGAGGTACTTTCATACAACTGTTGTCTTGGTCCTTCCGTGTGTGGGCAGAGATGGGAAGGGCCAGGGTGACCCTCCTGGGTGCTGACCCACCAAGCCATCCGCCCTGTCGTGCACCTGCCTGGCCAGGAGAGGGGAGCCGCTGGGGGGGACTGGGCCTGGGAGCCCACCTGTGGCGTGGAATCCAGCTCCCTCAGGAACACGCGGGGTGAGAAAGAAGGGGCCGGACCTGCCTCCCACGCGTGGGCCGGACCTGCCTCCCTCCGGCAGCCCAGCCAAGGAGGGGCCGTGAGGCCTGGCGCTGAGGCCAATCGGGACGTTCGGTGCCCGTGCTGCCAGACGTTCCCTCCACACCACACACGACACGCACGACACACACCAGCCTCGGGATGGACCTGTGAGCCCAGCCGAGGGACTCAGTGGCCGCCCTTTTCCTTAGGAGGCTGCCAGCTGCCCCTCCGTGACGTGCACCCACCCAGTCCTTCCCTTTGGGCTTTGTTTTCACTGACAGCGAAAGTTACAAGAAATAATACAAAGAATCCCTATTTACCCAGATTCCTCAGAGGTTAACATTTTACTACACTTCACTTTCCCCTCTTTCTTTACTTATATGTGTTGTTTTTCTGAACTGTTTCAGAGTCAATTGCAGACACGATGCCCCTTGGTCTCCAAATAGTTTGGCGTGTGTATTTCCTAAAACCAGGACATGCTCTTACAGGACTACGGTGCAATGAGGTTCCAACATCACGTTCCTGGTCTAAATGATAATTGAAGATCTTGCTCAGATCTTGTCACCTGCCCCAATGATGTCCTTCATAGAAGGGAAAACCCCGAGTCACGCCTTGCATTGCATTGCCACGCCTCTGTGGTGCCTGTATCCTGGAGGTTGCAGTTTTGAAGAATACAGGCCAGGTATTCTGTAGAGCGTCCCTCAGTGCAGGCACCGCCGATGTTTCTTCAGCTTTGCAGTCAGGCATTTGGAGCGGGAAATGCCCAGAAGTGCCGTGTTCCGCTCAGCGCAGCGCAGCTGAAGGCGCGATGGCAATTTGTCTCCATACTGGTGACGTTCGTTTTGGTGGCTTGGTCAAGGGGTGTGTGACAGCCTTCCCCCCATAAAGCCAGTATTCTTCCCTTTGTCATGGGTACGTAACCTTTGGGAAGATGCTTTGGGACGGTGTGAATATCCTGTTCCTCTTCAAACTCATAAAGCAGCGCTTTGTCATCTATGCCTGGTTTTCGAACGAAACAATAATTAGGATGGCTGCTAAGTGACTTTCTTACGCTTTATTCCTCTGCATTTATCAACCGGCTTTCTACTGTGAGGAAGAGCGGTCCCCTTCCCCCATTAGTCATTTATTGATTTTACTGTGGGCTCATCCATCTATAGTTTATTCTCTGGGCTGTCTCAGTTGACATCATTAATTATTTTGTGTTCAGATTGCCCCAGCTTTGGTTTTTTTGACATGTCTCCATCATTCGGTCAGCATGTCGGGCTTTCTGGGACCACAGGGTGCTTGTCTGGGACTTTTCCCAGTCCCAAACGGTGCCATTTCTTCAAGGAGCCCGGGCTTCGGAATTGGAGGATGGTGCTTACAGCCAAGATCTGGGCACCATATGCTTTTTGGGATTTGACAGGCATGTCTGAGTCCCTGCTGAATGCCTGGCTCTAGGGCGGGCATGGGGCTGGTATACTGTTGGTGGTCAGCAGACGCTGGTGGGAAGAGAGCAAAAATGAGCACCATTGTGTTGCCCGGTCCAAGGCTGACATGGCAGCACTGCGCCCAGGCCTCTGAGCAGGACACTTGGAGGTGACAGAGACCCGCTGCCCTCAAGTTCACACCCTTTGCTGGAACGATAGGCTTTTCCCAGTCAGACTCCCCTTGACCCCAAGGCCCCAATTGATCATTCCATTTTACAGATGAACAAACTGAGCAGGGCAGAGACGAGGTGCCCTGGTTAAGATGCAAACTGGGAGCTGGCCTCAGGGCGGGGGCTGGCGGGGAGAGGGGTAACAGCAGAGGACCTAGCGGCTACTCAGCGTTTAAGAGCCCGTCCCTCTGACCCTGAACTTGGGGGGATATCACTAATCCTTGCCAGGCTGTGAGCTGCACCCCACCCGCCTCACAAGGCACGTGTCGCCCCCAGCAAGTGACCGGTGCAGCCGGATCAGGGCGCAGCTCTGTCTTCTCCAGACCCGAGTTCTTTCTGGGCTGTCACCTCCCCTCTGTGGTCTGCAGAACCACTGCCTCCCAAGACGTCCGCATCCTAATCCCCAGAAACCGCGCACACATACGTTACCTTCTGTGGCCAGAGGCTCTGCAGAGGGGAGTAAGTTAAGGATCTTGACATGGGAGATTATTTTGGGATCAGAGTCAGAGGGAAATCCAAGATGATGAGCTTCCGGCTTTGAAGATGGAGGAAGAGGCCATGAGCCAAGGACTGAGGGCGCCTCTGGAAGCTGGAAAGGCAAGGGAATCGATTCTCTCCTGGGGCCTCCAGAAGGAACCAGCCCTGCCGACACCTTGATTTTAGCCAGTGAGACCCTTTTCGAACTCCACAACAGCAAAATAATACACTGTGTTCTTTTCAGAAGCCACTAAGCTTGGGGTGGTATGTTACAGCACAAAGGCACTCATATGCCTTCCATCATCGCTGGGCTTTTGTGTCACGAGGAAGGGCTGTTGTGTGTGCACGGTGGCTTGCAGGGATGTGGACACGCCTCTTTTGTTCCAGAAACCTCTGGGGGTTGGTGCCTGTGTAGCTGAGAGCTATGTGTTGTCACTGTAAGCACACAGACCTGCTCTGTTACAGGTGCTGCTATGCCGCCTGGCATCTCTCGGCAGGCCTCTGGGACCCCTCCTGGCCAGATGGGCGTGTACCCCACAGGTAGGCATCCTCGGGCAGGGTTAACTCTGGACTGGGGACGTGAATGTGGGATCCTTGGGCTCCCTCGCCCCTCCTGGGGGGTGGGGAGGTGCTTGTTAAATGCAGATGTCCAGGTTCTGATTCTGCCTGTCTGGGGTAGGGCCCAGACTCGGCATTTCCGGAGGGGGTAGGCGGAAGGCTGGGTTCACCTGCATTTGCAAAGGGCTTCCCTGGACTCTGTTTGCATCGACTCAGAAAGGCGGACATGGCCCAGAGGCTGCATGCAAGAGAAACGGAGGGGTCACGGGTGGGTTGTGATAAGAACTAGACCAGGGTTTGGCAAACTGCGGCTCACGAGCCACATGCGGCTCCTTGGGTACGTACATGTGGCTCTGAAGTAAAATTGAAAATGAAAATAAAACTATCACAGTTTCATTTATAAAATTTTTGAAGGCTATTATTCACATAATGGTGATTTCATTTGTTTTATGGCTCTCGAATAATTTTTAAATTATTGTGAGGGACAAGATTGGCTCTTCCATCTCAAAAGTTTGCCGATCCCTGAACTAGACCAAAGAGCTGTGTTGTGGGGGGCTCAGAGGGAGGGGTGGGGCCCACGGAAGAGACCTCCAAGGGCCAGTTTCCAGGGAGGGGGCTCCGAGGATGCATGCAGATTTCTGCAGGACATGGATGGTAGGCAGCCCTGGTCAGGTGGGGGGTGCACCTGGGCTTGGGGGTGGTAAGAAGCCCCTTACGCTGGAGATCCCATTCCTGACCCCCAGCTGTGGGGGGCACGGAGGCCCAGTGTTGTTGGGGTTTCACCTTTGCCCCAACATCCGCCTGTCCTCCCACTCGCCTGTCAGGTGGTCGGCGCCGCCTGTGGTCACCCAGGATGACCAGGACAAGTTAAGCAACAGGGCAGATGACTTTGGGTTGGAAAATGCAACCCCACCCTCTTATAGCAGCAGGAGGGGTCACATATTAGAACAGGTTGTGAAATGCTAGGCCTGATCCCAGATTCCAGAAGCTCTGCCGTTGGCCCCGCCCTGGGGTTTGTTTGCTCCAGGGTCCCCTGCTAGAAAGTTCTAGGCAGAAGCAATGCTTAGTCAAAGGCCTGGGGAGTCGCCCCTTCCTCCCTCACCCCCTCTCCACCTCCTTCCTTTCTTTTCCTCCACACCACCCATCTCCCCTGGAGCAACCTCTGTTCTGGGGATTCGAGTGTCGTGGTAGCCTCTTAGGGGGTTGGGGGTGGGGATGGGGGTGCCATGGGAGCTGAGGTTTGACTCTAAGAGCAGCCAGCCAGGCCTGGCATTACAGGGGGAACCAGTGGGGTTCACTGTGGACCCATGTGTGTGACGCAGGGTGGTGTGGGGGACCTGAGCAGGGCTGGGCTGGGGCCCTTTTGGAGATGGCAAAGACAGGGAGAGGAGCTGGTTTTGGGGGTGGGATTGAGGGTTCTGTGGGATGTCTGCCAGAGGCTGGGTGCCCCTGACTGGAGCAGGGGTGGTGGGAGAGGTCGGGGCTGGAGGTCTCAGTGACTCAGGGCCGTTTGCTGGAAGCTCACTCAGTGCTGTGCTGTCCTGGGGCCATTACAGGAGTCTGCCTCTTCCCATCGCTCTGTGGGATATAGGCAGCATGCAGCTCACTTACAACCAAAGGCACTGGGGCTCAGGGGGACAAGCAGCTGTGTCAGGTGTGCATAGGGGCCTGACGTGGGGACTGAACCGGCTCCCATGGCTGTGGGCTGGATGGGGGCTCATGGGTGGACAGGCCCACAGGGCTCCTGTCCTGGGCCAGGCAGACTGCCCGACCTTGATCTGCCCGCTCCAGACCTGACCTTGCAGCTGCTGGCCGTGCGGAGGAAGAGCGGGCTGCCGGACCCCGACCTGCAGCAGGCCCTGCAGGGCCGGCTCCGCCTGCTGGAGAACGACAGCTGGGAGGTGGCCCGCACTCTTGGGGTGAGTCCGGCTGCTCTGGGGGCCAGGGGACGTGGGTGGAAGGAGCCTGGGTGAGCACAGGTGCCGGAGTCCCTGACCGAGAATGGACAGAGGAGGACCGCCCGGAGGAAAGCTGGTGGGCCCGGGAGGAGGAGGGTCCGGAGTCCGGGCCTTCCAGCCGCCAAGACCGTGGGAAGGGGAGGCCGTCCCCTGACCTCGCCTCCAGGTGGTGCTGTGGCTTGTCCCCCTCTGCCCTCCTGGATGTCTGGCTCCAGGGAACACCAATCAGATCGCTTCCTGCAGGCCCAGCCACGTGTGTGCTGCCACGGCCCCCATGCCTGCCTTTCTCCCTGCGTCCTCCGCCCTGCTAGGCTTTCTAAAGTCTCTTTGGGCATAAAGTCTGGTGGGAGTTGATCTTATTCTTGGATTTTGATGGTGCCAGCCCCCTGTTGGCTTCTGCACAACGGGGCCGTGTGGCAGGAGGATTGTGGAGGAGGGGCCTGGGCAGGGTGGCAGAGGTCCTGGGGGTTAGTGCTGGGCGGCCACCATCTGACTTTGCAGTCAGCCTAACCTGACGTTGGCAGATGCCCCCTTAGCCTCTGTAAACCTGGCTTCCTCAACCACACATCAAGGGATGCTTAAAATTATTGCCCAGGGAGCTGATGTGAGGACCCTGCAAATAGAATCGCACCACCAAGCACCCCCACACGGTGCTCAGCAATGGGGCTGCCCCTTATGACACCAGGCAAGGGTGGCGTGCTTAAGCATGCTGACTGTGGGCTGAATCGCGGCTGTGCCTCTTGGAGGGTCCATCAAATGGAGACGAATAACACCCCTTCCCTCACACACACACACACACACACACACACACACACACACACACACACACAC
>NW_017732027.1:565037-597954 GCF_001890085.2 Hipposideros armiger
GATTTCTGCTTCTTCCCCATAAGGAGTTATCGGCCAGGCTGCTGTCCATCCACAGTGACCAGGAGCGGATTGTGGTGACCTTCAAGACGTTTGAAGAAATCTGGAAGTTTTCCACCTACCACGCTCTTGGTAAAGCGGCGCCCTCCCAGAACTGGTTACGGGGACTTGCACGCAGGACGCTTGTCACATGCCGAGCATTTATGTTCCAAATCAGGCTTTAGAGCAGGCTAGTTCACAAAGGCCTCTCACCTGTCCCCAGGAGGACACTGTGGTGGGTGGAGCTGCAGACGCACGCGGTCTGTGCTGCCCGTGTGATGGGACCAAGTTTCCAGATGTGTTCCAACATGTGCCATGTAACTTTGCTGGACCAGAACAAGGGGAATCTGAGCTCGGACTGGCCGAGCAAAGCCCAGGAAACTGTTATTTCAACCTCGACCCCGGTGCTTTCTTTCTAGAACATTCCCCATTCTTTGGGGAGGCACGTGCAAGGTCTGACTGCGTCTCCTGGGGAAACTTGCTCCCCTGCCCCTGGTTTGAGGGCCGGGGATGTTGGAAAATGACCATTTCTTGCAAGCCTTGAGAAGGGCCTATGTCACCCCCACAAGCAGCGTATGTGATGTTGTTGGATGCGCTCGTCCCATCTCATAGAGGAAGTAACTTGTCCTCTTCCAACCTTCCCAAGGCACAGGGAAGTCAAATAAATTGTGTACGGTCACAGCTGGCCCACTTGCAGCTTGGACAGTCAGACCCGTCGCCCGCCCAGGTCGTGGTCCCCGAAGGCAGGGCGAGGTGTCTCCCTGGGCCTGGTCAGTGCAGGCTTGGCCACTGCTGGGCTTTGAGGGTGTCCCTGCCCCGTTCCGGAGCCCACTGGTGACTAGGGCCTGTCTGGCTCCCCAGGCTTCACTCACCACTGTCTGGAAAACCTGCTGGTGGACCAGGCCTTCTGGCTGCTCTCACCGGATGAGGACGAGGAGGCGGCCATCCAAGTCCACGTGGATGAGGAGGCCTTGAAGCTGACGCACGAGAGCCTCCTTATCCAGGAAGGTGACTGCTACTTGGGTGATGGTGACCTGGGCCAGCTCCGTGCTGTGCTGGGGACTCCCGGGCCACGGCCCGCGGGAGGGCTCTGGGGCTCTGACACGCATGTGGAGACCAGAGGGGGCTTCAGGCAGAGAGGGGTATGCTGGTGACACTGACAGTGATGTACCCAGGCTCTGTCACTTATTTGTAAGGCCATTGTCAGCTCCCAAAGAAAGAACAGAAAGGGGGCTTTGCAAGTGCCACCCCCCACCCTGTGTTCCTGACCCAGCTGTTGCTTTGAGGGCCACAATGGCCTCACTATGGGGCTCTACGTCTGCAGTAAATGGAGCATAAAGCGGCCTGTCCTACCCCAGCCGCAGCGAGGAAGAGATGTGGCCAGCTGGGGTCAGGCTCACCAATGGTGGTCCAAGCAGGAAGGGCCCTGGGGATTACACGCCTGGCCCCTTAGCACAGAAGCCGAAACTGCGGCCCCAAGAGCCTGGCCAATCCAGGCTCCCAGGACAAGCCAGGCAGAGCCGGAACCCCAACACAGGGCCAGCCTCCCAGTCTGGCCCCTTGGGCCTCCGGTGTCTGGGTTTCA
This sequence comes from Hipposideros armiger, assembly GCF_001890085.2. NCBI lineage: Eukaryota > Metazoa > Chordata > Mammalia > Chiroptera > Hipposideridae > Hipposideros > Hipposideros armiger. Next base: position 566,659 of record NW_017732027.1, read on the forward strand.
GTGAATGTAGAGATGGGGGGTGAGGGGCTCCTGCAGGTGTTGCCTTCACACGTGTATCCTGGAGCGGGGAGGGGTCGGTCCCCCTGTGTGCAGCCACCCCCAATGACCACCCTTTGTCGCTTTGAAGGGCCTTTCTTTGTCCTGTGTGCCGACCACCACGTGCGAGCGACAACTGTTCCCTGGGGTGCAGGGAGGGGCCCCCAGCCCCTGAAGCGGGCTTCAGGGGATCCCCAGGGAGAGGCAGCCCCGGCAGTGGACTCTTCAGCTCACCGCCTCAGCACACCCTCCAAGGAGGCGGCAGCGGTGGCCACTCCAGAAACTTTGATACCATTTCATCAGTAGGTACCGGCCTTCGTTTCTCTGCTTCCTGCCATCAGGCCTCTCGGAGGCGCCCCTGCGCCCTGGGCCACTCACAGGCTGGGGTGGGGAGTGCCTGTGTATGAGTGAGCGGGGGACTAAAAACAGTGTGAGCCAGGCAGACCAAGCCACGATCGTTTTTGCCGCTTCCCACGGGTGGCCTTGGCAAGCCAGTCCAGCGGCGGGGCCTCGGGGCTGCCGCCTGCGTGACAGGACAGTGACGTTTCCCAGCGGGGCTGAGTTGGGATGCTGGGGCACCGGCATGCGCTGCATGGAGCTGCCTCACACCCCGGCTCCTGGAAGCCTTTTGAGGGAGCCGCACAACGTGTGCCCGTAGCAAGGGAGCGCGGGGAACCTGTACGGATAGTGGCCAAAGCAGAGAGAGCCTGGGGGAGACCAGGACAGGTAACACGTAAGCGCCTGCTCCCTTGCTGAGTGTGGGACATAACCTTGACTTGGCGCTTCCTGGAAGCCAACGCGAAGGGAGAAACGCGATCTCATAATGTTCAGGGTCCTTGAAATAACAGGCGATGGCTCAGCTTCTCTCCCCAGGGACGTGAGCATGAGACAGGGCAGGAGGCAACTGGGCTGGGGGACACGGGGCTCCCCGGAGGCAGTGCCGTGCCTGGGCCTGAAGGCCCCACACCTGGGCAGGTGTGTGTGTGTGTGTGTGTGTGTGGGTGTGTGTGTGGTGGAATCCGCATGGGTCACTGGGAGCTGCTGACTCATCCAGTCTCCACAGTTTCCGTCTGCCCCAAATCTGAAATCCTGCAGCAAAGACCTCCCTCTCCCCACTCCAGATGGGCTCTTAGGGTTCCTTGGGACCCCTTCGATGACGCCGCAGATCGACCTGGGACCTCGGACATCCAGTCGATGGGTAAATGTTTCCTTTGGGCCTTCTCCCTGGGGAGAAGGTGGGCGAGGAGGTGCAGGCACCAGTGTTCTAGGAGCTTCTGCCCTATCCTCCTCAAGCCACAAGATGTAGCTAGAATCCTCTCTAGTTCACGAGATGATAACTGTGGCTCAGAGAGGTCTGTCGGCTGCTGCCAACTCACACAGCGCACAGCAACACCAGGCCGGGGTCCTGGTCACTCTGCCTCTAAAGTGTAGCTTCCAGAGACCATTCAATAAGCACTCTCAGTCTCCACTGTCTGTCTGGGGCCACATTAAACCCCTCGGAGGGCCCTGGGACGGGCTGGGCTGGGCTGGGCTGGGCTGTGGCTGAATTTGCCCTGTGCACCGAGGACCATGAGGCTGGGTCTTTTTTTGAAAAGCCAGCCTGCTGGGAGCCTGGGCTCCCTGCCGAGTGCTTTTTGCTCTGCCCCAGGCTGGCTAATATAGGGGTGGCCTTGTGTCCCTGTTACATGAACATGAGGCCCCACGGGAGGAGGGATACGAGGGACTCATGTTTACAGCTGCACACACACTGGATGGGCCTTGGTCTGGCCTCACCGAGGGGCACAGAGGAAAGAGGCTGGCGTTGGAGGCCAACAGCCCCGGGCCAAGTTAATTAAGGTCTCTGGGCCCCAGTTTGTTGCCCTCAGCGTGGGGATAAAGTGTCCCCTCTGAGGACCGCATAGATGTCCAGCCCCTCATGTGTGGTGGCCGAGCTGCACTGCCATCCCAGGCAGGCGTTAGATGGTGCCACAGCAGGACTTCGTGTCCCTGACTGAGGGCCAACGTCTGCCCACCTCAGCCCCCGCCCCCAGCACTGACCGTGTACTCTTCCCCCCACAGCCATGGGCCTGGCCACGGCGGTGGCAGACTACCAGGGCTCCGGGCCCGAAGAGATGACCTTCCAAAGTGGTGACCTCATCGAGATCCTCGGGGCCCAGGTGCCCAGCCTGCCCTGGTTCCTGGGCCAGCACGTGGCCTCGGGCCAGGTTGGCTTTGTGCAGACGGGCCTCGTCCGTGTGCAGGGCCACGCGTCTGAGTGAGTGCTGAGGCCCCCCCCTTCCTGGGCCGGCACCTCTACCCCCAGGGGAACCCTGCTGCTCCCTACCTGCTTCCCAGGTGACAAACCTGGACTTTATCCTGAACAGCGCCTCCCGTCCTGGTCATCGGGGAGTCTGCTCCCAGCTCTGTCCCCAGGCCTGCACCGAGCCTGGGCCGCCATCCCCTTGTCCTCAGGGCCTAATATCAACTTCCTGTCTGGGTCCTTCATGTCGTTCCTCCAAGAGCTGCCAGGTCGTTCTCTGAAATGCAGAGATGTCTGTGTGTACTAGTGTCCTCGGCTGTGGTATCAGCTCCTCAAACCAGGGCTTCTCGCAGCCCAAGGTGTCAGCAGGACCGGCCCCCCTGCTGGAGGCCCTAGGGGAGGAGCCTCCTGCCTTTTGAGCTTCTGGGGGCTCCTCATGGCCGCACCCCTCCGGTGTCTGCCTCCGTCTTCACATGGCTTTCTTCTCCTCTGTCTCTTCTAAGAACACCACTCCTTTGAAGGCCTACCTGGGCAATCCACAGTGACTGCCTCATCCCAGGATCCTTAACTTGATTATATATGAAAAGACCCTATTTCCAAATAAGGTCACCTTCTAAGGACATGGATTTTGGGGGACACTCTTCAATTCAGTATACCATGCTACTCTCATTCATAAAGCCGTTTGAAGCTTCTGGGCCTGGCCTTCACGGCCCCCTACCATGACCCAGACCCTAGAGACCCCCAATTTCAAAGGCCACCATTCGCCATCAGCTTACCCTGAGTCCAGCTACGCTGTTGGCTTGGCCCTTCTAGAACGACTCTGGGTGTCGCTCCCTCCATCCCAACCCTCCCATTTTTCTGGGGGCCCCCACTGGCCCCCAAGTCCCCTCTCCAATGGCTCATCCCTGGGGACGCTCGTCTGGCCGAGGTCCTCTCCCTGTGTGAGCCCCCCATGCCCCATGGTTGATGTGTCTGCCCCGCCCCCCTCCAGGAATCCTGAGGGAGGACTGCCTGGTCACCTCTGTGTCCCCACAGCCCGGCTCTGGGCAGCAGGGGGGGTTCTTGGAGAGTGGTCAGCGAGCACAGCCACGCCTGCCTTGTGGTGGGATTCTGTTCCCCTGACTTGACCTTTCATTTTTAAGCCTTCGGTCAAGGAGGCAGATGGTATGATATGGAAGGACCTTTACTGGGTCCTGGGGCTGTGGGCCCGTCCCCGCCCCCCGGGCCTCACCTCTCCCACACGAGATGCTCGCCTTCAGGGGCCCCCAGCCCCGGCATCCCATCTCATGCTTGTCTGGCGCTACGACAGACCGTCACCTCCCAGACCAGATCTCAGAGGCCACTTTGGTGTCGTGACGTGCCCTGCCAGTCCCTGTGCTCCCTAATGTAAGTGTCTGTCCGCTTGGGTGCCTCTTTCACTTGTTCAGCAGCAGCAATTTAAAGCTGGCTGGGCCTGGATGCTGAGTGTGGCCACTATGCCAGCGTTTCCCAAAGTGTACTCCCTCTCAATGCCCCGTTACAAACCTCGACGTGCTCACATGACTGGGGACGTGCTCGCCGCGTGCCCCGTGGGCAGTCTGCAGGGGTCCCCAGCTCAGGGGAGGCACCGAGAAGTCTGAAACTTTTTTTTCCTGTTGAGAGGTGTTGAGCACACTGATTTGGCCTCCAGAATCCTTGCCTCACACAACCCTATCAGCTTGTGTTCTGTGGAACACAGTTTGGGGACCCTTGGTGTAGCCGTTTGCCACTGTCTTCGGGGAGGCCAAAATTTCTAGACAGATGGCGAGGGGCCATGTGACTTAAATAGGTCGTGAGCTTACCAAGGGCCTGAGCTGGAAGAGCCAAGGGGCTGAGCTAGCCTGTTCCTCTCCCTTAACCCGGAAGGGCGACGGGGCCGGGGCCATGTGTCCTGTTTACAGCACAGAAGCCCTGATGACTTCCCTCATTCACTCCGCAAACATTTCCTGGACATCTTTCCTTTCCAGGCCCTGGGTTGTTATCCTTTGTTTAATGAACAGCCTGGCAACTATTCTTCTTTTTCCTTCTAATTTGTTCTGACGTAATTTCAGACTTAGAGAAAAGCTGCATTAAGAGCACCAAGTTCCTGCTCACGCTTCGCCCAGGTTGCCCGCATGCTCCCTTGTTACGGCTCCTGCTTTCCTCCTTTTTCTTCTCTTTTACTTCTAGTTTCTTCTAAGCCCTCGGAGGATACGATGCAAACACAATGTCCCGTTACTCGTAAATAAGGCAGTGTTTCCCCAAACCAGGACATCTGCTTACGTAACCACAGTACATCTGTCAAAATCAGGAAATTAAAACCAATGCAATTCTATTATCCACAGACTATTCAGATTTTGCCAGTTTCCCCATCACTGCCCTCTGTGGCCAAGGAGAACTGCAGACCCCACGTTACCAGTTGTCACGTCTCGTTAGCCTTCTCGCCGTCATCCGAAACAACAGTTTCTCGGTCTTCTTGTCTTTTATGACAATGACGTTTTTGAAGACTACAGGCCTCTTATTTTCTCGAATGCCCCACAAGCTACTCTAAGTTTTTCTTTAACATTGGAAAACAGCTCCAAGTTTCATAATACATTTTAAAGTTTCATATTATGCTGGTAATTTAGTCCTATAAGCAAAATGGCCACCTCCTTCCCTCCCTCCCTCCCTCCGTTTCCTCCTGTTTTTTGTCTCCCCGACTTTATGGTGTTTGTGCTGGGCACTGTGGGAGGACTGCGGAGCTCGTGCGGGGGACTCGGGAGCTTACTGTGTGGAGGGATTGATTCTGCCTGCAGCTGTCACGGCCGTCCTCAAGGGGGAAGGGACATTTGAGGCGGGGCTTTGAAGGCTGCATAGGAGCTCATCTTTCCAGGCTGCTGTGCCCTGCTGCATCTGTCACAGCCTTTTCTGCTCCTGGGCGTCTGGTTCTGACCAGATCCTTGAAAGCAGGATCTATTTTGCTTTTATTTGTTATCAGTGTCTTCACTGTTGGGCCCAGAATAGGTGCACAGGGACTGTCTTGTCGAGGAAGGGAGTGGAAAGAGGCTGACTGTGCGATGTTTACTTTGGAATCATGCGATCTTCAATGAAGTGCTTGATTTTTTCCAGGTTGGAAAATGTGATATTTCTCAATGAGGAAGAAAGGTCATTCTTCACCAAGGAAGGGTGCTTTTCTGAGGAGGACGCCAGGCAGTTACTGAGGAGGACGTCGGGCGCAGACGTCTACACGGTGTTCAGCTTGGGTGGGTGTGGGTGCCGCTGGGGGGTGGGGGGGCCACTCCTCCTGAGGCAACGCTGTTCCCATTTCACCTCCGCCCCTGTGCTTGGAAAGGATTTCTCTGAGGGCTACAGTGTCAAGCGTCAATGAAGGAAGTGTGTCGTGGGTCCTCAACCACAGTGAAAAGAGACGGTTTTCTCCTCTTTCTCAGGAAGCCACGTTGGGACCTCTTATTCGGGGTGGGAGGCTGTTCCAGGGACCAGGCCCTTCTGTCCGCCTGCGTAACTTCCCAGGAGCTCTATGTTATCCTAGTCAGACGCACTTTACGCTTTGCATGTGTTTTGACAGCTCTTTTCTAATTTGATTTTTGTGGCCACCCAGCGAGCTGTTGGGGTCAGCCCATTTTAAGGAGGTGGACGCTGGGCCTTGTGAATGAGGGGCAGGGGTGCATGGATGAGAGGGATTCACACCAGACCTGCTGCCCTGCCACCCCCGGGAGAGCCGATGGAGTCCAGGGTGCCCTTCACTGGGGAGAACGCCCATCCCCAGAGGGGCGGCAGCAGAAGCCATGGCCTCTCGCCTTTCTCGTGGGAGGATGGAGCCCTGCAGGGGTGCAGGTGGGAGCGGCACAGACCCTGGAAGAAGTGGCTTCCCGGGCCCCCCCTCCCCCCACTGCCCCTAATGGGCGCTGGAGTCAGGAGTGTCACCATTCTGGTGTCACCACTCTTGCCCAACTTGGCCCCAGACCCAGAGGTGCTGGCCCGAGGCTGATGCTCCTCTTCTCCCGTTTCAGACAGACTAGAAGAAGCTGAGATTGAACCACAGGAAAAACAAGGTGGGTTCTTCCCTCACGGCACCGGGTTTCTGCGGTCACGGGGCTGGGCATTGGGGGATGATGCCAGGCGGAGGCCACCGAGCTGGCAGCCGTGGGCGCCGGGCACAGACCTCACTTCTCCGTGGGGGAGGGCTGGTGGGTGGGGTGCCTGCCCTGGAGGGGGGGCTGGAGAGATAGAGGTGAAGCTCCCCTTCACTGCAGCAACATGTCCCCAGAGAANGGGGAGGGCTGGTGGGTGGGGTGCCTGCCCTGGAGGGGGGGCTGGAGAGATAGAGGTGAAGCTCCCCTTCACTGCAGCAACATGTCCCCGGCGAAGGTGGGGCACCTCCTCCATTGTCCCAGTCTGTGCCTGGCCCTCAGTTCCTCTCACACAACCTAGAGCAGCTGAAATTCATCCTGTGCTCTGCTTTGTGGGGTGAAGGGGGTGCTGAATTTGGAGCCTTATTTTAGAGAAGTCCCTTGAGGGTCTTCCGCTTCCCCAGCAGGGCTGGTCCAGGGAGACCCCCCTCCTCTCTCGGCTCCTCCGTCTCCCTGCGCCCCCATCAGAGGGTCTGCATCAGGGAGGTCCTGGGGACGTGAATTCCTGAGGACCCTTTGAAATTCCCTAGGGGTGGGACCCATCTAAGCACCAACACTAAAGGGCCACTTTTTTGGGGTGTTGGTGAGGAGGCCAGCCCCCCACCCCGGGCCCCCAGGGCTGTTCCAGGGCCGTCCTCCTCCTGAGCCTCTGCGGGGTGAGCACAGGGAAGAACTCAGGCTTGCCTTCCCCTAGGAGGCGGATGTCACACCCTGCCAAGTTCCCGGGAGCAAAGGCGCTCCCAGATGCTGGGGGGCCGGCTAACAGCTGAGAGCACACCCCTGGAGGATGGGTGTTTTCTTAGCTAATCTAATGTGTAGTCAAGTCAGACATTTGCCACTAAACCATATTTAATTTTTCTTTATTCTCAGACTTTACAGACTTATAAGGAGAGAGTTAGTTTTGAACATTTTTTTACATATGTATTTGAAACAGAACAGTCTTTAGATGCTGATTTTTTTTTTTTCCCTTTCAAATAAATTCCCCTTGAAGCCCATGTTTTCCCAACAGGAAATGGAACTTGTTTGCTCTCCAGGCTGGACAAGCCCTTGGGTTCTGGCCCTTTCCAAAGCCAACAGTCCACAAGCTTTGGGCATCTGGGATGTCCCCAGGCTCCCTTCTCGCTGTCCTTTCTTTTTTTAACCCTTTAGTAACCGTGGGCCTCAGGGTTTCAAACCAGCCAAAGTGAAGGGGAGCTCCGGGAGTCTGGGAGCCATTCCCAGGGGTTCCTGTTGGAAATGGTCCCATGTGAGAGCTGGGCAGGTGCACACACCCCTCCCTCCGCTGCGGCTGGGTTCATCAATTCTGGGGGTGGCTTTTGAGCCCGTGCCCACCTCTTCCTCTGATTGGCTCTTGACCATGTCATGGGGATGCCCGCACCTGACTGGAGGTCCCAAAGTGCTGACACAGTCACAGTGAATTCGACGTCCCATTAAGTGGCTTTGATTCTTTTTAAAGGGAAAGGGATCTCTGAGTGATCATGGAGCTATGACACTAGTCTCCTGAAACTGCTTTCAAACAGGAAAGAATGAGGAAAGGCGGGCCTCTTGGTTACTTGGCCGAATAGACCTGTGTTTCCCCAAGGTCATAATTACTGAATTCCCACTGTCTGCTGCGTGCTGGGCGTTCCACCTAAACCTCAGACGCTCAGGCGGCCCCTGGGGAGGCGGTGTCTGCCCAGTGCTGCCACCGGGACGCTGGGCCTCGGGAGGGACATCCCTGCCCCGGCCTGGACGCAGATCAGACCCTAATCCATCTCGGGGTTTTGGTGATTTGCAGAAATGCCTTTCCCTGGCCTGCACCCAGAGCCACGTGAGACCCTGCAGAAGGTGAAGAATGTTCTAGAACAATGCAAGTCCTGCCACGGCTGCCCTGAGGAGCCAGTGTCCTGGGGCCTCCACGCAGCGTCCAGCGGTGCAAGCTCGCCAGGCGCCGAGGAACCCTCCTTCTGCCTGGACGCTGAGGATGACTGGGCCGACCCGGAGGCCCTGCGCTCCCTGCTGCAGCTCCTGGACACTCCTGGCTACAAGGCCTGCTTCCGCGGCCTGTACGACCTCTCCCTGCCGGGGCTGAGCACCATGTTCTGCGGCGTCGCCGATGAGGACGAGCTGGCCGGGTGCCTGGCACAGGCCCGGGGAGTGGCCAAGAGGGCGAGCCTCCCCGTGGCCCTCGCCAGGCTCTGCTTCGTCCTGGGGCGGCTGTGCGTGCGTAAGCTCAAGCTGTCGCAGGCCCGGGTGTACTTTGAGGAAGCCCTGGGGGCCCTGAAGGGCCACTTCGGCGACCTCTTCCTGGTGGTGGCCTTGTATGCCAACCTGGCCACCATCCACCTGAAGCAGAAGAACAGGGAGAAGTGCAGGCAGGTGGTGCCCAAAGCCTCCTCCCTGCTCTTGGGGACGCCCGGCCACATCTGCAGCACCGAGGGGGAGGCAGAGCTGCTGCGGCTCGCTCTGCAGAGGGCCATCGGCGGCCGGAGCCCACAGGCCGAGGCCCGCGCCTGCTTCCTGCTGGCCAAGCACCATATCCACCTCAAGCAGCCTGAGGAGGCCCTGCCCTTCCTGGAAAGGCTGCTGCTGCTGCACAGGGCCTTGGGGTGCCCGCATGCCTCGTGGCCCGCAGACTGCTACCTGCTGCTGGCGGACTTCTACAGCCGGAAGTGCCTGCCCCACCTGGCGCTGAGCTGTGTCAGGGTGTCCTCGCTGCAGACCTGGGGCTCGCTGGCCAGCTTGCTCCAGAGTGTGGACCTAGTCCTGCGGAATGCCCCTCGGGCCCACCGGCCCCCCTCCCAGGTCGCTCCCTACCTCAGGCAGGCACTGGCCCTCCTGGCCCCGGGCGCGGGGCAGGCCCTGCGCGGCCTGCTCTGTGCCAGCCTGGCCCAGCTGCACAGCCACCACGGGCAGCACCGCACGGCCATCTCCTTCATGACGCAGGCGGTGGAAGCCGGCGCCGAGACCAGTGGCCATGTGGTCGTGGACTATCTGGTGGCCTTGGCCTGGTTGCATGTGCTTCACGGGCAGAGCCCGGTGGCCCTGGACATCCTGGAGTCTGTCCTGGACGCAGCAGTGGCCAGTGTGGACCAGGAGGGCGTGATTGTCAACATGACGGCCATCGCCCTGAAGAGGTTGGGCAGGACCCGACTGGCGGCCGAGCGCTACTACCGCGCCCTGCGTGTGGCCAGGGACCTGGGCCGGCGCCAGAACCAGGCGGTGGTCCTGGCCAACTTCGGGGCCCTGTGCCTGCAGGCCGGTGCCAGCGGGCTGGCCCAGCACTACCTGCTGGAGGCCGTGAAGCTCTTCTCCAGGCTGCCCAGCAGGGAGTGCGGCCGGGACTTCACCCAGGTGCTGCTGCAGCTGGGTCACCTATACACCCGCAGGGCCCTCACCCATCAGGGCAAGTGCTACTACGAGTGGGCCTTTCTGGTCGCCGTGGAGACGGACCACTTGGAGAGTAAGTGCTGCGCCCAGTTCCAGCCCCAGCCCACACTGGCTTCCTGGAAAGAACATGTTTTTGTCTCTGTGTGGAGCACACCTGGGGTTTGCGAGCACAGACAGGCGGTGGTTTTTCCACTGCTGGGAACGCCGCGTGGAAGCCAGCAGCCGTTTGCAGGTGCTTAAGGGTGTTCCCACGCTGTCCCAGACATCGGCAGGGTGACCAGCTCATCCCGGTCTGCCTGGCATGTCCTGCTTTGAGCACTGAAAGTCCCATAGCCCGGGCAGCCCCACAGTCGTGGGCAAACAGGTAGTGGGTCAGCGGCTGAGCTGAGGGGAGCCATGTGGACTTGAACACCGGGTGCCTTAGCGGGAGCTATCCCCTAGGCATCCCGACAGCCCTGCACACCAGAGGCCTCTCAGGTGGTGGGTGGTTCCCCAGGGCCAAGGAGCAGTTAGCGTCACTCAATAGCAGCTTGCTGTGTGAGTACGCTCTAGGCGGGGCTCTACCTACAAATGGAACCCAAGTGGTCCTCACTGCGGGCTGGCTGCCAAGTACAGGGAACAGATGCCCAGGCCACAAGAGCCATAAAAGGGGTGCTCAGGGTGGTGACGGTCTGCTCCTGGCCCTGACTTGTAGATCAGGGACGTCTGTTTAGTCTGGGACCTGCGGGTTGAGGAGGGGTGAGCCAAGCACAGGCCTGGCAGAAGTGCAGCCTGTGCAAAGGCCATGGCTGAGTGAGCGGGGCACTGCAGGGAGGTGCAAAGTTTGGGCGGGTTGGATGGTGGGTGGTGAAAACCTCGGTTAGGGGCCTAGGCAGGTGCTAGGGAGCACAGGCTATGGCTCGGTGTTTTCCCTGGGAGCACTGCGGAGCCACTGAGGGATGCAGGAAACTCACTGAGGCTGGCAGGGGCCCTCTGGGCCTCCAGGAAGAGCCAAGAGTTGGGTCCCCAGACCCGTCCCGTGCCTCAGGCAAATGGTGGCAATGCTCACCAGGGCCCGCATGGGCCTCCCCCAAACCTCCTAGGAGGCTCCCTCCCCAGGGTGCTCAGGCATTCAGACTTGGGAATGCCAAACTGGGGGTCATAGGGGGTCATGCTGTCCCCATTCCACACTGAACAAGGAGACCGAAGGCTGTGGTGACACCCAGTCACCCAGTGCCTGCTCTGGGCTGCTTTTTATGCTGTTTCAGTGGTTTGTGTCTTTCTAGGCATTTGTCCATTTTTTCTAGATTATCTAATTTGTGCACAATGGCTCATGGTATTCTGCTATAATCCTTTTATTTCTAGAAGATCAGCACCTATGACTATGATTAATGTCCATCTTTCACTCCTGATTTCAGAAATGTGTATCTTTTTTTTCCCCTTGGTCAGTCTAAAGATCTGTCAGTTTTGTTAATCTTGTCCCCCACCCCCCCAAAAAAAAATCATTTGATTTTATTGATTTTTCTCTGTTGTTTATTTTTATTGTCTATTTTTAATCATTTCTGCTCGAGTTTTATTTTTCCTCCCTTTTGCTAGCTTTGGATCTAGTTAACTCCTTTTTTTCTGAGGATTTTTTATTTGACATTGTCTTCTTTTTAAACATAGACATTTACAGCTATAAAGACCCTCTAAGCACTGCTTTCGCCCCTTCCCATACGTGTTGGTACGCCAGGCTTTTATTTCCACTCACCTCAAAATATTTTTTGGTTTCCGTTGCGATTTCTTCTTTCACCCCCTGGTTACTTAGGAGTATGTTGTTAATTTCCAATATTTGTAAATTTCCCAAGCTTCCTTGTGTGGTCGGTTTCTGATTTCATCCCACTGTAGCTGGAAAACACACTCTGCGTGATTTCAGCCCAGTGCGTTTGTGGAGAATTGCTTCCTGGACCAGGCTCTGGCCTGGCCTGCAGAACTGTCTGTGTGCCCCTGAGGGACGTGTCTTCTGGTGCGGTTGGGGGTGTTTCGTAGGCGTCTACTCAGCCTCGTTGGTTCACGGTGTTGTGCATGTCTTCTCTTTCCTTATTAATCTCCGGGTCATTTTTAATAGTGAAAACTCTCGACTGTCCCCAGGACCCTGGTTTTAGGAGAGGCAAGTCAGGCTGGGGTTTGGAGCCTGGCTTCTTGCAAAGGCACTGGCTCCGGAATGACGGAAGCCAAAGCTGAATGCTGTCTCCACTGCATGGGGACTCAGCTTTGGACTCAGTTTGCCCGCCTGCAACATGGGGGTGCTGGTGCCCCGCCTCGTCAGCTCGGCGTGAAGGATGCCCCTGTCCTGGCTGAGGGGGGCTTTGTGAAGCAGAAATGGGTGGCCTGTTGTGGTGGGAGAGCCTGGCCGGGGCCCCCAGGCCTGGGGAGCATTGCAGAAATAGTCGGTGCCATCTCTCGAGCACCTACAGCGTGTTCTGCCTGGCCCCGTGATGGTGTGCTCATCACTGTGTGACCTTGGGCAGGTCGCTCAACCTGTCTGGGCTCAGTTTCCCAATCTGCAGTGACCCCGCTGACAGACGTGTGGAAGAGGCAGGCACACAGCAGGGGCCTTTGAACCCTGTAAATGTCATCGTTGCTCTGATGAATGACAGCGGCTTCTTCCTTTTGTCTCCCTCGCCCAGGCCAGCTGCATGCCGTCCGGCAGCTGTGTCACTTCTACAGCAGGGTCAAGCCCAGCGAGGCCCAGTGTGTCGTCTACCACGAGTTCCAGCTCTCGCTGGCCCGAAGGGTGGCCGACAAGGTGCTGGAAGGGCAGCTCCTGGAGACCATCAGTCAGCTCTACCTGTCCCTGGGCACTGAGCGGTGAGGGCTGGCTCTGCGGGGCGGGGAAGGGGTAGCGAGGAGGCTGGGCCACCCTCCCAGGGCAGCCTCTCCTTGGGGACCATTTCCTCCCTTAGCACCAGGCGAGCTGTGAGCTGGAAGGCCTGGGGGTCGTCCTGACGAATGCTCGTGGCGTTTGAGTTCCGTAACACGTGTCCTTTGGTCTCTGCTCACACACCTGCCCAGGGGAGGCAGAGCCTGTGCTTCTGGGCCGTTCTTCCTGCCACGGTAACTTCTATAAGCTGACCCCTGCGTGCCCTGAGTCTGCTCTCACTGGCGCAGCTCTGGGCCAGGGCATCTGGTCCTCGCCCACGCCCTCAGATGTAAGGACAGTGGCCATCTGTGCCTGGAGGAGTCTGGTACACAGGAGACAGCTGATTGTCCCCTAGGGCAGGGTTGCAGAGTGACATGTCCTGTGAGCAGCCTGCACTGAGCACCCTGACCATGTGGGGTAATGTTCGGCCTGGGCCGCGCAGCCTGCAGGGCCCACATGATCACTGATCGCATGCCCTCCTGTGTGGGGACACCCGGAGAGGGGAGAGGGAGCCAGGTTTCCGCAAGGAGGGACTTGGGAGGGCCAGTCTTGGCCTCACCCCCACCCTCAGGCCTCAGTCTCACAACAGGACCAATGGGCTGGTGTCCGACATCGGTGCTTCTCAAAAGTGGGGTCCCCGGACCAGCAGCAGCCACATCACCTGGAGCTTGTTGGAAATGCACGTTCTCAGGCCTCACCCCAGAAAGCTGAGTCAGAAACTTGGGGAGCAGCTCCCTGCCATCTGCATTTTGACAGCCCTCTGGGTGATTTGGAGGCCCACTCGAGTCTAAGGCACTCTGGCCTAGACAATCTCTAAATTTCTGCCCAGTGCTAGTGTTTCTTGCTCCGCCCCGAGCGGTGGGGCCCCTGTGTGTGGGAGCCGGGCAGAGGCAGAATAGCGTGCTCCCCCGGCCACGCGGCCGACACTTCCCTCCGAAGGGCCTCCTTACCTGGGCCGGACGAGCAGGGCAGCCTGTGTCCAGCTCGTCTCCCATCGGCCTGGGAAGGGCAGGACCTGTCCCCACGCCCGACATGCCAGGTCCGTGGTCAGCAGACTGGCCGTGGGAAGAGCGTGGTCCCTTCTGTCGCACGGTGGCTGGCGTGGGGGCTTGTTCTGACCATCCATGTCTCATTCCAGGGCCTACAGGTCAGCACTGGACTACACCAAGCGCAGTCTGGGGATATTCATCGACCTGCAGAAGAAGGACAAGGAAGCTTATGCCTGGCTGCAGGCAGGGAAGATCTATTATATCCTTCAGCAGACCGAGCTGGTGGACCTGTACATCCAGGTACGAGGTCGGCTCCTCCCAAACTGCTGAGCGCCTGCTGCAGGCCAGGTGCCCATGCTGTCCCCCCGCTGCCCCTGGACTCCTGCTGCCAGCATCTTCCACAATGGTCTCAGCTCCGGGGGGCCAGAGGCACGTGCCCCTCAGTAGCCTGCACTGTGTTGGTACACAGCAAGTGCTTAATAAATGTGCGCAGGACGTGCCCACTCAGTGGACACACAGAAGACCTTGTCCGGCAGCATATGACACATCCCCTTTAAACATGACGTGTTTGGAACAAATTGGGAGGCTCATGAGCCTTGTGAGTTTTTTTTATTTTTGAGCACCTGCTGTGTACCTCCCAGGACCAGGGGCAGAGGATCCCAGATCAGGAGTTATGGTTGAAGGGGGACAGGCTCCTCAAACAATGCTGACTCGGGGCCCCAGGCTGTGGCAGGCACGAGGGGGTGCAGAAAGGAGCTGGAGGGTAAGCGCCTGTCCGTCTGGGTCACACAGGCTGGTTTGAGTTACAGTGAGTGGGGGCCAGTGCCCGCCCGGGAGGGGTATTCCAGCAGCAGACTCACAGGTGCCAAGGCCCAGAGGCACATGGCGTGTGGCCAGTTCTGGGGCTGCAAGCAGCTGGGCGTGGCTGGATTGCGGGCAGGGGCTAGTGCACTCGTTCACTGCCTGGTATTTGCTGAGCACCTACTATGCACCAGGCACTGTGCCAGGCCCCGGATGCAGCAGAGACACCGACAGCCTTAGTACTCTGGTGGGGGAAGACAGGTCGGCATGTGCCATCAGGTATTACTAAGGGCCATGGAGGAAAATTAGTGAAGGCGAAGGGGCCAGGATGAGGGAGTCCCAGTGAGGCTGGAGCAGAGCATGCCATGGTCTGGGCACAGCTGGCGGGATCCAGGGGCCGGCTCTCAGCTCTGCCCCAAGCTCCTCAGCAGTCCACACCTACCGGCTCCCAGGGCCTTTACTGGACAGGCCTCCTCATAGGACACAGGGCTTAAATTGTCACCCTCACACAAGTGGGTGACAGTGGCCCCAAATGCACAGGGCCAGTCGCTCCTGAGGCGTGGGAGAGGGAAGGCGCCTCCAGCGCACGTGTTTGTGTCCAGGGTGTACGGGGCAGCTTGAGGGTCCCAGGGCAGCTGAGGTGTGGCAGTGAGGCTCCCACGGGGTGGGATGGCCACCTTGACCTGCCAGAACCCTGCGGGTCTCAGGAGAGTCTCCGCGTCCCCACAGGTGGCACAGAACGCAGCCCTGTACACAGGGGACCCCAACCTGGGACTGGAGCTATTCGAGGCCGCCGGAGACATCTTCTTCAACGGAGCCTGGGAGCGAAAGAAAGCTGTGTCCTTCTACCGGGTAAACGGCCACAGTGGTCCATGCGGGTGGGCCTCGTGGGCGTCCCGGCAGACGGCACAGGTGTGGCAGGACAGAGGCCTCTCACCTGGAGGCAGGGCTGCCCTGTGCACAGGCCTAGTTTGCCGGTGGCTTTACCTGGGATGGTCTGGACCCCCACCCCGACCTGGAGGCAGAGAAAGGAAGGGTTCTTTGAGCCACAGGCGCTTCGGGCTGGCAGCTCGCATCTCGAACAACCCCCTGCAGCCCCTGGGTGCTAGTTCATCCCACTTCATAGACGAGGAAACCGAGGCTCAGAGTAGCACATCAGTGGGGGACTGAGACCAGGACCCAGTCAGCATGTGCCTCCCAGGGAGGGTGGCTTGTCCCCTCCTGTCTGCTCAGCTCACAGCATGCGGCTCAGCCCCCGGGATTCAGATAAATGTGGCATTTTTAGAGCACAGAGGGTGTATCTGACCCTCCTGGCCAGGCCCTCACTGCCCGAGAGTGGGAGTTGGTCTGAAGATAGATAGATGGGCTGCAGTTCACACCCCAGCCGGCTCAGGGCCCAGTGGCTCCGGGGGTGTCAGCACCTCTCTGAGCTAACCTGTCTCTTGGGGGACAGAGCTGTGTAAAGATCCAGGGGGCATAGCAGGGGCGGGAAGCTTCAGCACATGTCTGGGGCTCTGAGAGGCCTGATGCGCCTGCCTGTGTGGGCAGGACCGGGCGCTGCCCCTGGCTGTGACCACAGGGAACCAGGAGGCGGAGCTGAGACTCTGCAACAAGCTGGTGGCACTGCTGGAGGAACTGGAGACGCCACAGGAGGGCCTGGAGTTCGCCCATGTGGCCCTGGCACTCAGCATCACCCTGGGTAAGGCCCGTGCCCTGGTGCCCGGGGCCTCCGCCTCTGAGATCGGGAGGGCAGGAACAGGTGACAGACAGGCCGCCCCAGGACAGCTGCGGGCCCCTCCCATCCGCAGGCCGCCCTCTCCCGTGGGGGTGGGCTAAGGTGAGCTGCAGCCCCACCTCCCAGCCCTGCCTGGACCAGTGCGGGGTCTCTCAGAAACATCACGCTTTCTGTGTGGCTGGACTTTCTTTGCCAGCTCTGTGCCAGTGTGCCCTGCATTCCGGGCTTCTCACTGGTCCCTGAACGTGCAGGCTGCCTGCTGTCCCTCCCCTCACTCAGCCCGCACCTGCTGTCCCCTGGCTGGAGAACTTCCAGTCCCCTTTCCAGAAGCTGGTCCCCGGATGCCGGCCACCCCTCTGTCCCAAGTCATATGTCCTCCCCCAGAGACCAGAAGCCCTGAGAGGGCTGGGCACACAGTAGGTGTGCAGCATGGTTTGCGTGCAGGCCCTGCAGCCCTGGCCTGAAAGTGGAGGGGCGGGGCCCTGGACACAGCCTTGGCTGGCGACGCCTGAGGATGGGGTGGGGCTGCTGCTGCTGATACCCGGGAGGGTCAAGTGTCATATCCGAGCTTGACCCGAGCTCTGGTGCGTGAGTGCACAGACTGCATGACTTTTGGGGTCTCCTAGTCAAAAACAGTGACGCATGCGCCCCACCCACGTGGCTGTGTGCAGGCTTGGAGCTGGCGCCTCCAAATCCTCAACTTTGCCTCACCCCCATGGTAGACAGGGAGCAGGCATTATGAGGTCCACTTCACAGATGGGAGAAGTGAGCCTGGAGAAGGGAAGCGGCTGGCTGCAACTTTGAGGTGGCATCGGCGTGGGTGCTCCCGACGGGCCCGCGCCCCCGCCGCCTCACACCATATGTCCTCACACGTGCCCCTGCCCTGTGTCCCCAGGGGACCGGCTGAATGAGCGAGTGGCCTACCACCGGCTGGCCGCCCTGCACCACCGGCTGGGCCAAGGTGAGCTGGCAGAGCACTTCTACCTCAAGGCGCTGTCGCTCTGCAGCTCGCCGCTGGAGTTCGACGAGGAGACCCTGTACTATGTGAAGGTGTACCTGGTGCTCGGAGACATCATCTTCTACGACCTGAAGGTGGGCAGAGGCAGAGGAGGCAGGGCTCGGGTGGGATCTGCACCGGGACCTCCTCCAGCATCGGCTCCAGTGGTCCCCCAGGAGCTCCAGGCCTGGCTGTGGAGAACAGGCAGTCAGCTTACTCTCTGAGCTCTCACAAGGGCCAGGCCCAGCTCTTCAGAGCTCAGGATTCGTGGAGGAGGAGCCACTGAGTAGAGGACAAAAGGGAGTGTAGTCAGGGGGGGCCTCCTGGGGGAGGTGACTGCAAAGCGGAGCCTTGACAGTAAAGCAGGAATTAGCTACAAAAATGTGAGAGGGGGAAATAACTTTTGGGGGGTTGAAGGAGGAGTCATCATTATCCCCAGACACCCACGATGCAAGATGGAACCCAAATCCTGGCACCTGCTCCGGGAAGCCTGCCAGTCTGTACAGAGCTCTTCCTGGGATCCCGAGATACCTTTAACGCACACATTACCTGGGTGGGGCGGAAATATCATCCCACTTCACAGAAGGAAACCTGGGCTGGGGATAGGATGTGACATACCCCAGATTTCCAAGCAGGGACACCACTCCAGGAAGTCAGGACGAGTCGCTGCCCCGTCAGAGCTGGAAGGGCCGGCATCCCCCAACCTCCTCCTAGGTGGCCCTGGTTGTGTGCTGGCGACACCTAGTGGTCAGAAATGGTCACTGCCGCCTTCTGCTATGTCAGATCCAAACAGCTGTGTCCCACAGAGAGCGGTGACCCCTGCAACTGAGCTCCACGGTGGCTAAGGCTCTGTGTGACCCAGGCTCTGTGCCGCCCAGACTCTGTGATGCCGGGCTGTGTGTAGTCTGGGCTCTCTGTGATTCAGACTGTATGTGGCTGGCTTTTTGCATGCTCTACTGTGAGGGAGGAGCTGGTGTCCCCGCAGGACTGGGGGGAGGCAGGGGCTAGGCATGGTCAGCTGACTGAGGTCACGTTAGGAGCAGTGTGGTAGGGCTCCAGCCCCTGAGACCCTGCGACCCCATGACCTCACAACACTGAGACTTCGCAACCTCATGATCCTATGACCTGCGAGCTGGGCACACCCTGTCAGTGCCCACCCTTCCAAGCCAGGCCTTCCTCTGTGTGGGGCAGGGCTGCGGCCAGCCTCAGCCCAGCTCTGTCTGCCGTCTGTGAGGTGGGCTCACCATGCACGCCTGGCCCCTGGGCGGTGTGAGGATGGGGCTGCATAGCACATGTACCTCCCCCCCACTCCCAGGCTCCATACAGTTGATTGCCAAGCAGCTCGACACAGAAGGGAACGCTAAGGCTGGGGAGGGAAACAGGCTTGCCCGAGACAAGTGTAGAGGGGCCAGGCCTAAGGGAGCTCCAGGCCCTGAGACGCTGGCTCATCTCAGACCGTGGGACAGGGCCGTGGGGACAGCGTATCCCTCCAGTCAGCTGAGAGGCCGAGATCCCTGGGCCCAGCAGCTGGGGTCTGCTTCCTTCCAGGCGGGGTCCCCAGGCCACGCTGCCCGCAGCCATGCCATGACCTTTCTGTCAGCACCAGGGCCGTCCACCAGCTGAGCGAGGCCTTGGAATCCCCTCAGCGGCCCCTGGCCAGCCTCACGCCCTCCTCCATGTGCCCCGGAGGGAGAGAGGTCTCTGTGTCGTGTGTGTGACCCGGGGGCTCCCCCGCAAAGGAGAAGGGAAAGAGAAAGAGGGGTGGATAGGGCCCGCGAGTGCTGCCCTAGAGGCAGGGGGGCCACAAGTACCTTGGCTGATGGTCTCACTGAAATGGGGTCATTGTTCGCCTGGGGTGGCGTGTCATAGCTGAGAGAGCGAGGCTTGCGACGGGACAGATGTGGGTGTGGCCCCGAGTCTGCCACCCACTAGCTGCTCCACACACACATGCACACATAGGCACACACACTCCACCACCACCACCCCAACCACCCATTTTGGCCACTTCCCTCTGTTTAGTTGGGATGTCCCTCCTCCAGGAAGTCCTCCCAACCCACTCCAATCTGACTCAGGTGCCACCCAGGGCTCCACAACCTGCCGGGTTTCCCTGTCACAGACCCACAAGTCCCCTGTGGTCACTTGTCCCCAGAGGCGGCACGAGTCTGCCCTGCACGGCATCCGGCACCTGACAGGGGCTGAGGGGATGTTGGTGACACTGTTACATGCACCTGTTTTTATCTCCTTTTGGTTCCTTGCTCTGCATGGGGGCAGTGGGGGGCCAGGGCTGGTGATTCGGACTTTGTCCTCTGTCCTGGAGAGCCATCGTAAGCAGGGAAAGGACAGGCCAGGTTTGGGTTTTAGAGGGGTTCCCTCTGGCCACCGGGGTATCAGGGGAGGGACCTGAGGAGAGGCTGGGGTAGGGGACAGGAGTCAGGGCGGGGGGAGGGGCATCCTGACCTGGGGTGTTGGGTTTGAGGCAAAGATGCGTCTGAAATGGGAGCGGGTGTCCGGCGGTGTCATGCCCTGTCATACGTTTAGGGAATGTTGTGAGGGGCTGTGCGCTGGGTCTGGGCCATGGAGGGTTCCAGACATGCTGGCATCAGTGTGGACGTGGGGTTAGAGAGAGACAAGCCGTGGTGGCCCTGGGCTGGGTGGGTTCTGCAGTTGGCTCTTGGAATAGCAGTCAGACCCCACCTCGGCCCGAGGAAAGCCACAGAGGTCCCCCGGGAGGGCGGGAGGCCCCAGGGCTGCGCGGGGAAGAGGCGTCCGGCAGGAGGAGCGGGGGGCATGGACTACGGGGTTCGAAGCCCTGGCTCCAGGGCGGGAAGGGGGAACCACAGCAGGGTCCAGAGCACAGAAGGACCCAGGGTGGCTGAAACGCCTGTCCAGACCCATGCAGACTTCCGGGTCCGACCCCGGACATGAGCCAAGGTCCACTTTCAGGCAGCCCCTCTGGAGCAGGTGGGCTCCTCCCAGGAAAATACCCAGGGGCTGAATCCACAGGGGCCTCTGTCGCTAGCTGCCAGGGCATCCCGCCCGCCACAGGCCACAGGTGGGGTAACCTGTGTAGGGCGGAGATGGTGGATGGCAGGCATGGGGCAGTTTTTGGGGAGACAGGCTCCGCATGCCAACCTCCCCTCCCAGGGTCACGTAATGTG
The DNA here is from genome assembly GCF_001890085.2 of Hipposideros armiger. Taxonomy (NCBI): domain Eukaryota; kingdom Metazoa; phylum Chordata; class Mammalia; order Chiroptera; family Hipposideridae; genus Hipposideros; species Hipposideros armiger. The sequence goes on from NW_017732027.1 coordinate 586,991, forward strand.
GAGTCTGGGTTAAAGGCCGCGTCTCCCCATCAGGACCCATTTGATGCAGCCGGGTACTACCAGCTGGCACTGGCGGCGGCCGTGGACCTGGGTAACAAGAAGGCACAGATGAAAATCTACACGCGCCTGGCTACCATCTACCACAACTTCCTGCTGGACCGCGAGAAGTCCCTCTTCTTCTATCAGAAGGCCAGGGCCTTCGCCTCCGAGCTCAGCATCCGCAGAGTCAACCTGGCCCCTCAGCGGTGCTGGGGGCGGGCACCCTGGCTGGTCCCCGGCCACCTGTCCTGAGGGCCCGGCCCCCAGCAAGTGGGTCCTGGTGGCTCACTTTCCTGGCAACAGAGGCACGAAAGGAGGGGCCAAGTAGCAATAAAGGTTTCTGCAGTACCCTCCTCGAGTCTACGCACCCTCTTCCCTGTCGGGCCCCTGGGGGGGCAGGCCCCATCCTGGGGGCCACCCTGCTGCTGTACCCTGTCCTCAGGGATGAGCAGGAAGGCTGTGAGTCCAACAAACCCAGGCCAGGTCCCCTGCCAGTCACTCCCCTCAAACCCCAGTTTTGTGTCTGTCCACGGGAGACGGTTGTGGAATTCCCTGGGTGTCATTTCCCTTCCCACAGCCCCCGCTGAGTGAACAGCACGATACTCTGCCTTTAATCTTCAAACCGCCCTGCGAGGTTTGGACTGTTATCATCCCTGTTTACAGCTGAAGAAACAGAAGCACAGAGAGGTTAGGTGCCTTACCCACCGTCACACAGCAGGCAGGGAGGGGCAGAGCTCCAGAGCTCAGCACAGGAAGCACATCGCCCTGCCAGCCTGCCTGGAGGGATAGTGGAGTCCGCTGCCCTGTGAGTGTATTTAGAGGCTCCTCTGGGCCGCCTACCCGAGCCCTCCCCGCCTGCTCCTCTGCCCCCACTCCGGCAGCGACCAGCCAAGGGCCAGGAAGGAGCCCAGGCATTCCTCGTTGAAACCCGCTCCCTGATTTACAGGCAGGGAAACCGAGGCTCAGGGAGGCCATGGCGTCCAGGTGGTTCTCACCCACCAGCACTATTCCAAGCGCCTTTTTCTTTATTGTATTAATGAGGTGAAATTCACATAACATAAAATAAAACATTTAAAGTGACCAATTCAGTGGCATTTTTGTCATTCAATGTGTTAGGCAACCACCACCTGTTTAGTTCCAAAACGTTGCCGTCACCCCGGAGACCTGTGCCCGTGAAACGGTCACTTCTCATCCCCTCCCCACCAAGCACCTCATTTAACAGAAGGGGGCACAGGCCTGGAGAGGGACTTGCCGGTGGTGCGGAGCCTGATTCAGCCCTGGGTTTGGTTCTGAGCCCAGGACAGGTGGCAGGGCCCGGAGGCCTCCGCAGAGGAGGACAGGGGAGCTCCGCCCATCCTTCCTTCCTCTGGTTCTGGGGTACCTGCAGCCCCAGAACCTGTCGCTGCTTCAAAGCGGCCTGCAGCCCCCTTAGGCCTCTCCCACCAGGGGGCAGCAGAGAGCTTTTCCAGAACCCTTGCCTCCTGAGGAAAAACTGGTCCCTGCAGAGCTGCTGACAAACTTTCTAACCTTGACCTCAAACTGCCTTCTCTGTGGCTGGGTCTGAAAGTGGGCAGGAGGCCACATTGTAATTGAAAACATGAAGGCCCAATGACTCGCGCCGGAGCAGCAGGACGTGCCCGTCTCAATAACCCCGAGGACACACATCTCAGAGGTCATTCACCGGCCGGGCAGCGCCCCAGGCCTGGCCCTGCAGCCTCTAGGACCAGTGGGGCCAATGCTGGTGGGTTACTTATGCCCACCACCTGCCTCAAGAATGGACAATGGGGACCTTGGCATCCGTGCCTTCCTGTCCTTCCACAAGCCGTTGTCCCCCCCTCCCTCCTGCCCAGGGTCCCACTGAGGACACTGGCCCCCTGGGACCCCGTTGCTCTCAGGCAGCAGATATGGAGGTCTAGAGGGGAGGCTTGGCCGTCCAACTCCGGGTCTCAGATCCCAACCCCCCACTTACAGGCTGTGGGATATGGAGGGTTTATTTCTGAGCCCATTTGGCCACAATTAAAATGAGGCCGATAGACCCTGTATCGGGTTGAAGTGAAGACTCGGGCAGCAGGTCAGCTCAGGGCCAGGTCCTGGGCCAATAGTTACCTGTTTCCTATTAACAATACTTATTACTACAGGAGGAGCGCCAGTACCCACAGGCTGCAGAACACTGAACCAGAGGTTGAGTCACTCTGGTCAAGTCGCTTAACCTCTTAGACCCTCAGTCTCTTCTTCATCTGTCTCCAAAGAGAAACTCTACCTCAAGATTCTGAGAAGAGAAACTGTGTGCTGGGCACTGAGTGGGTGCACAGAAGCTGGCAGCCAGCCCCTCGTTTGTGGCCGAGGCCTGAAGCAGGCAGGTAGAGGCCAATGCTTGGCTGGCTCGGGCCCCAGGCCGGCAGCCCAGTCCAGCTCTGCCCCTTCGGAGGCCAGGGCCCCTGGCAGCAAGCCTCCAAGGCCCTCTTTCAGCAGAGTGGGAGTGAGATGGTCATGTGCCCGTAACACAGTAGGCCCTCAGCCCTACCCACCAATGGGCACACAGCCCAGAGGCCTCGGTCCACTTTTAGAAGGAGGTGCTGGTGTCTCCACTGGGTTATTCAAGTCACTTTCCCATAGACTCACTGTGCACCTACTGTGTGCAAGCTCCATTAACTACTGAGGGCCAAGTGCAGGGCTGAGCCATATGGGGACTAAGGGGACAAATGACCCTTCCTGGAGGAGCCCCTGGGGCTGGGTATGAAATCACACTCCTTGCTGGGGATCCCTAGAGACTCTCTCACCCACCACCCCAAACAGAGAAGGAAAGCAACCTGTCCAGGGTCACACAGCCTCACCTGACTGCGAGGTGCCAGCGCTCCACCCCAACACAGCTATCTCCACCCTCCTTTCTCAGCTCTGGCTTCACCCAAGGTGCAAATGCTGACCCAAGTCCAGGTTAGCCTCAGATTTGGATGAAGAAATTAAGGCTCAGAGAGGGATTGTGACTGTCCCAAGGATGCACAGCAGCTATTGTCATCCTCACCACCATGGAGTCACAGCAGCGCCGTCGCCTCCCATCACCGGTGAGAGTGCAAGCAGGTGGGTGTGGCATGTGCCTCGGCGCTAAGCTGAGCTCCCCCAGGCAGAGCTCTTCAGAGACAGGAGGAATGAGCGTCCCATCAGCAGAGGGGTTCAAGCAGGCCACAGAGGGGCTCCCACATGAACGGAGAGGGGTGTCTGTGGAACCCCAAGAGTGTGCTGGGGACATTAAGGAGCCCCTCAGATTTGGGTCTGCACCAACTGGGACCCCAGCTGTGTTGGGCAAGCTTGGTGGCCGTCAGCTATGCTTCCCTGGGGGTCAGTGCCCGGCCTGGGCATGGGGGTTGTCGGTCAGACTGTGCAGCTGGTAGGACCTGTCTGCTGACAGCAGGGTGGGGGCCTGCAAGTCCAGGGGCAGGACCCAGGTCCAAGCCCAGACTGTGCTTCTCTTTGACCAGTGTGACCTGGAGCGGAAGGCATCCTTCATGTGCCAGGGCCCCCGCCCTCTGTGTGCCTCAGTTTTCTCATCTGTAAAAGGGGGCAATTCTCCTTGCCCCACTGTTCAGATTAACATCTAGCATTTCCCCCCAGGGCTTATTAAGCTCACCAGGGTTGGTGTGAAAATATGAATGAGAACCATGATGGTGTGCTTTGACCAGATGAAGGCAGAACTCTAAAATGGCTCTTATAATCCCCTCCCCTCGAGTGCGGGTGAAACTATGAATATGATGGGGTTTCACTCCCACAATTAGGTTACACGGTGGGGCAAAGGTGAAGCGACTTCGTGGATGTAATGAAGGCCTCTAATCCACTGATGTTGAGTTAGTCAAATGAGAGATCATCCTGGGTGGGCCTGGCCTAATCAGGTGAGCCCTTTAAAAGCGGGTCCAGCCTTCCCTGCAGGCCTGTGGGGGAGGGTCCCCAGGTGTGAGCAGGTGCGGATGGAGGCCTATTGGGGAGGAAGGGAGGACAGCCATGTGTGGAGCGGCACAGCTTCCACAGCCTTGAAGAAGCAAATAGCCATAATGTGACCTTCCTGTGGCAGGGCTCTGAGGGCACCTCTAGGAGCTGAGCCGTCGGGCAGGCAGCCCTCACGACCACAGGAACCTCAGTCCTGCAACCACAGGAACCGACTTCTGCCAGCCCAGCGAACCCCTTGATTACAGTCTGTTGAGACTAAGCAGAAAACCTGGCCCAGACTCCCGACCCACAGGAACCGAGATAATGAGTAGGTGTGGTTTTCAGCAGCTGAGTTTGCGATAATTTGTTATGCAGCACAGATAAATACCAAGGCTTAGGCCCAGGTGTACCTGGAGCCCCTCCTTGAAGCACCCACGTCCTCCCCTCCTCCCCCACAGGCCTCGGTCCTCACCTGCCTACCTACCCACACCTGGGGACCCTTCCCTACAGGCCTCCATCCTCACCTGCCCATGCTCGCCAAGCTCCAGGAGTCCAAGTGGGCAGTCTTGAGGTTTAACTCACAGAAGTTAGGGAGGGAGTGAGGGTGGGCCAGGTGTGGGGCCGCAGGCTCTCAGCCACCCTCCCTCACAGCTGTGGGTCCCCAGGCAGCCTGGGCTTCACGCCCTCCTGCACTGAGCAGAGGGCGTTCTTCCTGCCCCAGGCAGACCCAGGGCTCTGAGGCATCACTGTCCGCAGGGGTAGCCATCTCAGCGCAAGCATGGCCGTTTTCTGCCAGCTGCTGTGCTCACAAGGCCAGCCCTCACTGCCCAGCCAGAACCCACACAGCATTTCACAGCCCCTGCCTTTGGGCTGGGCACGCAGCACGCTGGGAAGACGGAATGCAGAGCCGGGGGTGTCTCCGGAAAACGGGCACCCCACCCAGAAAAAACAGGGTGGGCTCTGCTCTATGACGGCCTGTCTGCAGGGTGAGGGAAACCTCTCTGGGGACCTATCAATTTTGGGGGCTGTGAGGCTGGAGGGGAGGGCAGGGCTGGGTTTCCAGAGAAATCTGAGGGAAGGAGGGAGGTACAGCTCTGACCTGGTGTCTCAGGCTCTGGAACAGGCCCCGCCTGCCCTGGACAAAGGCATCAGGGGTTCCCTGACCAGGACTGGGAGACGCAGCTCTCCTCACCTTGCACCCCCACATGACCTGTAAGAGCGGCCCCTGCCCTGAGCCAGCCCTACCCAGGCTTTTTGGGCTGCCAGGGGCCGGCAGGCTGGTCTGCCGGCCGGCCGGGAGAGCCCCGGGGAGCACAGCCATGACTCCACACACTTCTGGCTTCTCGGTCCAACTCAAGCAGACACGCCTGTTCCTGACACGGTCTGGATCCTCAAGCTGAGTGGGAGGTTGGCCGGACCCTGACCTCAGCCCAACCAGACCACGTCTGCTTTCCAGGACTGCCCTGTGGGTCCTGCCTAGGTTGGGGTGGCCAAGGAAGAGAGACCCTCATGTCATCACCTCTGCCTGGTCCCTGGAGCGACAGCCCTGCCTGGAAAGAGGCCTGACCGACGCAAGCTCAGCTACTCACCTGGGAACTTCCGCAGGCATTTTATGCCTCACCTTAATCTCCAGACAACCCCTGAAGCAGGCAGGTCAAAGGAGCCCCCAGAACCATCCCAGCAGATTCAGGAAAAGCGTTCCTCGTTCTATCACTCCCCCCCTGTATGTGATGTTACTCTTAGCAGTGAGGACAGCCCACCTCAGCCTGGTAAGGGTTTTCTACCATATTTAACGGAGGAACCTAAGAAGTAACCCATGGAAGTTCAAGGATGAGGCACCCTGCTTTTACCACCACTTCCAGTCAATGTCACATTGGAGGTCCCAGAAAACACAGCAAACAGAGGAAAAAGACTAAGGATTGTTCAAGATACAAATGGACATCATTCACAGATGATAGGATTGTTTATATAGAAAACCCCCAGAGAGGCTCAGGCAACTTTTAGGATAAAAAAGAAGCCAAGTTCGCTTGGGAAACAGTGAACAAAAGTTAGCCCCGTTCCTACAGACCAGCAGGGAGGAGGTGAGAAATGCAGCTTTGAAACTCACACAACTAAGAATAGCAAGAAAAACATACAAGACATCTAGGAATAAATCTAACCAAATTCATGGGTAGGAAAGGCCATATCAGGTGATGGTTTATCATAAAGTTATTTCGTGAATATAGGGTAGCATTGTAAGGGTGAAATTGGGTGATCAATAATGTAACGAAACTTAGCTAGTTTGCAGTTGGATCCATCCTGATATTCAGGTGTTTCCTCTGTTTCTCCTCCCACTAATTCACTGGAGAACTCTGTCAAGTCGACCCATGCTTTGTTAATTTACAACATCCTCACCTGAAAAGAGCAGCTTCTTTAAGAAACCTCAGGGCCGGCCGAATGGCGCGTTGGTTAACAGCTGGCTTGGGACGCCAGAGGGCCCCGGTTCGGATCCCACATATGAGGGCCAGTGACACTGCCCTCCACAGCTAAGATGCTGAACAACAGCTCAACCTGGAGCTGGGCTGCCGTGAGTCGCCGGCGACGGCGTAGGCTGCAGCCCCTGATGCGGTGGGTTGCCATGGGCTACCGTGAGTAGCCAGCAGCCAGCATGAGTGGCCAGCAGCCGCCGTGAGTGGCCGTCCAGAAGCCAGCGACTGATCTGCCTCACCCGGGAAGAGCGCAATGATGGTGCCAGCTTGGGCCAGTGAAGCAACGTCCTCCACAACTAGACTGAAGAACAAAAGGACAGCAACTTGTCTGTTCCCAATTCACCAATAAAAAAATCGTTTTTTAAAAAAAAAAAAGAAACCTCAGGCGCCCGGGCTGCAGGACCCAGTATCACAACTCCCTAGCAGTCTTTCACAGATGGCGATGGGCAGTAAGATTTAAGGTAACACTGAGACAGGCAAGAGGCCTCAGAAGATCCCAGGAGACAGATTCTCACCTATTAGCCCTGAGGCTGCTCTCCTTTGTTCTTTCCCATTTACCTGCCTATAAAACCTCTTGTTCATTTTGGCTCCGGGAAGGTGGTTTTTCAGACATGAGTCTGCCATCTTCCCTAGCTGCCGGCATCTAGAATAAAGGACAGTTTTCTCCTCACCAGCCCTTGTCACTCTAGTGTTTTGGGCTCTTCAGGCAAGCGGCACCGAACCTGAGTTCGGTAACAGCGTTGGGACAGGGAGAAATAAATTACAGGCAGCCTCGGATTGACTTAGCCAACGTGTGGACACTTGCCGCCCAGCGAGCAGATGGCAGTGAGAAGCTAGCTGGGGTCCTTAGCCCCTAATGAGGGAACGCTCTGTGACCCTGTGTGAACAGGTGTCCCTACCTCCCAACCTCCTCAAAGACCAGTTCCTGTCAGATGAAAAACCAAAGTCTGGAAAGCAGAAATGATGGGAACTTCTAAGACAGTGAAAGTGTTTTCATAAGCCCCAGTGGGGAAGGACTTTCCAACAGGACACAAATAGCACAAGAGGGAAAGATTGAGTCTGGCTACATTAAAATTACAAACTGCTGTGCAAGAAAGACACCTCTGACTAGGTAAAAAGACAAGCCACAAGCTTGCAGAAGGTATTTGCAACATGTGTATCCAAAGCGCTGGGAACCACGTGTGTGAAGGAGGTTCTGGGAGGGATAACCTCCCAAGCACAGCGCCAGGCAGCAGGTGGGGGCACCCTAGGGCTGGGTCACTTGCAGAGGGTCTCAGCCGCCCTGGGACAGGCAGCAGGTGTGTCCCGTGAGATCGGGAAAGGGCTTTGAACCCACATGGAGAAGATTTGGGGAATTTCTGCACTGGAGACAATGTTCTTTTCTCAGAAACCCCTCTGTGAGCCATTATTATTTTTTTTCCCCCATGACTTATTGTCGTGTATAATTTCCACCGATGGGCCAAGCGACTACCTGTTGGATTTCTTGCTCCAGAGAAGTTGACAGGCTGCGTGTCTGACAAATGCATGTTTTCAAGTTCCTGCTCTGGACCACCGTGCATGTGCTGGGCGGGCAGTCGGGGCCGTGGCATTTTCAGGACAAAGTACATGCAGGGACCACAGGATGGCAGCCCCTTCTGTGGTTCAGCCCCAGAAAGACGAAGTGGGCTGGGAAGGGCAGAGCCAGACCCCACCTGCAGCTGCCGGCTCCCCCTCAACCCACACCCAAGGTGGCGTGTCCGTGGTTACCCTGGGGGTGGTCAGTGTCGCAGGGCAGCAGGCCGGAGCTGGAGCCTGGACAGGGTGCATCAGGAGCTGCTATGTGTCACGGGTGCCCCCTCATCACCTGTGTCTGTCTTGGCGCTTTGCTTATTTCTTTAATGGTTTGTTTATGTGACTGGTGCATGAGTGCCGGGGGTGACAAAACGGCACTGCGACTCGGGGTCAGGACACTAATGGCAAGTATCACTTACCTGTTAGCCAGGCTGAAATCCAGCGCTGACCTCCAGGAGGCTGGGAAGACCCTGGGGACAGGTAATAGAATCCCCCAAACTCATGTCCACCCGGAACCTCACAGTGTGACCTTATTGGGAAACGGGGGCCTTTGCAGGCGTGATGAGTTAAGGATGTGGAGCTGACATCATCCTGGGCTGTCCAGGTGGTCCCCGAAACTAATGACTGGTGCTAATCAGAGAGGCAGAAGACACAGAGGTGACAGAAGGGGTGAGGACGGAGGAGAGACTGGGGTCATGTGGCCACAAGTCAAGGACTCCTGGGGCCACCAGGAGCTGGAAGAGGCAGGACGGGCCTCCCCTCGAGTTTTCAGAGAGATCGGGCCCTGCTGACATCTTGACACGACTTGAGGCCCCAGAAGAAGTTTCTGTCGCGTTAAGCCCCAGTGTGTGGTAATTTATTTCAGCAGCCGCGGGGAATCCAATCCAGGTCAACAGCTGTGTCCAGTCACAGGGACCCTGGGGCCAGGGGAGCCCCGCCTGCTGCAGTGGAGGAGATGCTGAGGGGGCCATCACGGGTGAGGAGGGAAAGGGGGCGCCCCTCCTGACAACAGGGTTGGCGGCACGGGGCTGGCCCTGCTCCCCCGACAGGGGCCCCCCCCCAGGCCTGCTTCCCATGGCTTCACACGACGAGAGTGTAGGGGTGGTGGCGATGGCGGCGATGGTGGCGATGGTGGCAGGCATAACTGGTCATTTTGCATATTGCTGTCATCCTATTTAAGAGATGCTTATGGCATTAGATGTTGGAGTGTGGTGGCTTCACCGGGACAGGCACAAGGGGCCCCTGGTACTGATCACCTCCTGCCTCTTGACCTGGTGGGTGACTCGAGAGTTGTGTGTGAAAATCCCTCCAGCTGTGCACCTAGGATGTGTACCCATGCTGTACATCTGTGAGAAGACCGGTAAACAGTGCTTCTTACACGCCCCTCCTTGTCACACGTGGGCTTGGGGCCCTGGCTCCACAGTGGCTGTGGACAGGCCTTCCCCTCCTCAGAGCCTCAGTTCACCACCAGCCACGTAGGAAGAGAAATCACCACACCCCAGAGAGTGAAGACGCCCAGAAGCCTGAAACTGAGGCTCACGTAGCCGTGGCTGCAACTTGGAGGGGGTGTGTGTTGACGGCCTCTCGTGGGTGCACCCAAGCTCTGACACCCTCCGGCTCAAAGCCCGGCCTCCTCCACTCCCATGGCGGTTCTTCCAGCACAAGCAGCCAGGGACATCTAGTTCAGAGACCCTGTGAGGAATCTCAACCTCCTGCAGCCACGGGACATGGGGGGGGGGTGCCCTTTGGACTAACTCTGGGGTGATGGAGACAGCCGCTAGTATGGGATGGGGGCCAGTCCCTCCCCTCTCAGAGCCTCTGGTTTCTCTATAAAATATGATGATGGTGAACATGTTTCAGAATGCGCAGGAAGTGGGTGGGCCCCAAATGGTGCACCTGAGAGACCCCCCTGTGTCCCACCGGTAAGGTGGCAGGGCTCCGTCCACACGTCACAGTTCACAGAGCCCCTGCCGGGGGCTGGGTCAGGGGCCCGCTCAGTCACAGCTGGGTCCTGCCCCACGTGGACCAGACTCTCCCTCCTGTCACCATCGTACCAGGCGGACACAAAGCAGGGGATAGAAATCCCGCCTGAGCACAGGGCAAGGCCTCACACAGGGAGGCAACTCAGTGGGACCTTAACCCTGAGCCACATTTTAACGTCCCCACCTCCCTAAGCACACCCGGCTCGCTGAGGACTGTCTGAGTCTTGACCCACAGGAGGCTCAGGTGACATGCTGGCCTTCTCCTTGTGACCCCAGAGGACAGTCATCCAACAGCAGGAACCGGCTGCAGGAGGTACCTCGTGGCAAATATTCTCTCAAAGATAGTGCTCAATGGTGACAAAGGTGCCCTGGGACAGGCTCCTGCCTATACGCCAATGGGACCTTTCCAGAAAGCAAGGTGGCACTGTGTCAAGTCTTAGAAGTGCTCAAAGTCGTTGACCCTGACACTCCTCTTACAGGACACATCCTAAAGAAACCATGGCAGATGTCCCAAGCATCCTTGCCCAGGACGTCCGTCACTGCCTTGTTAACGTGGGGGGTGTGGGATTAAGAGTCTAACACCCACACCGAGTAGGTGATATGTAGCCGCGTAAAGCGTGCTTCTGAGGATGGTTAACGCAAAGGGAAGTGGCCGCTCTGGGATGTAAGACAACAAGCAGAGTGCAGAGTGCGAAGCGTGCTGTGACCCCGCGACACCTGTGACCCCGCGACACCCGGCTGTGCTCGGGCCCCGGCTCTCAGAGCCTCCCTCGCCTCCCCCACTCTGCTCTGTGTCTCGGGAGGAGGCCTCTTCCAGCTGTGCTTGGCCAAAGAGAGAGCAGTGGGTGAGGTGCTGGGGGCTCGCCAGGATTTTCCCGCTTCCCGTGCTAGGGGACCAACCCCAGAACTCCAGCAATCCCAGCTCCCCTGGCACCCCGGGAATGAGGTGGCTCCAGGCTCTGCTTCAGATTTTCTGTGCTTCCATGGCCTGTGGGACCGGGGCCGG
>NW_017732027.1:599707-601307 GCF_001890085.2 Hipposideros armiger
TCTCCACGTGGCCTCCTCCTCCTCCTCTGTGTGTCTCTTATAAGCACACTCGTCATTAGGTTCAGGGCCCTCCAGAAAACCCAGGATGGTCTCATGTCGAGATCTTGAATTCGATCACAACTTCGTAGACCCTTTTCCAAAAAGGCCATATTCACAGGATTCTGGGGGTTAGGATGTGGACATACCTTTTTCAGGGCTACCATTCAACCTACTATGAGGGGAGTGACTTTTTAAAAAGGTTTTCTGCATATGCTTTGCTACTTTCTATATTATCTACAATGATACTTTGTATTATTAGATGCAATCAGTAATAATAATAATAAACAAGTTGTATAAAAATAAGAGTTATTTTTCCCAACTTGAGAGACAAAAGGAAACAAAGGGAGAGGTAGTTAACAAGGAGAGTGACAGCGTGAGTCAGTCCCCTCCTGGGTGTGCACACGTCCCTGTCCCTCACCCTCCCTCCCTGCCCGATGCAGAGGGCAGGATGCCGCCTGAGTGAGTGGCTGTGTCAGCATGTCAGGGTGACATCGTCACACAGGCATTTCCCAGGCGAGCTGAGGGGTCCTGTGGCCCTGAGAGGATGGGGACAGGAACAGGGTGATGCGGGACACTGGGGAGCAGCAGACAGAAGGCGTGGCCACCGTTACCGGGGCACGGTCCGGGCAGCACTGTGCAAACCCCCTCACTAGTCACTCATGGCCCCCCTGTGTGAGGCCAGTGCCATCAGCCCCACTTTATAGGTGAGGAAACGATGAGGAAACTGGCTCTTTGCTCACGACTCACAGCTGGCGAGTGGCAGAGCTGTGACTTGGACGGGGCGTGGGGTGTCAAGGACTGAATGTAGACTGGAGGACTTGTCCCTTTCCCTGTCCTGGGTGTATGCAGTGGGGTTCAATAAATGTTCCTGGGCCCTGTCTCTTCGAGGGCAGGGCTCATGTCTAATTCCTTCCTGTGTCACCCGTGTCCAACCCCGAGGAGGAGGGACCCCTTGGGGGTGATGACTGAAGGGGCGGGGCATGCACACAAGGCAGGTGGGAGGTTGGTGGTGCTCTGAAACCCAGTCCATGCCCCACAGCGCTGCTCACTTGCTCTGAGATTCATGCCCTCGCTGGCCTCAGTTTTCCCGCCTGTACAATAGAGTCAGATGCTCTCTCAGGCCCTGCCCGGCTCTGCTCCTCTGGTCTGTGGTGACAAACAGAAAAGCAAGTTCCCTTCCCCAGGACCCCAACCTTCTGGGAACTGAGGTCAGCACTGTATTCTCAGCATCCCAGGCCCCCGCTGGGGCCCAGCTGGTGGCCGCAAGCCACCCCCTCTCCACTCTTCTTCCGGAAGAAACCCAGGACTGCAAGTCTGGGAAGAGCTCTTGGCCTGGCCTGGGAACAGGCCCCTGGGACCAGGGTGTCTGCTGGGTGAGACAGAGGTAGAGTTAAGAGATGAACACACACCCAGGCCAAGCACACATGTGCATGCCCACACACCACACGCATGCCCACACGTGTACACTCATGCACACTGCTCTGAATGAACTATTAAAAGTTAGATACTCAAAACGTGTCAATGTAGAGAAAGGCAGTCCATAAAAGAAAAAGCACCCAGC
>NW_017732027.1:603602-619919 GCF_001890085.2 Hipposideros armiger
GCCGCTGTGCCCCTCCATCCCCACACCCTCTCCTCCTGCCATTTCTCCACTCGGGTGTCCCGTGGGCAACACGCACCCACACTAGGCTGCAGTCTCGGCCTTAAGTGGCTACAGGACGGTGTCCATCTTGTCCCTGAGCCCCGAGACACCCCGGAGACTTCCAGAAGCACTCAGCAGGGAAGGCGTTTTGGGCTGAGGGGCTGCATTAGCCACGGAGTAAGCGTCAGCAAAACGCAGGTTTAGAGAGCATGATGACGGGGCCGGTTTGTAGTGGTGGCCCGGGAAAAGGCTGGTGACACATACCACAGGGTGTTCAGGGAAAGCCCAGGGGACAGTGAGTCCAGCGCAATGCCTGACCCAGCGGGGGACGTGGGGGAGGCAGCACCTAAGTCCAGGAAGAATGTCCGATGCCAAGAAGCGTAGAAAGGGCGCCCCAGGAGAGACTGCAGCAGGATCAAGGCCTGGTGGCAGGATGAGAGAGAGATGCCAATGCAGGGAGCCCGTGAGGATGGGGGGCTGGGGGAGCCCCAGGAAATGAAGGGGGGATGCCTGAGCTGCGCCCTGGGGGGCCACGAGGCCAGTCCACACACAGGAGGGCCAGCCTGGGAGCCCTTGCACAGACCCGCCCGGAAGGGGCGCGGGAGGGGGGCATGCCTCAGGAGTGAGGTCACCAAGGACGCCCCGGCCAGAGCAGGAGGAAAATGCTGCGTCTGCACAAAGCCACCGAGTGAGCTGGGGTGACGGTGGGGCCTCTCTGGCACAGAGAACCACAGCGGCCTCGTGGCCAAAGCTTCCTGTCCATCCTACAGGAAAATTATAGGGGCCCATGCAGCGCGATGGACGGGAACACGCCAGGGGCCCAATCATCCCCCACCCCTGTGTCATGCTGGCGGGCCTCTCATCCCACACACCACACTGAAGTGGAGAAGGTTAGGGGCCTGGGATCTGCAGCTCTGAGTGCCCCCAAAGGGTCCAGCCCGAAGCGGGGCACTGCTGAGAACATGCCCTCCTGGGGCCACCGCCCTCTTTCAGCTTTGGCCTTGCCCCCTACCCACACGGTGGCCATTGCCATCCTTTAAGGACACAGCTCACTCTCCAACCCCCCAGCGGCCCCATCACTCTTGAAATCAAATGCCAGCTCCTTACCAGGGCACCCTTGGCCCAAACCCACCTCTCCAGCCCCGCCTGCCCCACACTGCAGCCACAGAGAGCCACCTTTGGCTGTTCACGGCCTGCCTCCCTCCCTCCTGCCAGTCCATCTCCCCTCTTCCTAGGGAGATAAACCATTCAGGACATGCTGAGCTCTGGTGGGTGGGCAGGTCCACACGCCACCATCCCATGACCCAGCACAGAATGGAGGTAAGCGGGCTGGAGAACGCTGGTTAGCATAATCCCTCATGAGCACCGGAAGACGTTTCAGGTCCTGGTACAAAAATGCATCCTCCACCAGCACAACCGCCAGCTGACCCTTCCTATGGGAGCTGTTTTCTGTCCACTGGAGGAGCTGATCCAGGGCTTAGCCACGCCTTCTCTACAAAGGTGGTTTCAGGTGCAGGAGTCTTCGGAACGCTGTGCGGTGTGGTGCCCTCCAATCACGGGCGTCGGGCGACTTCAGCTCCTCCCACCTCCGCCTCCTCCCCAATGGCTAGCCGTCTCTCCATCCCCACCCCCACACACACCTCAGCTGCACACCTAGGGAGGGCCTTCCTGGGCAGGGGAGCCACACACAGGCTTGGGGATTTTTCCTTTCTTTTTTTTTTTTTTTAGCACTAATGCCTGTGTTTTAGTGGGAAACTTGCCTTTGTAATTAATAAAATAAGAAAGCAAAAAATTACCAAAAAACGATTCCATTTATAGGAAATGTCTAGAGCAGGCAGAAGTAGACTATTGGTTGCCAGGGGCTGGGGGAAGGGATAGGGGGAACGGTCACTATTGGGCACAAAACTGCTTTGGGTGGGGGGGATGAAAGTGCTCTAAAGTTAACTGTAGTGATGGTTGCACAACTCTGTGAATATACTAAACTCCACCGAATCGTATACTTTAAAAGTGTGACTTGTGTGGCATGTGAATTACATCTTAACAAAGCTGTTATATTTTTAAAATCCGAAGTGAGGGGTGTGTTGGAAACTGAGATTGCGAAGATGGAGCCGTTTCTGGCAACACAGGGGCTGGGGTGTGGACTGGGGACCGAGGAGGGTGGAAGAGTCCCTGTGGTGAGGAGTCCTGGGGACAGGGGCCCGGATGTGGGGGTGCCATCCGTGCAGAGTGTGGGGCTTGGGATGGAGGGAAGGGGTGGGGTTGGGTCAGGGGACTGGATGGGAGTTAAAGAGATGACAGATGGCTGGGGGCTCGCGATAGAGGCTACTGTCCACAAGGATGGGGGTGTGGGATGTATTTCATCTGAGAGGGTTAGAGCAGGTGGCATTCAGGCTGAGAGGGTGGGGCAGGGGCTGGTTCTCTACCACCTGATCAGCTGGTCTCCTGGCAGCAGCAGAGAAATGTGCACAAGAGGACAAGAGCCAGTGTGCCCGTTTTAAGGAGGAAACTGAGGGTTAGAGGGGTTACAGAGCATGGACACAGTCTCCCGGCAGGACGTGGCTTGGAGCCGGCTACACCCTGGAGCTGCCTCATGGTTATGCCATGCACTCCCTTCCAGAGCCTCCTGCAGTGCCCGCCAGAGCCAGGCAGGCCACCACGGCAGGTGTGTGCGAGAGAGCTCTCCTCCCTGGAGGTGTGGAAGCATCAGGAAGACACTTGGAGGGGGGGCCTCCAGCCTCTCATGGGAGGCTCCTTCTGGCCAGAGCATCTCGTCTTTGTGATGTGTGACCCCAACCTTCTATAATATATTCCCACCCCACAAACCTGTGTGACCTTGGGCAAGTCGCTTCACCTCTCTGAGCCCTGGCATTCTTCCCTGTGATATGGGGATGGTCCTCCACAGGGACTCTGGGGATTACATCACACCTGGGCACAGAGCATGGCAGGTGCCCAGGGAGCAGCAGGCGCTGGGACTGTTGGCAGGGTGCGCCTGGGGAGGTCCTGTGTCCCATTGGCAGGTTTGAGGGGTGCCCCAGAGGGCCATCAGACACCTCCTCAGCCTCGGTTTTGAAGGGCTTTCTCCTCGGCTCACCTTCAGGCCAGCAGGCCCCTGGAGTCCTGTGGACACAGCTCAGACCTCCGCCCCTCACTCCTGACAGCCTGGGTGGCCAGAGCGACTCGTCAGGGCATCCACCACGCAGCTTCAGAGAGGATGGAGAGGGGCCTCAGAGGGCAGACGGAGGCCAAGCAGCCCCCAGGACAGCTGCACGGTCAGCTGGCTGGGTGGGGCTGGCTGCCTGGCCGGACAGGATGGACAGAATGTACCCTCCCACAGCAGGGAGGCTGCTCTGATCCAGGAGAAGGTTCGCATCCAACTTGGGTCGGGGATGGGGTGGGGTGGGTGATTTCCAAGAAGGGTTTGGGCTGCAGACACTCAGGGCTGAGGATTGTTGTCTTAAGAGAAAGAAAAAAGACCAACCCCGCTCCGCCCGCCAGCCCTGACTACATCACTTCAAGCAGCCAGGCCCCCCCACCCCGAGCTGCTGCACACCCCTTCCTAACCTCTCAGCGCTGCTTGTCTGAGCCTCAGCGTCAGCTGCTCCCAAAGCAGCTTTTGTACTCGAGGCACGAGTGCCACTGCCTGGGTTCCAATCTCGATTCTGTGGCTCACTTGCTGTGTGAGCTTGGGCAAGTCATGGAACCTCTCTGTGCCTTGCTCTCGTCATCTGTGCAATGGGCATGACAACATAATACCTCCTCTGGAAGGTGTGGGCATGATTAGAGACACCCACGGTTTGTGCCTGATACGCAGTAGAGACTGAATCAATGTGACCCCGGGTTATCAATTAGCCCGGCTATCTCAGCAGCCCACCTCCCTCCAGGCCTCAGCTCTCCCTTCTATAAAATGGACATGAGCAGACGTGTGATGCTGGGGAAAAAACATGGACTTTGGGGTCAGAGAAACTATTTTCTAATCCTGGCTCCACTATCTAATGCCTTAGGGGCCACTTAAACTCTCCTAGCCTGGGGTTCTGTGCCTGTGAGGTGGTGTAACCAGCACCCCAGCGGTGTTCCCTAACCTAAGTAGATGCCGAGAAAGGACAGGGTGGGGCCAGCAGGCAGAGCTCTCTAGAGGTCAGCGGGTCCCTCCGCGCTGGTGCAGTGGGGCCTCCCTTCTCCAGGCCGCTGTCTCCTTGCCCCCAGTGGCCGACGTGCTCCCTCCGCCCCGCACACTCTCTCTCAGCCCTCACCTCCTATATCAGTTTTCTGTGCAACAAAACAAGTGACCACAAGCCTAGTGGCTTCAAACAACACACTTCGCTGTCTGATAGTTTTTGTGGGTCAGGAGCCGCATGTGTTAGCCGTTCCTGATGCCGGGTCTCTCCAGGTGCCACCGGTCACATCCTTAACTGGAGGCTCAGCGAGGACATGTGTTGGGTCTGTCGGGTGTTGGCAAAACTCGGGTCCTTTTGGTTGTAGGGCTGAGGTCCCTGTTTTCTTGCAGGCTGTCGGCTGGGGGGCGTTCAGCTCCTAGGGGTCAGCCCAGGTCCTTGCCTCGTGGCCCCTCCATGGGCCCCTCACAGGGCGCAGTCCCATGCTGTGACCTTGGACACGTAACTCCACCTCTCTGTGCCTGGGCTGCCTCACCTGCTAAACGGGGATCCTCATAGCACCTGCCGCACAGGGTTCCTGAGAGCAGTGCTGAGTGCTGGTTATCGCTTCTCGCTGGCCCCCGTCCTCTGCGAGTGGTGAGTGCCAAGGGGAGGCTGCAGACAGTGTTTCACACGTCACCACCCCTCCCTGAGCAGGGCCCACCCGCTGAGTCACCCACTAATGCCGGTTAATGAATCTTATCGAAGACCGAGGTGTGGCTGGGGATGGTCCTCGAGGTCCCCAAAGTGACGTAAGCTATGACCTCATGCGATGTGCAGCCCCTGCCTGGACAAGGCGCAGGTCAAAGGGTAGAGCCTGCCCAGAGTTTGGAGAGTAGGACCCAAGGGCCAGGGCACAGCCCTGCTGTCGAGCTCTGTGCTGGGGTGGGGGTGTCCCAGGAGCGGGGGCGCAGACTCTGGTCCCACCCAGGTCTGGCCCGATGGAGTCAGCTCTATTCTGATCAATGTAACAAAACACTGGCTGATGCCCGGCATGTGCCAGCGCCCGGGAAATGAGACGCCGTCCCTCTCGGCAAGGGGCTGTGCCTGGAGTGGAGTCAGGCCTGAGAAGGTCGCGCTGTGGTTCCCATTACGGCTGCAGTCTGGAGCAAGGTCACTCTTTATAGCAAGAACCCCTGCTGCAGGCGCAGAACCCTGAGCCCCACGGAAAGTATCCCCTTTGCCCAGGAATCTTGGGGCATTCCCTGGAGGGCACTTCCCATGAGCTTACAAACAAGGCAGAGTCTGCAAGGGGCACTGCTGCCTCCGCCACCAGCCACCGCCTCTGCTGGTTTTCAGAATGCCTGGTCCTCTGGCACCAGTGTGGACGTGCTGGGCAGCGCCGTGGGGCCCTTATGTGCCAGGCCATAGGGAGAATGCCTCGGTCCCCTGGGCTGCGTTTCATCAGAGGGTCCCAAAGCATGGTGTCTGGGCCCTTGCTGACGTGGTTCTGAAGGCCTTCAGTCCTCGCAGCCCTGTCCCGTCTTCTAGAACCTTCTCGCCCTACTGTGTTGGGTGCCACAAGTCATGTGGGCTGACCCGAGTCCATTCCTTGAATAAAGTTTCATGGAACTCATTACCTGCAGTAAAGTGTGCTAGGTGAGGGCAGCATTTTCATGAGTGAGTGAGTGAGGCCACTTCTCACCAACCCCAGTATCGCAAGGCCTGCTCCTGAATTAGCTTCTAGGTCATTCTGCCAAGCGCAGGCACTACTGCCAAAACGGTTGCTCCCCCAGGAAAATCCAAATCGCCAGCTGACTAACAGAGATTCTTGCAGGATCCCTAGGCTGTCTCGCCCCTGGGCCCCACCGAGCAACACTCTATGGAGAGCCCCACGGTGTCACGGTAGAGGGTGCTGTCAGCACATCCCCCAGCGTCCTCTTTCTGAGGCTCCCTGGGGACCCCTCCTCTCCTTTCGATAACGAGAAGAGTTAGGCTGGTTTAGAGCAATGGGCCTGTTTTCATCACATGGGCAGTAGCTACCAGGAAACGCAGAGCGGAATTTATGGGCACACACTAAAAAGTAGCATCTCATGACAAGAATTTACATATCAGCCTCACCTCTGGCTTCCCGTTATGTTCCTGTCACTCCGTTTTGCTTCACTCTATTTTCCTCCCCTCCTTTTTATATTGTTCTTGTTTGTAAAGAGCCTTAAATATTTGGGTGGGGACCAAGGGGCGTGAATATAAACGAATGAATGATAAACTTACGTAAGTGAAGCCTGTCGGCATTTGTTGGAGAAGGGACACTCAGGAGAGAGGGCCTGGATGCACTAGCAGAGCCACATCGGGAGCCTGGACGGAGGACAATGTGCCTCGTGTTCCCTGTGTGTCCCGATAGTAGGAGGAGCCTCCGTCTTCCTTAAGGCATCACCTGGGCACAAGCTGGGCCTTCAAGGAATGCCCCCCACAGAGGGGCAGGGCTCTGGGGAGCTCAGATCCCCTGGAGGGAGCCCCTAGCAGGCTGGGGGAGCCCTGAGGGTGTCTTGGTTTGCAGAGCCAGAGGTAGGAAGGAGTGGGGAGCAGCAGGGGGCGCTGTCCCTCCGCCTCCCCCGCAGCTGCCCCTGATTCTGGAACTGGGTTCCCTTTTAAGCCAACAGAGCGCTAGCTCGGGGCCTCGGGCCAGCCCATGCTCACGGCAGCCCAAGTGAGCCCAGCTGGCCGCCCACGTCAGCCCATGTCCAGAAAGAACAAAGGCAACTCCAGGGGATTGCACCGCTGCTTCCAAGTGGAGCAGGGAAGCTACTAGGTGTCCTTCCACGCTGGGCCTCAGTTTCCCCATCTGTACAAGGAATAAATGTCCCCTTTGCCAGGCAGTTGTAAAGGTCTAATCGAATGACCATTGGGGGGCAGTGTGGTCTGAAGGGAAGAGCTGAGACTTGACTGGCAGAAAGACCCAGCTCTGAGTCCGGCCTGCTGCACGCTGTGGCCTTCACCTTCTAGAACCTCCTTCTAAGGAGCACAATACACACCTCCCAGGGGGCCGTGCCTATTCAGTCAAATAATGTGTGCAGAGCACCTGAATAGCCTCAGGCCCCACAGAGCAGCAGGTATCACTTGTGAAGTGTAGAGGGCATGCAAACTCAGGTCTGCAGCCGCAGCCAGCCCTGTGCCTCCCTGAGACATGGTTTCCCTAACCGAACAGGAAATGAGCTCTTAACCCTCCCAGGTCTCTGCTTTTCTGTGCACTGGTGTTACCCTGAGGGATGGGTGTCTGCAGCACTGTGTGGCTCCCCAAAGAGTCGGCTCTGGGTCACGAAGCCCCCCAGTATGTCCTGGACCTGCAGGGCACTCCCTCTGCCTTACAGGCCTGAGCCCGCCGGGCAGGAGATGCGGACCAGGAGTCCTGGCCAGGGTTGGGGGAGGCCAAGCCCAGCCTGGCCCTGGGGTGCCCAACCCCCAGCATTCTGGGTTATTCCAAATAAAGGCCTGAAACTCTCCACATCTTCAAAGCAAAATGCACTTCCCGTTTTTTCCGAGGTAGAAATGCATGTAGTATAGCCCCCTTCACACCCCACTCCCCTACTGCCCTTCGACTCCACGCTGTGCCTCACGTTCACCGCCACTGCCTTTCTGGGATCCTGTGGGTGCTCAAGCCCAGACCTCCAGCTCCTTTCTCCTGTGTCTCCCCAGCCTGCACCCCTTCCTCCAACAAACCCATCTGACCCCTCCCCAGGCAGCGCCCAGGGTCCTCTCCTATCTCGTCCAGGCCCCACCCCCACCCCCAGTTCCCTCTCCCTCCTTCTGAGCCAGAGGTTCCTAACCTGGGCATCCATAAACTTGGGTGAAAAGGACATCTTTATTCTCACAACTCCCCCTGAAGCCCAGACTTCCTTCGGTGGTGACGTAGGTCCGAGCCACAGTGTACCTGTGACCCTGTCACCAGGGAAAAGCACGGGTGTTTCCACACTGCCCTGCGGTGGCCGCAGGCACCTCCAAACTCCCTTCTGCTCCCCGCTGCTTGGAAACCTCCCGGCTATCCGATCCGACACGCCGGGTGTTGTTATTAACTATTCACAGAGAAGCCCACGTGTATATCATGGATTTCTTTGTTGTTTTAATAACTGTATTTCAATCACATATTTTCCTTTTGTAACGCTATGCAGTTTGTTTTATGCATTTAAAAAATATCATTCTGAACCAGGCTCCCTGGACTTCACCGGGTGGCCAAGGGGCTCACGACAGAAGGGGGGACCCCAGCTCCAGCGTCTGCATGCATGTCTCCTGCTTAGTGACACCCTGCTTTAATTTGCTTTCTCTTCTGGGGCCTTTGACCAGGGGGTGACCAGCTCCTGGTTTGTCCCCTGCCAGGCCCCAGTCCCATTACCGCATAGCCACACCCTGCCCACCTCCAGAGGGGGTTCTGCCTTCTTCCCTCTGACCCCACAGCCCTCGTCAGGCTGGCTTGAAATCCTTGTCTCCAGCCTCTGGGCCCCTCCAGGGCAGGGCGCTGGGTCTGAAGTGGCCCTTTAGAGCCTGAGTGGGGAAGAGCTTGCGTGCCAAGCGTGAAGTGCTTGGGAACATTGAAACCCACTATCTACTTGGTGGGGTCACCCCAGCAGTCCTATGAGACAGCAAAGGGCTCTCATTCCCTTTCACAGAGCAGACCAAGGCAAGAGCTGTGAGCCCTGACAGACCTGTCCAGCGCCTGGGAGAGCGCGTCCTCCAGCTCCAAAGGCTGAGGAGTCAGGGCACAAGTGGGCGCTCCCCGAAGCTTTGTCACCAACGGAGGTGGGGAGCTAGAGGGGTGACGTCCATCCACACCACCGCTGTGGCCTGTCCAGGCCCTGCGCGGAGAGCGCCCCTGCGGAGGAGGCCTGGGGGTGGGGGGAGGAGGAGAAAGCGGGCGGGACAGGAGCCAGGCTGGGGCGCCGGAGCTGGGGCCTGGACTTGTCCATTTCCATGGGGATGGAGGAGCAGTTCAGGTCGCTGGAACCCTGGACGTGGGCACCTCTGGTGCAGGAACTCCAGTGGTGCCTGTACCCTGGGGGTACCCCCTCCACATGTCCCTACCCCTCTGAGCCACCGGTATATCCATCTCCGGGGTTGCCCAGACCAGGCAGGCCCCCTCGTGCCACCACCGCCCGGTGCGTCCAGGCCGGGAAAGCGGAACATTGGCCATTTGGGGCGGGGGGCGGGGCTGGCGCGGGGACCCGGCCGCCCCTTCCAGCGGGGGCGGGCCGGGCTGCGCCTTTAAATGCTGCCGGGCCCGTTGCCCGCAGACTGTCGGCCAGGAGGGAGCGGGCGCCTTTCCAGTCTCCGCAACCCGGTCATGCCCCTCCGGTCCCGGCACCGGCCCTTCTGAGCCGCTGGCGCATGTGGCCGCGCGCGCGTCCCCGGCCCCTCCGTAGGCGTCCGGCGCCCGGCCCCAGCGCGGCCTCGGTGTCCCCGCCGGCCTCCGGCCGGTCTTCCGCGCTGCCGCCCGCCCCCGGCCCGTCAGCCATGCAGGCGCGGG
The DNA here is from genome assembly GCF_001890085.2 of Hipposideros armiger. Classification (NCBI taxonomy): domain Eukaryota; kingdom Metazoa; phylum Chordata; class Mammalia; order Chiroptera; family Hipposideridae; genus Hipposideros; species Hipposideros armiger. The sequence continues at coordinate 613,248 of NW_017732027.1, forward strand.
CGCTGCTTCTGGCTGCGCTGGCCGCGCTGGCCCTGGCCCGGGAGCCACCGGCGGCGCCGTGCCCCGCGCGCTGCGATGTGTCGCGCTGCCCCAGCCCGCGCTGCCCCGGCGGCTACGTGCCTGACCTCTGCAACTGCTGCCTGGTGTGTGCAGCCAGCGAGGGCGAACCGTGCGGCCGCCCCCTCGACTCGCCGTGTGGGGAGAGCCTGGAGTGCACGCGCGGAGTGTGTCGCTGCCGCTGGGCTCACGCGGTGTGCGGCACCGACGGGCACACCTATGCCAACGTGTGCGCGCTGCAGGCGGCCAGCCGCCGGGCGCTGCAGCTCTCTGGGACGCCCGTGCGCCAGCTGCAGAAGGGCGCCTGCCCATCGGGTAAGTGCTCGGGCTGGGGAAGACCAGCCCCGGGGTGGACGGGAAGGCTTCTCCTGGGGAAACTGAGGCTCAGTGCTAGGGCAGAGCCTCAAAATCCTGAAGCTCTGGGCACAACTGGAAGGGCCTTTGGAAATCAGCTAGCAAGCCCTCTGGCTCTCCAAGTGGGGAAACTGAGGCCCGGAGGGATTAAAATGCTGTCCCCAAGGTCACAGTAGTCAAAAGTGAACCCCGGTGCTCTCCTGACCACCCCAGCCGGCCTGGTCCAGCTCACATTCCTCCAGCTTCTGGCCTCATCAGAACTTACCTGTCTTGTGTCTCATTTCCACTGGTCAGCTTGGGCAAAAAGCCATCTTTCCTGGCCCTAAGTTCCCAGCCCAGGTGCCCTTTGGAGCGACACTCAATGTTTTCTTTTTTTTAAGATTTTAATTGGGGAATTGGGGGATGGGAACAGTGCTGGGGAATTGGGGAAAGGGGAACAGACAAGTTGCTGTCCTTTTGTTCTTCAGTCTAGTTGTGGAGGACGTTGCTTCACTGGCCCAAGTTGGCACCATCATTGCGCTCTTCCCGGGCAAGGCAGATCAGTCGCCGGCTTCTGGACGGCCGCTCACTGCAGCTGCTGGCCGCTCACACTGGCTGCTGGCTACACACGGTAGCCCATGGCAACCCACTGCAACAGGGGCTGCAGCCTACCCCGTCGCCGGCGACTCACAGCAGCCCAGCTCCAGGTTGAGCTGTTGTTCAGCATCTTAGCTGTGGAGGGCAGTGTCACTGGCCCTCATATGTGGGATCCGAACCGGGGCCCTCTGGTGTCCCAAGCCAGCTCTTAACCAACGTGCCACTCGCCTGGCCCTGTTTTCTTTCTTTTTAACTGCACTTAAAATGCATGTCCCCAGAGGGCTGTCTGGGAATGGTGAACGAGCTGATGGGGTCCCTGGAATGCCTGGGGCTCCACAGGGAGAGGCTGTGGGCAGGGAATTTCTCTGCCTCTTCAAATCCCAGAACAGCCTTCCCTGACCTGGAGTTGGCCCTGGATGGTTTCTTGCCACACAGGCTGACCCTGTGCATGGAAGAAAATGCTGAAAAACCTGCTGTCCCCTTATGTGTTTGGGACGTCTCTTAAGAAGGCAGGCTGCGGCGTTAGTTCAACAGGCACATGCAGATACTCTGTGCTGGGCCCTGAGTTCACAGAGTCGGGCTCATGTGTGCCCTCAGCCTGCAGCTTCAGGGGGGGACTAGCCATGAGGGCAGGCCCTACTGCCCTGGGAGCACCACAGGGCACAGCTGCCTGGGTGCCGGGACCTTCAGCAACGAGGGACATCTAAACTGACTTCAAGGATAAGGACACACCTTCCAGGTAGCGAGAGGAAAAGGCTTTCTGGGAGGACAGAATAGCATGAACCACCACATGGAGGCTGGCTATGCGTGGTGAGCCTTGTAGGGAGAGCCAATAGCCCTGAGCAGCTGGTGTGTAGGGGAAGTGTGTGTGTGTGTGTGTGTGTGTGTGAGAGAGAGAGAGAGAGAGAGAGAGAGAGAGAGAGAGAGAGAGAGAGAGGCTGACCCGAGTCTGTGCAGGTGGGCAGAGATGGGATGACGAGTGGCCATAGCATCCTGCTGAGAGCTTAGATTTCATCCTGTGGGCCAGGCTTCCCAAAAGTCGTCTGGTATTCTGAAAATAAGTGTCCTGTGGCCCAAAAAGGTTGGGGGCATGAACATTGTCCCTGCAATTGGCAGTCACTTGATTCTATCAGAGGTTCTGAGAAAACCTGTAGTAAGAAATACACAAAAAAATTGATAAAAGCCAGGGTTTCTCAAGAGAATTTCAAGAGAGCACTCCTTTCCTGGCAGAATACAGAGCCCAGTCTGGGAACCAGCGCTATTGACTGATTATTTGGGAGTGCCATTGCAGGGCCTTAGGGAAGCGAGCGTGATGTGGTCAGCTATGTTTAAATTGCGTCCAGGACCCAGGGATGAGACGCTGGTGCCGCTTAATGTCTGGGAGATGGGCGTTATAATTTAATGAGTGCCTGCTGCACCCTCAGGGGTGGCCCATCTGCGTTGGGGTTTGGTACTAGTGGGCCCGTCTCGGGTCATGATGGGTCTGAGAGGTGGGGGGCTCAGGGTGGGCCTGGCGCCTGCCCACTGCAGCTTGGTTGTGTCCGTGGGGGCCCCTCCCCAGCCCCGATGCCCCACCCATGTGGCGGGTGCTATTAGAATAATTAGGACCCAGGACCAGGATGGCGGAGGCAGCAGGCAGGGAGGTTGGAGGTGGTCTTGGCATTTTGAAACCCTCATTTTTAACCGATCATGTTTGCATTTGTGAAGTACCTCCTCTGTGTGCCTGGCTGGCCTGGGATGGTGATAAGGGCACCTCCATGAGGCAGAGCCCGTCTGTGCCCTCGAGAAGCTCAGAGGGGCGGGGACGCATATGGGAGAGTGGGAAGAGGGAAACAGCCTGATGACCACAGACAGGCGCAGAGGTGGCCAGTGGGCGGAGTGGCTGGGAGGGGAGGTCACAGGCTGGGGCTGTCCCGGGGTGCCCTTACAAATGGTATGGCTTTAGATGAGTTACCCCCCGTTTCCTCATCTGTGACATGGGGCTGACAGTAGCACCTACCGGGGAGAATTGTTGCAATCAATAAGGCCATCTATTATTTCAGGTATTATTATCGCTATTGCGATTACCAGTTGTTTTATCTGGCAGAGTCAGTGGGGTGCTCCTCTGCTAAGCTGTGGGAGCTGAGTGGGCGCTCTCTGAGCACAGGATGGGAGGACAGAGAGGGACAGCAGCAACGCAGAGGCACGTGGACGGGCCTCACAGGCCCAGGATCCCGTGAGCATGGCTGCCCCCAGAGCCCGAGGGGCAAGGGACTCTGTGTGGGGCTGAAGCCCACGAGAGAGGGGAAGGGAGGCCTCGCTGCAGGAGGGAGGGCCAGCCGGGTCCAGGGCCTGTGAGCACAGATCACACTGTGGTCTGTGTCCCCGCCATCGCTCTGGGCCTGGTGCGATCATTGTCATACACACCCCAACCCTGTACACGGGGCCCTCAGACACCCAGGTTTCTGCAGTGTGCGTGGAGTACTCTCTGGTGCCAGGTCTCTCCTCGTCACAGTCACATCTGCCTCTGCACTCTGGCCGCATACACCGCAGATGTGCCCTCGGAGGCAGGGAGAGGACAAGTGGTTTATCTGAGGTCAGTTGGCCAGGAAGTGACTGAGCCAGGACTGGCCCCCGTCTGGCTGGCTTTGAAAGCCACACTCTTCAAGGGCCCCGGGCTTTTTTCTGCGGCCGGGGTGGGGGCGGGGTGGGGGGAGCAGCAGGGTCCCCCATAAGTGGAGTCGGGGTTAGGCCTAGGTCTCCAGCTCCACTGGGCTCAGCTTCCACAGGGCGTCACTGGCAGTGTCCCCCGTCTGCCCTCCCGAGGGCCCTGCCAGAGGTCGCGGGGTGATGTCCACACACTGGGGCCCACCCTGAGCTTTCCTGCACAGAAGTCCTGCCAACTCTACCCTCACCCTGGCCTGTCTTCAAACACGCCCAGGTGCTGATGACTCAGGGCGCCTGTGCCTTCTCTGAGCTCGAGTCCCGTGTCTCACCTGGCCACCGTCCTCAACCGAGAGAACCGCCCCGGCAAGTTTAGGTCAGAAGCCTCCGTCGCCTCTGGTTTTCTGCTTCCCCTCGTTCCTTAGCTTCCGTCCATAGGCTGGTCTTGAGCTCGACCTTGAACCGTCCCCCAGGCTGCCACTGCTCCTATCTGCCCCGGCCGCTCTGGCCTCCCGTTCCTTTCCCACCTCCTTCACCCTCCCTCTGGTCACTCTGTACACAGCAGCCAGGATAATCCTGATAAATCTATCCTGCCTGTCCCCGGTGGGACCCCCCTCGGCAGCTCCCCAACATGTATCCTGACCCACACGACCCCATGCCTTCTGGCCCCTCCCACGCTGAACACCGTCTCATCCTCTGTGCTCCAGCCATGCCGGTCCCCTTCTCGCCTCAGGGCCTTTGCACGTGCTGTGTGCGCTGCCTGGAATCCCCAGTCCCTCACTTTCACTTGGCCGAGTCCTCGTTCTGCCTTGGCCTGGCTGTCACACCTTCCCTGAGCTGCCTGTCCTGACCGCCATGCCTCGCTAACCCCTTTCGTTAGCCTCATGAGTGCACTCTGGGGTCCCCTCTAGACTTGCACAACACCTATTTGACTTGATGCCTTATCTCCATCTTCACTGGGCCCCGAGCCTCACAGGGCAAGGGCCTGGTCTGTTTATTCCCTGCCAGGCCTGGTCTAGCGCCTGGCGCACAGTAGGTGCTGTGGAATGAGTGGATCACCACGTGACGTACAAATCTCCGATAACCCTCCCAACCCTCCTTGCATACCCCAGTGACGGGCTCACCACCTCTTCAGGGAGGCAGTGCTGCTACACGGTGCGGCAGCAAAAACTGAGATAAATGTGTGCAGAGGGTCTGCACAGAGAAGAGCTTTCCCTTTTCACTCCAGGGACTTAGGATCCTTGCAGCCTGTCTGCCTACAGCTGCAAACAAATAGGCCTTTGAGTGTGCGATTAATTCAGAATTTAGAGCCCTAGGGCCGTTTACGTGGCATTTAATAACCAGCTTTTGTTGTGCAACCCCAGAGTAATTTCCTACTGTGGCTGTCAGCTTTATTTATTTAAGAGCTTTGGTTGGCTTTTGAGTTTTAATCCTCTTGGCAAATTCGGCAAGAAGATGTCTCTCCTACTTCTCACCCTCGGCCTGCCCAGGACAGCAGAGCTGAGCTGTCTTAGAGCCAGGGTCCCTGGGAGCCAGGAGCCCAGCCAGAGGAGCTTACGACCCAGGGCACTGTCATCCCCCAGCCAGGGCTGGGCCTAGACAGCACCCCCACCGTCTGCATTCTCCCCAGGGCACCCCCTCGGGGTCGGCCTGTCCATGCACCTCCAAACATGGCCCGAGTGGGCATCGTGAAACTCGGATCGCCCCTTCCAGAAGCTCAGCCATGTCTCCCGCTGCCTTCAGATCCGAACACAGACCTGTGACAGGGCCTGCAGACTCGGTGCGACCTGGCCTCTGCTTCCTGCCCGCCATCACCGCCACCAGCAGACCCCGCCCCCCGAGAAATCCCCAGTCTCGTGTTGTGAGGGACAGATGACGCTGTGTGGAAGCAGGCAAGGAGGGGTCGGGGGGTTCCTGGAGGAGCAGCGCTCAGACGGTGTGGAGAGGTGGGCACGAAGTTGGCAGGAGACGCTGAGCACAGTGGGTATGGGGCCCCGCTAGTGGGAGGTCCGTGCCCCGGGCAGGGAAACCCGAGGAGGCTTGCGGTAGGGTGATGGCCGAGGGGGACAGGTTCCAGAGGTGGTAGCCTCTCAGGACTGACAGGGTCTGGGTGTGGGCAGAGTGTCCGAGCTGATGGATGGTGGGGCCTCCCCTCGAGGCAGGGCACCCCGGAGCACAGGTCTGGAGAGGCAAGGTGACGAGTTCAGGTTAGGTACTGATGGGGGCTCTGTTGTGGCACCCTCCTCACAGACTTATTGGACAATCAATGAATTAAATCATGAATTAAAAGAGCTTTGCACAGTGTAAGGGCTAAGACATTAATGCAAACACATCCAAATATTGACAAGTGGACATTTCTGACATAAATGGCGTTTGTGAGAGTGAGGGAGAGGTGGGGCCGGAAGTGCTTATGGAGGGGCTGCCACGTGCCAGAGGTTCGCCATGGGCCTCATCTGGTCCCCACCTTCCAGCCAGGCAGCCTGAGCCCAGAGGAGTCAGCTGATGGGCCAAGCAGGGCAGGGAGGGCTTCCTGTAGGAGGCGGGTCTGTGTCAGACCCCACGTTGGCTTCCATGGCTTCGGTAGCTTGGGGGACCCTGTGGGTGACCTGGAGTTCTGCCTGGCCTGTGGGACCCTCTGATAAAGCACAAACAAGCTAGTGGCAGAGTTGCCCCCTCCCCGGTGGAATTCACAGCGAAATGAGCCAGGCTGGCCCCAAGCCACAGACCAGCCAAAGCCGAGCTCCCTTTTGGGGCCTGACAACCAGTCACTATGGCCGAGGACCAGCACCGAGTTGGGGAAATACCTGGGGTAGGGCTCAAGGGACCTGGCCTTGAGTGGGTGTCACATCTCATGACCTCTCTGAGCCTTTTTCCTTGCCTGAATAATAGGGTAACAACTCGCCTTGCAGAACTGCTGTGAGAATTCACTGAAATCGTAAATGCTAGGAACCCAGCCCGTGGACAGGGAGGCCTGGGCTGCAGCCCTTGGCCCTGGGTCCCAGGGTCAGGAACCTGGTCAAGGACGGGAGGGCGGCCCCCGGC
>NW_017732027.1:620014-628206 GCF_001890085.2 Hipposideros armiger
CCCCCCACCCCCACCCCCACCTCACTCGGTTCAGCCGGATCTGAAGCCCTGTCCTTGTCTGGAGGTAGAAGGTTCACTGGGGACAGGAAAGTTTTTAAGAGAAAGAAAAACACAGGGAACCGTCTGGGAACTAATTAGACCCGGGAGGCAGTTCCTGGGGCTTCAAAGCCAGCCCCTTGTAGCCGGACTGGAAGTGGGGGGTTGGGGGCCCTGGGACCACTCAGCTGTGCCAGGAGGACATTCATGCATCCCCTTGCCCGTTGCTGTGAGTCGGGGTGCCCAGGCCACGGGGACAGTCCCAAGGGGTAAGCCATGGGGTCCAGAGGAGAGAGATGGGTCAGAGCCGGCTGAGCTAGGCAGGCTCCCCACGGGCAGTGCTGGGCCTTGAGGGACGTGGCTTTCCTGGCAGAGGGGCTGACTGTGCAAAGGCAGGGGGACACGGCGGAGCACGTGTGCTCAGGGAAGCAGAGCCGGGGGACAGAGCGGACAGTGGCAGCAGGTGAGGCTGCAGCTGTCGGTGGGACCTAGACACCCAGATGCCTGAGGGCTCTGCTGAGAGATTGGTGTCTGGTCTGAAGGCTATGGTCACTATTATGGACAGAAGGGCCCACCTGGGGACCTCGTGGTCATCTACAGATGGCCCCACCATCCCCAGGTCATAGCTAACCACTGGACAGGGCCGTCTTCTGATGGACCAGGGCAATGGAAGAAGGGACAGGGACGGAGTTGGAGGAGTAGAACTGGGTCTCAGTGCTGGCTCTGTCGTTATGTGCTGGAAGGGCTAATGCATACAGTTAGGCAGGTTGTTCACTGCACAACTCCAGGGAGGTCAGCTGCACCTTGATCTTTGTCAGTAATGGTCCTGGGGTTGTGCAGTACACAACCGACGCAGCAGTACAAAGTGGCCTTGCAGGGTGTCTGCGCCTCGGTTTCCCCATCTGTTCCATGGCAGTCAAGACTGGGTGGGCACATAGTAAATAACTCCTGTGTCAGGGTCTGCACTGTCCCTCAGCTCTCCTGGAAGCCCTTCCATGCAGGAATGTTGGAGGTGAAGCCCGCTTCCCTCTCCCCTGCCTGGCTCTACCCTTCCCTCCCGGGAAGTGCTGCAGGACACCTGGCCTGATGGCTTTGCTCTGTGTCAAGTTCCTCCCCACTGAAACGTTCAAGGCCTGTGCATTACAGTTTATTTTTGAGAAAAAAAAAATGCTAACAGCTGAATCTGGTCGAGACTGTTGACTTCAGTACTTTGGCTCGAGCACAGGGTGGGGGCGGGGTTGTCCAAACCCCCAAATAAACAGTCTGCTTCCCAGCCAGCCGTGGGGCCCAAGGTTTTCATGTGGGAAGCAGCGGTGGGAAAGGCGTCCTCCCTTCCCACTGATTCACGGGGTGATTCATCTGCATGTAGGGAGGAGAACCAGGAACCAGGCCCCCGCCACCCCCACCCACCACTGTCAGCTTAAAGGGACAGGGCCTGGCAGGGCCCCTGTCACCAGCCAGCTGACTTGGGAGACCTGCAGGGATGCCCCAGGTCCCCGGGTCAGGGAGGGAGGGCTCAGGCTCTGAGGTCCACAGGACCTGGGGCCAGTGTCAGGCCCGTTTCCCCGCAAACCATCTTTGCTTCCAGGCTGTTTCCTGGGACGGAAAATGGGCCGCGATGCTGCTCTTGGGAGGCTACTCCTACAAGACTTGGTTGATAGGCTGACTGTGTTCCTTGTATTGGCGTTTGCAAACCTACTGTGTGTTGGGTCAGACGGAGTCAAGCCCAGCATCCTTGTCCTACGTCCCTTCCTTCTGAAGTGTTTTCAGAGGCTTCCCTGGGCCTCGCCTGTGCTGGTTACCTCCGGAAGGAACTGGTGCCTGGTAGGAGGGGAGAACAAGTTAGCTTGTCCTTGGAGCCTGTCGCCAAGCAGCCCAGGGCCCCGCCCACCAGAGGGCGGGGCGCCACAGTGCCCCACCTTCGCTAGTTCCTGCCCCCAGCCCTCCACCAGTCCTTGCTCTCCCCTTTGTCCATTTTTTTCAGATATATCTGCATATATTTGCCTATGGTATAAAATTTGGAAAGTCCATGAAAGACAAAATCACTTGTAACTCTCCCCCTGTACCCGAATATCCACTGTGAAGTATTTTGATGTGTTTCCTGCCAGCCTTTTACTTACAAAGATTTTACAGAAGGGTTTTTTTTTTTTAATCATCACATATAAAATTGTGTGTCGCCTATTTTAAGTGATCTCTGGAGACCACACTGGAAGAAAAGCATTCAGGTGGAAGCCACCATCCCACCCAGATGTCCGGGTCCTGGGTCAGTATCCGCCGCCTCAGCATCACGGGGCTTCCTGGGCCCACAGGACCTGGGCCAGGCCAGCGGGGGGCTGGACAGACGTGCCTAATGGGTGCCGGAGCCTCTGAGATCCAGGATCAGGTCATGTGGAAACATGGCCTTTTCTAACCACGTATTTCATCCTCTTGTTCATTTCGGGCCCATTTGGAGTCAGCCACCTCCATCTGTAGCTACCTTTGTGCGTGATGCTGTGTCTCTGCATGTGCTGTTCCCCTGTCCAGTGCACTGTTCCAGGCCTGGGTCAGCGGCACCCCTGAGCTTTCCTCTGTCCCATCACTGGTCACATTGTGCTGTGCCTGGCTGGTCACAGGCCTGTGCCAGCACGGGGTGCACACACAGAAGACACTTAACACATGTGGGTTGAATGCACTGCACATGAGAGCAAGAGCTATGGATGAAGCATTGTGCTGGGAGCCCTGAGCACGGAGAGACTCCTTCTGACTGGGAGATACCTGCTGGAGGGCTGCCTGGAGGAGGTGGGATTTGCGCTGTGCCCAGGACAAGCTGGAGCATTTTGGTAGGGAGAAGTGGGGAGCAGTCCATTTAGGTGGAGGGGAATGGTAGGTGATAGAGCAGAGACTTGGGGGGCAGGTGTCAATGGCCTGAAAAGTTACACATCAGGGAGGGGTGACACCTGGCCTCTCCCACCTGGAGCTGCCCACCCCAGCACAGCATGGTGGGCAGGAGCCTCATATACATGGGAGAGCTGCAGACCCTGCCAGACCCCCCGCCCGCCCTGAGTTTGGCATCCTCCTGGGCTGAGCTGTGGGGATTGTCTGGGGGGAGTGTCTTGTCGGAGGCAGAACCTGGAGGGGGAGAGTTCTGTGGTTGGTTCCCTTCCATCTGCCTGGAGGCTGGAGCATGAATACAGGTTCCCAGGGCCTTGGCGGGGTGGACAAAGCCCGGCTGTCTGTCACACAGCTTCGCTTCCAGAGTTTCCAGGAGGACAAACGATCCCGCATGGGAATAAACACGCCGCATGCCTGTGTGTGCTAAGAGCACGGAGCCCTGGCCCAGAGCGAGCGCTGCACCAGGGCTGGCGGTTAGCATGACCTCTGAACCTTAGGCCCAACCCCACCGAGGGGCTTTGCTTCCAGGAAGAGGGCTCCTAGGCACGGTAGCCCCTGGCTGCCCACTTTTTGGTCATCAAGCAGCTGGGCAGTGGCCGGCAGTGGGCCACCCATGGACAGACGGCCTTTGATTCAGGTTGACCAAAGCAAGCTAGGCTCTCCGCCAGCGCCCACAGGCTGCTTGAGAGGTAGACATCGAAGGATCAGCGGGGCGGGCCCTCCTTGCCACCCCGACCACAGAGCCTAAGGCCAGTTGTCCTCTGGGCTCAGACTTAATGGACAGTCGGGGCTTTGCGGGGCCCTGGGGAGCGGTAGGGGCCAGGATTATCGTCCAGCTAGATGTGCATCTTCGGGCAAGAGGGTTACTCTCTCTGAGCCTGAATTTCCTCACTTTGAAGATGAAGGCAATGACCCGTGCCCTGCCTACCGCCCGGGATGTTTGGGGAGATCAGTGGGACGTGGGTAGGGACTGCGTTTGCCATGCCCATGGCACGGCTGTGGGCCCATGCCTGCTCCTGTGACTACACCCAACACGTTAGATCCCCTCGCCTTGGACGACCAGGGAACCAGATTTTCTCCAGATCCCTAAGCTCGGTCACTTCCCAGGGCTCATCGAGAGAAACAGCAGCTCAAAACGGGACTTCACAGGCGGCGCCCGCTTTGCTCACCCACATCAGGGTGGCAGAGTGGGCGGCGGGCTCCCCGGGCAGGGAGCTTCACATTCGCAAGTCACCCAGTTCCTATAGGTGGTGGGGGGAAGGCGGCGGGCAAGAAGCAGGGATCTTCAGTCTCATTTTCAGATGAGGCGCCAAGGCCCAGAGAGGGTAAGTGATTTGCCTGAAGCCATACAGCTGGAAAGTGGCAGCACCCAGCCAAGCCCGGAGCTCGAAGCCCGGTGCCCATTCCAGACCCTGCGAGCTACTGACAAGCAGGGCTGGGCAGCATGGGTGCCAGATAGCACCAGTCTCTGGCAGGGACCTGGGAGATCTCGGCACATGCCTGAGCAGGGGCACCAAGTGTGTGAGCCTCACGCCACCAACATGCCTCCAGCCTGTGGTCCCAGCAGACGGCAGCCCCGTTGCTGACGGCAGCAGAAACCTGAGACAGGGAAGGTTCCAGAGAAGTTTGTGAGCCGCCTGGCGAGTCAGGCTGGGGCAAGGCCAAGCTAGATGCCGACGGGGACCTGGCATGGCCCAGGAGGGGGCCACACTGTGGCGGGCGGGGGCAGCTCAGGAGGGACGGCCCAGGGGCTCTCATACTCTTGTCCAGCCACTGCACTAGCCCAATGCCTGGACAGACACGCAGAGCTGGCAAGGGGAGGGGACGGTGTCCTTGTGTCAGGGCATTGCCGTACGTGAGAGAAAGGACAAGGGCCCAGGGGGACTGGCCCGGATCCAGCCTGAGAGCCATGTCACTGCCGTGCAGCCCAAAGCAAGTGTCCTAACTTCTCTGAACCTCCTGGCCTGCTTGGCAGGGTCCGGTGAGGTGAGGTGATGTGAGGAAGCTCCGCATTAACCATCCTTGCAGTGCGCGAGCCCTGGCCCCAGATGCTTTCACGTCCCTGTGCTGCTCAGTGTCCCCGAGGGGCGCTGCACCTGGTCGGGGGTCTTGGGTGGCGCGTCCTCCTTCCTCGCCCTGGGCGGGTTCTGGGCGGCGTCGGGGTCTCGCTAATGCACTGGGTTCTCCCTGCCAGTGCAGGTCTCCACCAGCTGACCAGCCCGCGGTACAAGTTCAACTTCATCGCCGACGTGGTGGAGAAGATCGCGCCGGCTGTGGTCCACATAGAGCTCTTCCTGAGGTGTGTGAGACCCTCCCTCAGCCCCCCAGACGCCCCCCCTGCCTGCTGGGGCCCAGACCAGACCTGATTCTAGCCCTGGGGGCAGTAGAAACCAGAGCGGGCTTGGCGTCAGGCGGACCTCTCGCAGGCTCCCGGCCGCTGTGTGCCCTTGGGAAGGATGCCCCCTCTCTCACGCTAATGGCCTCGCCTGGGGAAACGGAAAACAGCCTCGCACCCCCACAGCTGTAGGTGGTAAGCAGGTGTGCAGTGGGTGGTAGCTGTGGTCATTCATTCACTCAGTCATTCAACCAACTCATTGAGCGGCGAGTATGTGTTTATGTCCCAGAGCGCCACGTAGTAAAGCATGGACAGATAAATAACCGTGACTCCTGGCCCCAGCACAGGGCCCCCTGCTCAATGGCTGTCAAGCATGCCCAGCGGGGACGCTTGTCACGGGGTGTCACTGTCCCCCATCTCTGGAGGACAGGGACGGCTCACCACCAGCGCGGCTCCATGGGTGAGGGGAGTGGCACGACCCAGCACCATCAGAATAGTGACACCCTGGGGCGCCTCCTGTGCCCTGTGCCATGGTGGCTGTTTATCTACTTTCCTCAAACAGCCCTGGTGCCAGCCCGCCTCGCGGAGCCAGTGCCCGTGGGACTCACCCCTGAGAGCCAGGCCCAGGCCACCGCCCAACTCTGTCTGACAGCACGTGTGCACCCCGCACCCCAAGGCCTTTCCCCTCTCTTGCCCACAGCATCTTCCTGTGACCCCCAGAAGGCAGGGTGTCACATCCCCATTTCCTGGATGTGGAAGCAGCGGCCTGGGTGCCTCCCCAGGCTCACAGAGCTGCTACGTGCCGAGGCAGGGTGCGACCCCGGGTCTCTCGGACCCCACAGCTGAGTCCATCCCTCTGCAGTGTGCTGACCCCTCACTGCCCTTTCTGGGGCCCCACACCCGGGGCCATGTCATTGAGGAGATTACCACTGGACATCCTAAGTGGCACTTGTGCTAAGTCCTGGCCTTGCCAGTGGCTCGGGTGGGGGCAGCGTCCCTCCAGGAGGCCCCGGGCACCAGGCCCAGAGCCTCCTAATGGCCGACGGCAGCCCAGCCCGGGCAGGTGGTGATGTGTTCTCATTGTCAGCCTCGGAGGTTGATGTCAGGGGTGGGTGGCCGAGGCCCAGGCGGATGAGATCCCAGACACGTCGAGCAGGGCTCTGCTGTGACCCCTCACTCAGGCAAGGAGGCCCCAGGCGGTCTCGGGCCCTTCCACAGACGAGCGCCAAACCCTATACGTGTCAGGCTGAGCAGGTACCGTGGGCAGGCACTTCCTGAGGCACTTAGGTGTAGCCCCTGCCCAGGGCCCACACACAGCTAGGTGGACACACGCTATGGTCACTCTAAGGGAGGCCGAGTGGCCAGGATGCCTGGTTCAAACCCCTGCTCTGCCCTGTGCCTGCCTGACCCAGGCAAGTGGTTCATGTCTCTGGGACTCGGTTTCCCCACCTGTGAACTGGACACCTGTCTACCTTGTAGGGTACCTACCATGAGCATTAAGTGACTTTGTCCCTGGCTCATTAGGAGGGCTTGGTGACATTAGCTGTTGTCACCGGTTCTGTCCAGCCCAGAGACTCACTTCCCTGAGAAATTCCCATCATTGCTGTTTCTTCTCTTGCACGGCGATGGGCCCCTGAAGGCAGCCATTCGGGGCTTCCAGGCAGCCGGCCGGAGTGAAGGGGCCGGAGGGAGGTGAGAGTACATCCCCACCCAGTGCTTACCCTCCGTCTGCACAGAGATCTGGGACACTCACATCCCCTGGTAACTGCTTGTGACAGTCCCCGCAGGTGCTGTAGGCACATGAGTACATTTTCCCTCCTGCCGCTAACAGCCCTGTTTGTTGAGCGACTTCCTGCCTCCAGGTGCTTTAGGCACCAAGCATGTTGTTGTCCCATTTCCTGGATGGGCAGACCGAGTCTCAGAGAAGTCAAACCACCTGCCCACAGTCAGGCAGATAATAAGTGGGGACTGGACTTGAGATTAGAATCCTGGTCTGCCTGGCTCCAGTGCTGTTGTCAGAGCGGCGAGTGTCTGCTGTGTTATCACAGATCTAGTATTTATGGCCTCGTGTCTCATCCGGCAAATTGCAAGTCAGAGATTATCGCCCCCTCTTTATAGCCGTGAGATGGGTCAGACTTCTTGACCGACCTGGCCAAGGCCACGGCCAGTAAGTGGAAAAGCTAGGATTTGAACTTGGGCTTAGGGGACTCCAAACCCGTGTTCCTTCCCCTGACGCTAGCTCAGCCGTCACTGTGGCTGACCCCCGTGTCCCAGTCCCCGACCCCCTGAACACCCCGTGCCGCTCCCCGCAGACACCCGCTGTTTGGCCGCAACGTGCCCCTCTCCAGCGGCTCGGGCTTCATCATGTCAGAGGCCGGCCTGATCGTCACCAACGCCCACGTGGTGTCCAGCACCAAAGCCCTCTCAGGCCGACAGCAGCTCAAGGTGCAGTTGCAGAATGGTGACACCTACGAGGCCACCATCAAGGACATCGACAAGAAGTCGGACATCGCCACCATTAAGATCCATCCCAAAGTGAGTGGGTGGCAGGGGCAGTGGGGTGGGGGTGGGGGGACCTCCCCAGACTCCGGAGCTTACAGGCGCCCCAACCCAACTTTCCCATGGACATCTGGAGGACCTGAGGCCCAGGGGACCAGCCATTTGTCAGTCATGGATCAACTTAGATGAGAACCAAGGTCTCCGACACCTGCCCTGTGCTTTCCTGAGCCGCCAGGGCAGAGAGAGGCTGCCGCCCGCTGGCCCAGAGCTGTGCTGCCCACAGCCACAGCCACACACAGGTCCTCCAAGGCCAGGGGCACGTCCATTGTCCCTCCTGGGCCCACTCCAGGGAGGCAGCTGTCTGGTGGGGCGATGGAGGCCGGTGGGGAACACTTGGGACAGACGTCCTGTCCTTCTACCCACACATTGGTCCCCAGCTGCTATGAAAAAG
>NW_017732027.1:630511-632967 GCF_001890085.2 Hipposideros armiger
CAGGGATGGGGCTGGGCTGGAGTGCATGCTGCCCTGTGTCCCCTGTCCCCCGCCCTGCTGGCGGCTGTCACAGGAATAAGGATGACCCAAGAGTGCAGCCCAGGTGGAGGCCATGTGCCCCTCAAAGACCTGGGGCAGGGGAGACACAGATCAGGCTGGTTCCAACCCCCCCACCCCCGGCCTCGCTTTCTACGACGTGCAAGATGAGAGGTGTGTCCTCACTCCCTCTCACTCCCCTCCGGTCACCCTCCCCTGGGTCTGCCCTAGGCCTCAAGGTCAGGCTCATTCTCATCCCAGGTGAGATGTGCAGAATCCATCAGGAAGTGCAGTTCAGAGCTCCTGGGCCCCAGTAATTGTCAGGTGCAGTCCCCACTCACCTCGGGGAGCTCCCACCATGGAGGGAGGTCAGACGTGGACACACCTAAGCATGACGTGAGGAGCAGGGAGCGAGCTCTGGAGGGCCAGCGGGCAGGAGGCCTTGCCGCTGATGTGGGACCAGGAGGGCTTCCTGGAGGCGGGAGCATCTGACCTGGACTGTGGAGATTGAGGGCTTGGTGGATGGGCACATGCAGAAGACACACATTCCAGGGNGGGGTGGGGGTGGGGGGACCTCCCCAGACTCCGGAGCTTACAGGCGCCCCAACCCAACTTTCCCATGGACATCTGGAGGACCTGAGGCCCAGGGGACCAGCCATTTGTCAGTCATGGATCAACTTAGATGAGAACCAAGGTCTCCGACACCTGCCCTGTGCTTTCCTGAGCCGCCAGGGCAGAGAGAGGCTGCCGCCCGCTGGCCCAGAGCTGTGCTGCCCACAGCCACAGCCACACACAGGTCCTCCAAGGCCAGGGGCACGTCCATTGTCCCTCCTGGGCCCACTCCAGGGAGGCAGCTGTCTGGTGGGGCGATGGAGGCCGGTGGGGAACACTTGGGACAGACGTCCTGTCCTTCTACCCACACATTGGTCCCCAGCTGCTATGAAAAAGACCTCCCTAGAGGAAAAATTCCTTGTTTGACATGGGGGGCATACAGTGAAAAGGGTAGAATGAGCAGTGGCCAGGTGGGATCAGGCAGTTCAGGGGGTCTGCAGTGTGGGGTCCTGCCCCACCGATGCCCTGAGCGAGGGTGAGGGCCCTGTGACCTGGGCATGGCCGTCTCCAGCGCCATTTTATAAAACTTTTTATCCGGAAATAATTCCAGACTCGCAGGAAACAGCAGGAGTGGTGCTGGCAGGTCCCAGGTACACCCAGCTACCCCAGTGGTGACATCTGACATAGGGGCGCCACACCAAAACCAGGAAATTGACGTGGGTGCGGGTGACAGAGCCTCAGCCCACCCATTTCACACGCACTGGCACGTCCGCTGCGGCCCCTTCTAATGCGCTCAGAGCACCTCCCCTGAGCACGTTCCCTGCCGCTTCAGAGTTCCCAGCCTATTCCAGAGTCAGACAGACAGACAGACGGGCTCCTCTGGCTCCATGCAAAACAAAGGGAGGAGTGCGCGCATGTCACAGTGCTTGTGGGGTGATGGCGGAGCTTGGTTAAGTCGTGTTCTCTCTCTGGGCCTCAGTTTCCCCATGTGTCTATATTAGGAGATCAGGTTGAACTGGATCAAGGATTCTATAACTGGGGTCCCCAGGTCCTCAGCTGGGCCCCAGGTCTCCCACAGATCTCTGGATCAATGCATCAGTTCGTGTGTGGTACACTTTCGGGGTGCTGGTGTCCACAACTTCTGTCAGTTTCAGAGGGAATTAAGACCCTCACACCAGTGGGCTCGATGGCCTCGGAGGCTGAGCCCAGCTGGACCCTGTGTGTGTCCTCCCCGGGATGGACACTGTGCCCGCCCCGGGAGACCTGTGGGCACTGGTGGGATTGAGCCTCTGCTTCAGAGATGCCAGCCTGGGTCTCTCTTGTCCACCAAGGGTCAGCTGGTGGCCGGCCTGGCCTTAGTCTGCGTTGGCGACTTGCCTGGGCCTTCACCCTGACGGCTCTATCCAGCTGCTTCTGGGACCACCTCTCCAGGGGGCCCTGACCTGGGTCTGGTCCCCACCAAAGGCGGGCAGCTGACCCTCCCTCCCATGTTCCCCCCCCCACCAGAAAAAGCTCCCGGCGCTGCTGCTGGGCCACTCGGCAGACCTGCGTCCTGGCGAGTTTGTGGTGGCCATCGGCAGCCCCTTCGCCCTGCAGAACACGGTGACCACGGGCATCGTCAGCACGGCCCAGCGGGACGGCAAGGAGCTAGGCCTACGGGACTCAGACATGGACTACATCCAGACGGACGCCATCATCAACGTGAGCGCGCTCAGCCCTGCCCCAGGACCTCACCCCGTCCCTCCACACATCCACTTGCTAGAAAGGTCTTTCTTTCTGTGAAGTGGAGCTCCACCTCCCATGGTGCCAGGTCTGCCCTGGGAGTTAGAGGCTGCTGCCCTGCCTGGGGACGTAGAGGCATAGCCACA
>NW_017732027.1:635282-658703 GCF_001890085.2 Hipposideros armiger
CATGGTGTTCTGCAGTTGAGGGCAGTGGCTGCTTGGGCTCCCGGAGTGACTGCCGCTCTGATCTCCCCGCCCAGGATGGCGAGGTCATTGGCATCAACACGCTCAAGGTCGCAGCCGGCATCTCCTTCGCCATCCCCTCGGACCGCATTGTGCGCTTCCTCACAGAGTTCCAGGACAAGCACGTCAAAGGTAGGGCACCCCCAGGGGCTGGCTGCGGCCAGGGACGCTGGGCCAGGGCCAGGGCCAAGGCCCCACAGCCTCCAGCTGGGGCCACCCCCCCCCTTCAGCGCTGTGTGCCCTGGCTGCCTGCTGACCAGCTCCGAAGGCCTGAGACCCTGGGAGAGCTCAGCCTCAACCTCTTTCACACCTCCCACCCCCGCCCCTCACTTCAAGGCCACGGTGACCCCTTCCCCCTGCAGACAGGCTGGAGAGCTCAACCTCACCTCCTACCTCTAACTGCCTGAGCTCCCTGGGCCCCCCTTGTCTGGGCTGCGCCACTGCTGACAGAACACCGTCCGCCCTTCCACCCACCCGTCCGCCCATCCCTAAGTCCTCCCTCTTTCAGCTCTGGCCGTGCAGACTGCCAGCTGGGGTAGCTTGTACTCTAAGGGAGTGGGGCCCAAGCCCCTGATCCTTGGCAGTCCCTCCTCTCAGCCTGCATCTCCTCACCCCGCCCACGCAAGGATGTCCAACCCACCCTGCCCACTCCTAGGTGGCGCGAGTATCCATCTGGGAGAAGCCTTGACAAGGCACAGGTGACGCCCCCCAGTAAGGGCATGCTAATTGCCTTCCTAAAGTCAGTGGTCACAGCCGCTCTGCAGAGAAGGGCCACGCTTCTCCCACCCTCAGGACCATTCCTGGCAGCCCCCGCCCACCCCCCCTTTTCAGCTATAGTGACCTTCTCCCTGCCACCACTTTGCCTCCCATGCCCACTCCCCGGCAGAGCTGGCTAGACCTGACTCAGCTCTGATACTCACACCTTCAAATTGCTTCCGTATCTCCTCCCAGCCCTCTCACCAGCAGCTCATTGAGAGCAGGGGGGCCTCTGCATGCTTGCCCCATCCTCCACCACTCTGCCAGCCAAGCTCACGACCCCAGTACAGAAAAGACCGGTGCCATGAGGACTGGTTACACAAAGAACTGCTGTTGAGGACTCCGTGCGGTTCATCAGTGCCCGTTCTGTGAAAATAGCCTGGAGCCAGGGTAGAGCCAGTCTTCCCTAAATAAGCTGAAGGCTCCTGTTGGTCAGAGGGGCATCTAACCACTTGAGCCCTTTTCCCCTTGGCTGCTAGGAAGCTCAGAACTTGACCCAGGGCTGTACTTTTGAACCTGTCATAGCCTTGCTTCTTTTTCTAATAACTGAGCATTTCCAGTGTAATTGTCTCCTGCTCCAGGGGTGCCCTTGACTTGGGCCACCTTCCTGGAAGTCAGCAGAGCTTCACTTTGCACAAATTGAGCTGTGAGGTGACTGTTTTGTTGGAAACGGGATGATAGCATCCTTGCGCTTTCTGCCTCTCTTCCTCTGCTCTCACAGACAGGAACCCACCAGGGGCCAGGGTTCACTCCTTTGTTATACAGGGACTGTCCCTGTGAGCACTGACCTCACCCCAGACCCCCCCAGAGCGGTCCACTCCCCCAGGACATGTGGACTAATTGAAGTGCCCGGTAAATCTTGGCTGAATGACCAAATCTATAATTTAAAATCCTTCTGAAGTTGGCTGGTGTTCACGTTTGCTTTTTTTTTTTTTAATAAAAATATCAAACTATCCAAACCCAGTTAATCTAAAGTTCTTTAACACAAACCATCTTTTTAGTCAATCAAGGAAATGTTAGTTAAGGTTCAATTTCTTGTTCCCGCCTAGGGGTTGGGGTGCAGAGGCCTCTGGGGGCTTTCAAGGTAAGAGGGGCCACCATGCTGGTTCAGGAGGGCTGTAGCGTTGCCTTGGCCTGCGGCCCCAGGAGGCTCGGGGGTTCAGCCAGCCTTAGGACAACAGCGTACCCCCACAGGGGTGTTTGAGTTACTAGAGCTGAGCCATGAGGGGTGTCTGCCCCTCTGTGAACTGTGGGCGAGGGCTCCTCAGTGGTCTGGGCTGGGGGTGGGAATCCCCATCGTCTCCTGATGGGGTGGGGTGGCCTCTGAGGCCGAGGGACAGTTGCAGGGAGGCATTGCGGGGGACACTGAGAAGAAAGGGTCCTAATGCCTATCCCCTGGTCTCAAAGCCACACGTGCCAGCGTCCTGAATCCTTCTCAAATAGGGGGGGGAGCAGAGGAGGCGGGGGCAGGGCCCCAGGAAGGCGTGAGGAGGGGAGCGACCTGTGTTCTGGGCCCCGTGGACCCGGCGCTTTGCTGGGTGCTCTGCCCGCCTCCCCCAGTGTCCCTTCTTCAAGGTGTCAGAGGCTTCAGTGTCCTTGACACCCGAGCGCAGTCTGGGCTCCTTCCCAGCCCTGTGACCGGGACGTGTTACCACCTCGGCTTTCTCATCTGCACAGTGGGTCTAGGTTCAGGGGCAACAAGTATGACCCCTGGAGGCCAGCAGGGGCAGGGAGGTGGGCTGGTGGTTCCGTGCTAAGTGCTGTGGGGCCATGGGCAGGAGCGACAATGACTGAAAAGAACCCAGCTGGCTGCAGGGCAGGGAGTCCACTGCGGGGAGCTGAGAGGAGATGCCGCGTGTGCCCCTCCCGGGGACCCAGTGCAGGCAGCCTGGGAGGAGTGGTTGGGTCTGGGATCTGTTTTGAACTTGGAGCCAACAGAACTTGCTGGAAGGTGGAATGTAGGATGTGAGTGAGGGACTGGAGCCCGCGTGACAAGGCCCGAGCACCCGGGAGCAGAGGGCATTTCCTGGGACGGGGGCCCTGATGCGAATCAAGGGTGAGCCCTGATGCCCAGAAGCCCCGCGTCCGTCAGCTTCTCTCTTGCTGTTGGTTTTGGCTTTTTTATTGAGGTGAGATTCACGTCCTGTGCAGCTAACCACTCTAAAGTGCTGCTCCCTGGGCTGTAGTGCACTCAGCATGTCGTGCAGCCGTCCCTCCCTTTTGTATCACTGCCCCTGATGCTTGCCTCACCTCGGGTCCAAAGTGGTTCTGTGACAGGTTCAGAAAGAAACAAGTCAGGACGTCTGACCTCCCTCGGGCCAAATTTCCAGGCTGGCGTGTCAGACACTCGCCATTTAGGTGGTTTTCCATCTAATGACCTAAAAATTTCTGCTGACCTAGAAATTCACCCAGGCCGCCCTGCAGGCCCCAGCAGCCAGTGTTGGAGAGCCTGCGTGTGGGCGGGGCCTGCAGGCTTGGGTGGGGAGGGGGCTTCTGCTGCCCAAGGACTCCGATCTGACCCCAGGCTGCACTTCTGCCCTGCCAGGGCGCTGCCCAGGCACAAGCACGGCAAGCATGTTTCTTGCTCATGAGAAGCATGACCTTGGGTTTGAGCGAAGCTTACCAGTGTCCGGTACCCATGTCAGGAGCAGGACAGAGGGCCAAGGACTCTGTCCCCAGGCCTTTCCCCTTTCCTCCGAGGACCTCACCTGGTCTTGTGGATGTAAACGCCATCTAGAGAGTGCGTCCCCAAGTTTACATCTCGGGCTGGACCCTCTCACCAAGCTCTAGACCCTGATGTACTGCTTGTCAGACATGTCCACTCCCTGTGCGTCCCTGTCGCCACGCCCACCTTCTCAGTTACGTCAGCTCCAGCCTCAGGATTTCCCACAGCTGCACCCAGTCCATCAGCCAGCTCTGTCGGCCCCAGCATGGGGCCTGTCTCTCCTGTACCCGCCCTGTCACCATCTCCAGTTCCTCTGCCTGGTCCTGCCACCAGGGCCACTCAGCATGGTTATTGCCTCCCCGCTGCTCCTGAGCCATGGCCCTTCCCCCCACAGTCCCATCCCCAGGCCCAGGACTCCTTTCAAAGTTCAGAACTCATTGTGTCTCTGCTGGACACTGGCCACAGCTCCACCTCCCTGGAGATAAACGCCTAAGCCTCCCCGTCCACCAGACACACCGGCCAGGCCTGCTGCTGTCTCTGACCTCACCTCCCACCTGGTGCCATCCATCAATCTTGAGTGAAATGCCTGTTTAAATATTTTGCCCATTTAAAAAATTGGGGTTGTTTGTGTTATTATTGTTAAGTTTTGAGAGTTCTTTATACAGGATAGGAGCCCTTTCTTGGATAAATGAATGCAAACATTTCCTCCTGTGGCTTGTCTTCGCATTCTCCTAACTGTCTTTAAAGTGCAGAAGTTTAGTAAATTTTGATTAAGTCTGATTTACCAATTTTTTTTTCCTGGATTGTGCACTGGTGTATCTAAGAAGTCTGCTCACTGAAGGTCAGAAAGATTTCCTCCTCCATTTTCTTTTGGAAGTTTTACTTGCTGAGGGTTTAGATTTAGGACTGTGATGCATTTTGATTTAATTTTTTTAAAAAAATACTGTAAGTATGGATCAAAGTTCTTTTTCTTTTTTTACTTTGGATAGTCAGTTGTTCCAGCACCATCTGTTGTCAAAGACTGTCCTTTCTCTCCTGAATTGCCTTTGCAACTTTGTCAAAAATAAAATGACCATATTCTGTCCCACTTGTCTGTTTGTCTGTCTTTGTGCCAACCTCACACCATCCTGACTAGTCAGGTGGTGTCAGCCCTCCAACTTTGTCCTTCTTCTTCAAACTTGTTTTTGTTCTTCTAGAGCCTTCGCATTTCCACATGAATTTTAGAACCGGCTTGTCAATTCCCACCCAAAAAACCCCTGCTGATGTTTTGACTGGCATTGCATCAAATCTACCCTCAATTTGGGGAGAATTGTCGTTTCGACAATATGGAATCTTCTGACCCAGGGACACAGACCGTCTCCCCATCATTTACATCTTCCTTGGGTTTCCCTAGGTGAACAGATCTTTCCCAACTTCCATCAGATTTATTCCTAAGTATTTCATCATTTTGATGCTATAACAAATGGTATATTTAAATTTTTTTTAATTTCTGATTGTTACGAACTTCATGTTGATCCCGCAACCTTGATAACTCTTGTAGCTTTTTTGTAGAGTCCATCCAATTTTCTACATAGATGATTATGCAGTCTGTGAATAAAACCAGTTTTACTTCTTCCCGTCCAGTCTGAATGCCTTTTTTTTTTTAATTGCCTGGCTAGCCCCTCCCATAAATACTGAATAACGATGGGGAGAGTGGACATCTTGCCTTGATCCTGATCTCAGGAAGAAACCTTCAGTCTTTCACCATTAAAGCTGATGTTAGTAAAGGTTTTGCATAGGCGACCTTCATCAGGTTGAAAACGTTCCCTTTTATTTCTAGGTTTTATCATGAGTAGATGCTAGATTTTGCCAGGTGCTTTTTCTGCATCTTTTGAGATGATGGTTTTCCTTTTCATAGTCTGTTAATGTGGTAAATTGCATTGGTTGTTTTTGAATGTTAAGCTATCCTTGCCTTCCTGGAACAAACCTCACTTAGTCACAGTGCATTCTCTTTTTGATACGTTGTTGCATTTGATTTGCTGGAGACCATTAAAGGTTTTGTGGAACTACCTGCACGAAGCATATCGATGTCGTTTTCTTTTCTGGCTTTGGCATCAGGAGGATGAGGTGAGAAGCTGTTTAGGAAGAACGCGCCCCTTGCGTCTCCTCTAATCTCAGCTTCCTGCTTCTCTTGCGACACTTGCGGTCACCAGCGTGCCCACACCACACCACGCCGGTGCCCTACAATTTAACTCAGCTCTGAGATGCGGCGGACCCCACAGGTGAAACAGGCTCAGTCCCACAAGACTGCCCCCTGCCCTCAGATGCCAGTCACAAGTTCGGGTTGTCCCCTGTGCTTCTGACCGACTGGCTATAGATCTCAGGTTCCCATGTACCCCTCCTGGGTTTCGATCATTTGCTAGAGCAGCTCACAGAACTCAGGAAAACAGTTTACTCCTAGATCGTTGGTGTCTTATAAAACGATACGACTCAGGAACAGCCTAATGGAAGACATGCATGATAAGACAAGGTGTGGGGAGGGGCAGGGAGCGCCCAGGCCCTCTCCGGGACACCACCCTCCCAGCACCTCCACGTGTGCACCAGCCAGAAGCTCTCTGAACCCGCCTCAGGCTTTTCTGAAGGCCTCATTACATGAAGGCGTGATGGGTTAAGCCATTAGCCATGGGTGGTTATTTTAACTTCCAGTCCCCCTCCCCTCCCTGGAGATTGGTTCTCCTGGCAACCAGCCCCCATCCTTAGGGGCTTTCCAAATGTCACCTCATGAGCATAAACTCAGATGTGGTTGGATGGAACTTGTCATGAATAACAAAGACCCGTTTCTCCTTCAGTTCCGGTTCCGGAGCTGTTCCAGGAGCTGGTAGCAAAAGATGTTCCGGAGCTCTCATCACTTAGGAAATCACAAAAGCGTTAGGATCTGTGTGCTGGGAACCACGGGCGAATACCAGAATATACGTTTCTTAGTATAAATCCCAGCACCCCAGCAGCAGCCACTCATTTTCAGTTTTCTAGGGGAGTTTGTGTAGAATTGATATGATTTTTCCTTAAACATTTGGTAGAATTCTCCTTTGGGACCCTCTGTGCCCGATGTTTCTTTGTGGACAGAATTTTTAACTACAATTTCAATTTCCTTAATAGATATAGGGCTAGTCAGGTTATGTATTTCTTCTTGAGTGAGATTTGGTAGTTTGGAAATTTCAAGAAATTTGTCCATTTTAACTAAGTTGTCAGATTGGTTGGCATCCAGTTGTTCATAATAGTCTCTTCTTATCCTCTTAATACCTGTTGAATCTGTAGTAATGTCACCTTTCTCCTTTCTGATATTAATAACTGTGTCTTTTCTCTTTTTTCCGGTTAGTTTGCTAAAGGCTTACCAATTTTATTGCTCTCAAAGAATCAGCTTTTTTCATTTATTTTCTCTATTGTATTTCTGTTTTCTGCTTCATTGACTTCTACTCTTTATAATTTGCCTTTTTCTGCTTATTTTGAGTTTCATTTGATCTTCTTTTCCTAGTTTTTAAGGTGAGAGCTGAGGTCATTGATTTGAGACCTTTCTGTTATCAGCACTTTAGTACTATTAATTTCCCTCGAAGTACTGATTTACCTACATCCCACAGACTTTGATACATTGTATTTTCATTTTTATTTAGTTGAAAATACATTCTAGTTTCCCTTTGGGCTTCCTCTTTGAAGGTGAGTTACTCAGAAGTGTGTTATTTCGTTTCCAAGTTGTTGGGAATCTTGTAGATACCTTTCTCCCTCTGATTTCTAGTTTAATTCCACTGTGGTCAGAGAGCATACCTTTAGGATATGAAATTTTAAAATGTACTAAGACTTATTTCATGGTTCTGAATATGTAAATGTTATTTCTGGGTCTAGGACACCAGCGAAGTCACAGGCTAGAGCAGCTGGGGGAAAACACGTGTCACCTTAGAAGGTTGTATGTGTAATGCTCCAACCAGAGGGCCTGGCGCACAGTGCTCATGGGGCATTGTGGATTAATATTATTATTTATGGAGAAGGCAGGGGGATGTCATGAGTTCAGACCTGAGCAAGTTTAGGGAACCTGCCGGATGGAGACTGGAGAGAAGGGCACCGCTGGCCACTGGGGGCTGGGTATGGCCCTCAGAGGGGGGCAGATGTTGGAGCTGATGTGGTTGGATGGTGCCTGAGGGTGAGGATGGTGTGAAGCCACAAGATTGATCCAGGACATCTTTCAGCCTTAAGAGTAGCCAAGAGGAGAGAGGCAGCTCTGGGTGCCTGAGCACATGGGGGCCGGGCTGGCCTCACTAGGATGGCTTTTGCTGCTTTCTGCTCCTGTGGGTGAATTTCTGCCCCCACCCATGCCTCCTGGAGGTTCTAACCGAGTCCTATTGTGTTCTGTTTCCAGATTGGAAGAAACGTTTCATTGGCATACGGATGAGGACTATCACACCGAGGTGAGTGTCTAAAGGACACTGTCCCCTGCTGCCCCCCCATTGTTGCCCCTCACCTCGGCCCTCCTGCCAGACCCAGGCCCAGCCGTGCCCGGCCACCTGCAGGTGTGAGCCAGATGGATTCAGGCTTCTGAGCCTCTGCCGAGGCCAGTCCCTCACCCTGGGATGCCTTTCTCCCCTCTGTCTGATATAATCCTTCGGCTCCCTCAGGACTTCATTCAGGTGCTCCCTCCTCCAGGAAGCCCCCTAGATTAGTGTCTTGTGGCAGCCACAACAAATGACCACAAACTTGGCTTAAAACAACAGAAAGTCATTATCTCACAGTTCTGAAAGCCAGAAGTCCAAACTCAGCAGGGCTGTGCTCCCACTGAGGCCTCTGGGGGGAGCCCTTTGGCTCTTCCAGCTTCCAGTGGCTCCAGGTGTTGCTTAGGTTGTACCCACATCACTCCGATCTCTGCCTCTGTCTTCACATGGCCTCCTTCTTTCTGTGTGTCCGTGTCCAATTCTCCACCTTCTTTGACTTACAAAAACACCAGTCATTGGGTTTAGGGCCTATCCTAAGTCAGGATGGTCTCATCTAGAGATCCTTAACCAGTTACATCTGTAAAGACCCTATTTCCAAACAAGGTCACGTTCTGAGGTTCTGGGTGGACGTGAATTTTAAGGAGACACCATTCTGCCTCCACAGGCTGCTCGCGTGGGAGCAGGTGCCTCCTCGTGGCGTGCATAGCCGTGCTTCCCTCCTCAGCGTTGCATTGGTCCCGTGGTGCTAGTATTGCTTGCTTGTGCCCCAGTCCCCCTTGATCAGAAGCTCCTGGGGATTGAGGACTGTGTCCTGCTTATCCCTCTGCTCCACCCCTGTACCAGGTCTACAGCAGAGCGGGGCCTGGGAACACTGAATGAGTGAAATAAAGGAGGGGGTGGGGAAGAGGAGGGAGACAGAGGAAGTAAGGGAGCCAGGGAGGGGAGAGAATGCCAAGTTAAGCTCAAGGATTTGAAGAAGAAAGAAGTCACTGCATTGGGGGGTTCTGGGAAGAACTAGGGCTCAACTGAGGACATCCTCACACCCATGGAGTCCCTAAAAGGACAATTCTTCCTGTTTCAGCAACTGTTAGTCTAGGGATTAAATCTAAAGACAATTTGTAATCAAGACCAATATACCAATTTATCTTTAACAATTTTTTTTTTAATTGGGGAATTGGGAGAGGGAAACAGCGTTGGGGAATTGGGGAAGGGGAACAGACAAGTTGCTGTCCTTTGGTTCTTCAGTCTAGTTGTGGAGGATGTCACTTCACTAGCCCATGTTGGTATTATCATTGCGCTCTTCCCGGGTGAGGGAGATTGGTCACCGGCCTCTGGACGGCCGCTCACAGCGGCTCTTGGCAGCTCACACTGGCTGCAGTCACTCATGCTGGCTGCTGGCCACACACAGTAGCTTATGGCAGCCCACTGCAGCAGGGGCTGCAGCCTATGCCGCTGCCAGCTACTCACAGCAGCCCAGCTCCAGGTTGAGCTGTTGTTCACCATCTTAGCTGTAGAGAGGGCAGTGTCACTGGCCCTCATGTGGGATCCGAACCGGGGCCCTGCTGCTCAGAGCTGGCGTCCCAAGCCAGCTCTTAACCAACGCACCACTCAGCCGGCCCATACCAATTTATCTTTGGTATGTGTTCTTTATTTGTCTGTTTCATCCATCCATCCATCCATCCATCCAACCATCCAGTCTTCTGTCTATCCATTCCATGACTCACCATTCATCCCTCCTTCCATCTATCCATTTATCCATTATTCCTTCCTTCCTTTCATCTATCCCTCCATCGTCCACCCACCCATCCATCCTTCCATCCATCCATCCATCCATCCATCCATCTAGCCATCCATACCACTTGTCAAATCTTCTGTCTGTCCATTCCATCATTCACCCAGTTTGTTCATCTCTCCTTCCATCTTTCCATTTATCTATCATTCCATCCTTCTATTCATTCCATCCATCCATCCATCCATCCATCCATCCATCCATCCATTTGATCACCCATCCCTCTACCTCCCTTCTTATTTCTCACCCACCCTCTCACCCCACCTCCCACCTACTCACCACCCCCTCTCCACACGTCTCACCATGCACCTTCACTAAGGTTTCTCTTGAGAAGCCCAGGTTGAGTGGGGACACAGACTCTTGTGACAGCCCGGTAACAGCCCAGCTAGTGAGTGGCAAGACAGGGCAGCGTGCGAGCCCAGAGGAGGCTCCTCATCTGGCCTGGGGGGAGGGGTGCAGGGGCAGCTCTGTGCCTTCAGGGCTCCAGAGAAGGCCTTGGCTGTGCAACTGTCTTTTCAGTTTGGTGGAAGAACTAAAGGCCAGCAACCCAGACTTCCCGGAGGTCGGCAGTGGGATTTATGTGCAAGAGGTTGTTCCAAATTCACCGTCTCAGAGGTAGGCTCTCCTGAGGAGGCAGGGGGACTGGATGGGCGGCCGTCGGACACCCTGGTGGGCATGGGGCCTGGGCTGGGCCTGCTTCACTGACCTTGGCTTCCTGGCGAGACATGGTGTGGAAGTGGCCAGTGGGATTCTGGCCTGTCCTGTAAGCCAGGGGCAGGCTGGAGAGATGAAGTTTCTCTTAGAGCATTGGTCATGCCCTTTCATTGGCCATTCATTGGCCTGAATGTCCCCTATCCTCAGGGGAGACAGAGCCGTAGAGGCCCAGCCTAAGAACCAGCCTGACTCTCACCAGCCCAGTGGGCCGGCCTGGGTCTTTCTGTTTCCTCATCTGCATAATGCACATGATTCAGCCTACTCTTTCTATTCTGGGAGAATTTTTCAAGGTCAAGTGCTGGAGAATGTTGACTGTTGCAACACCATGAGCTGAGGCAGACCTGGCGAGGTTGCTACACACTTATGTGGGCTATCCAGGCCCCTAGAAGGGCTCTGAGCAAGTCCCTTGCCCTCCTCTGGCCTCGGTCTCCATCAGTACTGTCAGTGGGCTGCATCAGATCAGTGGTTCTAAACTCATTCCGGGAGCTGGAGGCAGTCCGCCCTGAGGCCTCGGGCTGCTGGGAGGTGCCAGGACAGGGTATGGAGCGGACAGAGGAGCCGGGCAGGCAGGCCTTCTGCCCCCACGGCCCCTTCAACCGAACAGGCCTCTGCTTTCTGTTCTGTGTACTGTGCTGCTTCAGGAGGCCGTGCTGGAAGACACGGGCCCCTCGTGTCCTCTGCAGAGCACACATGCCCAGCCTGCAGCACACCTGCAGTGAAACTGTTGAAATGCAGATCTGTGATGCCAAAGGGTAACCACCCAAACTCAGACTCTTTATTCAGGGTTGCTATTCTCCGCTGAATTCAGCAGGGCAGTTACCAAGAGCGGCCACGTGCCAGGCACCTCAAGAGCTAGACAGGTGAGGTCGGCAGTGGCTGCCGATGACCAGGCTGCACTGGGAGCTGGGTATTCCACACGCATCTCAGTTACTCCTCCCTGCAGCTCGGGAGGTGTGGGCTCCTGCTGTCACCCTACTTCACAGATGGGGAGACTGAGGCTTTCAGAAGTTAGCTCTCTGAGGCATGGATCCTGGTTCTATCGCCCAGACATCTAACCACTATGCCTCCCAGCCTGCCTTCCTCCCGGGTGGCAGTGAAGGTCACAAGCGAGCAAAGTGCAGAAGGAGGCTGGCCTCCGTCTCCATCAAGCCTTGCCTCCTATGCCAAAGTCGATGTAAGAAACGTCCAAACCTGTAGAGAGTTTTTATAAGAGTTTATTTGAGCCAAACACGCTATCTGCCGGGGAGCACGATCTCAAATGCTCCGGAGAACAACAGTTTCACAGTTTCTCTTATGCATTTGGAATTAAGGAGGGAACGTAAGGAAGATGAGATGGAGGTGGGAGAGAGCAAGGTGGGGATTGGATTACAGGAGAGTTAACGGAGAGTTAATGAGACTGTGCGCTCTCCTGAGGGTGAATACCCCCTCTGAGGGGTGTTACTTCCAGTTTTTCAAAGGCATGTTAATCTAGAAGCCTGAGGACAATGGACAGAGCTGGTTTAAGACCTTTCACTAAAGAAGTTAGAAGCCTGGGGCGTGGCTGCCCACCACGACCTGCCCAGTTAGGGGTTTATGATCGGATCCCCCTGAGGTCACTTTCCGTAGAACCCCTTTTTTCATCCACACAAAAGTCTTAGGAACTGCAGTAGCATCAGAATCAATAGCCTGGACCTCACTATAATTTGCAAAGCGTGTTCCCATACGGGACTGCAGGTGTGGAAACTGAGGCTCAAAGGGGCAGAGTGCCTGGCCCGAGGTGGCCCTGCTAGGAAGCTGCAGCCGGAACTTGAACCCAGCCCTGCAGGTGTAAGGAAGTACACGGAAAGAGCATTGGCCCATCACAGAGCATTGGTTTTCATCCGGTGTAAGAGCCTTGCAGTCAGGGCTCTGATCTTACCTGTCGAAATGAATTTTCTTAAACTGCTGCTCTTAGACCCAATTGTGCCCTGACAGGGCCCAGGCCCAGTGGGGATGTGCGGTGACCGCGTGTCTCTCCTCTTGGCAGAGGGGGCATCCAAGATGGCGACATCATCGTCAAGGTCAACGGGCGCCCGTTGGCGGACTCGAGCGAGCTGCAGGAGGCCGTGCTGACCGAGTCCCCGTTGCTACTGGAGGTGCGGCGCGGGAATGACGACCTCCTGTTTAACATCGCGCCCGAGGTGGTCCTGTGATGGTGAGGCCACCTCCCCCCATCTCCGAGCACCAGAGCCTGCAGCCGAGGACAGGTGCCAGCCCAGTCGTTCCACCCGGAGTTGCTGCCTCCCTTGGAGTCAGGACGAAGGACCGCAGTCGGTCCTCAGCAGAGCCGGCGGCCCCCTCCCGGCTGTCCACAGTCTGGACTTGGCCAGGGGTCCGCGTCTCAGTGTTGGGAGCGTTGGCTCCTGCATCACAGTGCCCATGGGGGCAGCCCGCTGTCCCCTTTGTACAAAAGCTCCTGAGGGTCACCTTCCAAGTTCCCCGGATAATGTAAAATGATTCCGATACTTGAGAAGACTCCTCTATCGTGTCCGGAAGCCCACCCTCTCTCCCACCCCCCTGCCTTTGCACCTGATACCTCTGTCTGAAATGCCCTCCCTGCTCCTACCCCACCCTCCCCTCCCCGACTCACCTCAGGTCTCAGCTCCCAAGCCTCCCTGGCCCCCCAGGAAAAAGTGAGCAAGGCTGTCTGCCCCTGGAGGGCAGGCTACGTCTGACCCTTCAGGGACTCAGGTGTGGCGGGCCTGGCCCAGAGCGGGCACCAAGGGGTGTCCTCTGGCTGCCTAGCTGAGCCCTGCAGCTGGAGACGAGGTTCCCCTCCCCAGGAGGGGGTGAAGCTGGTGGGGAGCAACATGTGTCAACACCCTCTGGGCGGGCAGAGGAAGCTGGGACCTGCCAGGAGGAGGGGGCTGCAAGGACTGAGCCGCTTGGCCTTCTCTGTGCTGTTCTGTGTGGAGCAACCGACTCAGGGGACCGCCCCGTAGCAGCAAGAAGAACCCTCCTCTCAGCGGGGAGCAGTGCCTTTCGAGGTGTATCTGTGAGCTTCGCTTTACAGTCAACCCCCCATGTTGCTTATACTGTGTTTCTCTACTGTATGGAAATTAAAGTTTACAAGCACATGGTCCTTAGCCAGCAGGGGCATTTGGGGCACCCACCCCGCCGGCCACAGCTCCTCCTGGGACCCAGAGCTAACATCAGGAGGTGTGGGCATCACCCAGCCACTCAGGTCCCTGCTCCCCCACTTACTCCTAACTTCATGGTCTTGGGCAAGACACCTCCCCACTGCCTTGGCGTCTCCCCTTGTACAGGATGGATACTGAGACCACCGATCTTCTGGCGAGTGGGCAGAGCACTTGGAAAGGTGCCTGGTTGACAGTGAGTCCCCACCTTGCTGTGTGTGCCCAGCGGATGACAAAGCTTTCTCTGCATCTGCTCTGTGTCACCCTCACCAAAACCCAGCCAGCGATGGGGAAAAGAGGACAAGCCTTTGTACAGTGGGAAGGGGAGAGGCAGGTGCAGGTGGGCAGGGTCTGCCACCAGCTGGCCTCCGGGCAGCTGTGTGACCATGCCTGCTTTTCCGGGGGGTGGTGGGGTGAGTTCAGAGTGAACCGCAGAGCTGTGGGCCCTTCCGAGGTTTGAGAGCCTGCGACTCTACAGGTCCAGATGTAATGACCCCACCGTGAGGCTAATTTTAAGAGATGGTCTCAGGTAGCCATGGAGGCAGTCAGAATCCCATGTGGCACCTCGGAGGGACTCACAGGAGAACCCTGAAGACAGGCACACAGGCCGTTGGTGGCACCGGGTGTGGCCCGCTCTGCACTGCGGCCAGCCAGATGGGGGAAATTGGACCAAGAGCACCCAGCACCCACGCCCAGAAAAAGACCAGACAGTGTCGCAAGCAGCTTTTTAATGCAGGGGTGGTGATCTGGTTCACTGTTCCAATTTTGCAATCTTCCAGCTCAGATGATTCACGTGAACAGAGTACCCCTCCCACACCCAGTCCTAATCAGGCCCTGCTGTGGGGGGGAGGGGACTGGGCACAGAGGTGGCCCTGCAAGACGCCCTTCACCAGGCCATGGTGCCCACTGGCCTGCCTGCCCCCACCTCCCACTGCCAGTGTCTTCTAGAAAAGTCAGAGCCTGGCCAGGAGCCTGGTTCCCAACCCACCCCCATTCCTCCGCTCCTACCCAGTGTGGGTCAAACCCAACAGGCCTCATGGCGTCCCAACACCCCCACGCACACGCACACGCACACGCGCACACACACATACTTTTCCCCTGCCGACCTCCCATCTAGAGTAGTCCTAATGCCCAAAGTCCATCCACCCTCCCAGGCCACTGCTCTCACGCTCAGGCGGGCCCTCTGCTTTCCACACACACGAAGTGGCCCACAGAACATGGTCCCTGTTCCTCCATCTCTGGCCACCTGGACCAGGAGCCCAGAGGCCACGTGGCCCCACCTGAGAGGAGGGAGCCCGGGGACGCTGGGGCAGAGGTCCGGGATAAGGTCGCCTGTGTGGGCCATGAGCTGGGAGCAGGGCATGGAGAGTCAAGCTCTGAACTCGCCCAGGGCCAGGCCTCCACGAGGGACCTGGAAGTCCAAGATCAAGGTGGGGTCCATCCAGTTTCCGGCTCAGAGAGAGATGCCCCACCGCTGTGAGCTCACACTGCAGGGGGCTTCTTATCGGGGCAGCAGTCTCATTAGGGAGACCCCACCCCCATCTAACTCACTCACCTCCCAAAGACCCCAGCTCCAAGTACCATCACGCTGGGTTAAGGGCTTCAGCAGATGGATTTGGGGGAGGGGGACACAATCCAGTCCATAGCACGACACTGAGGCAGGGAGGAGAGAGAAGCCAATTGAGGGATGCGACATTGAGGTGGTGACCTCTGGGGCAACTGGGTGTAAAGCCCACTAGAGACCCTCTGAGAACTGTGCAGAGTGAGCTCAGAAGCGTCCCATGAGGCCTGGGAAACCGGAGGCATTCATGCACGGACCCCACCCTCCCTCATTCTCATTCTCGGGGCTGCCCTGCGTGAGGTTGAGCTACTGTCCCCAGGGCCGGAGAGGATCCTCAGGCCAAGGGGCAGAGGGACGCAGGCAGCGGAGGCAGCGCTGACGGTGAACCCAGAACTGTCCCACGCAGGTGCAGGTGACCTCAGAGGTGGTGGGGGCGTGGGCAGAGTACCCACAACCCCTGCTGTCCGGATCTTGAGAAATAGGCAGCAGAGGTATGTGGGAGCCCCAGCTCCTCCCCAGTAGATGCCCGTGGTTCACACATTTCCAGCATCTGGATGGGCAGGCCGGCTCCCGGCTCTGGGTGTTTCATGGAACCTTCTTTGCCCTGAGGTCTGGAGCGGTGGGGGGAGAAGGCAGATGCAGGGGCGGTGAGGGAGCGGGCAGCTGACACCCAACTTCTCTCTAAAGCCACAAGAAGGTTCCTGACAAGGTCTGGCCCCCAAAGTGCCCCAAAACATCGCTTCACATCCTCTCACTCCCTGCCGCCAGCCCCCGGGTGACTATGACCATCACCCCTCTAGCCTCAGGTTGTCTATGTGTGAAGCAGGAAGGTGGGGCGTGGGGGCGCGTCTCTGACCTCGGAGTGAGTGGGTCTGGGCGGTGATCTCGGCTCTGCCCCTCCCTGGCTGACCTCTGTCGGGGGCCTCAGCTCGGCCCTTCTGCATCCGGGGGGCCAGTGGTGGCCCCCTCAGCAGGAGGGACCCCTCGCCCAGTGCTGGGGCTGTGGGCTCACCCGCCCCACTGGCCCTGCCCCAGTGGAAGTGGCGTTCTGTGGTGTCCAGGGCCTCTGACCTCCAGCCACCCAGCCGGGCGGAGCTGTCCTCCAGCTGCTCTTCCAGCTGCGCTTGGCGAAAAACAACTTTTTCAGAGCCTGCCAGCTGCCACCATTGTGCAACCCTCCGGGTTCTTGACGCAACCCCCATCACAGGTCACCGTGTCCAAAAGCCCCATTGCACAGAGGAGGACACCGAGGTCAGAGAGAAGGACTTGGGGTCACACATGAGCTAGTGGCTGGCCTCCAGGCAACTAGGGCTGGGCTCCTGACTTCCCCTCAGGCTGGGCTGGAGCAGACAGCTGTGGCCACAGCTGCAGCAGGACAAACATCCACTGGCCAAGGGTATGGGGTGGGGTCGGGATCACCAGAAGAAGCAACTCCTGTGGGCAGCAGACCTGTGGGTCATCTCCCGTCCAGAGTCCCTTCCTGCCCCCTCTGGGTCCAATGGATCCAGAATACAGTGACCAAAGATGGAAATTCAGGAACGGGTCAGACTGGAGGGGAGCAGCAGGGGTGCCTGGCACTGTTCCCCGGCCTTGAGCAGCGCCTGGGGGAGCCTGGGGCTGGGGGCCTGCCTGCCAACACCTGCCCCACTCTGTGCCTATGCACCATGTCCTGCCTCCAGCCACCCCTCCTCTCGGCCCCGCAGGCAGCCCTGTGCTTGGTCCCCTTCACCAGGCATTTGGGGATCCGCTGCTGCTCTAGTCTCCCTTCTGTTCACGCCCCGCTCCAGCCCCCCGGCCTGTGTGCAAGCTACTCAGGTTCCCTGTGCCTGCTTCACTCCCAAGGACCATCCCCTCCATGGATGGGCCGAAAAACGGCCCTGAAGGTGTCCACATGGAACCTGGAACCTGTGAATGTCACCTCACATGACCAAAGGGACCTTGCAGCTGTAAGCAAGTCAAGGATCCTTGGGCTCTCCGGGTGGCCCCGTGTAACCACAGGGTCCTTATCAGAGGGAGGCAGGAGGGACAGAGGGGGAGGTGTGATGATGGAAGCAACAGGTTGAGTGACATGAAGAAGGGGCCGAAGGATGCAGGACTTCGTGAAGCTGAGAAAGTTATCTTCCTGAAGCTTTATCATTTTATATTTATTTGTCGATACACAACCCAACTGCGATTGACTTTTGCATGTAGCACGAGGGAGAGGTCAAGTTTTGCTTCTCCATCCGGACATGTGGGTATGTAATTGTCCCCTAAAGTAAACCATTTATTCAAAAGGCAATTCTTTCCTCCGTTGTCATCAACCAAGCTCCCATACATGTGTAGATCTGTTTTCAGCCACCTGGGGCCCTGTTGCTCTTTCTATCCTCGTCCCTTCGTTATTTAGCTTTATGAAGTATTTTGTTATTTAGTGCACTGAAACCATCTACATTGTACTCTTCCTTCAAGGGTGCTTAGCTGTTCCCGACGCTTTGCTTTTCCATGTATATTTTAAAATAAGTTTATCAAGCTCCGCCTCATGTGAATTTGGTTAGAATGGCATTGGGTATTCCTCTATTTATCTAAATTTTCATTAATTTCTCCCAATAATGTTGTATAGCTTTCTGTGTAAATTGCTTATATTTGATACTGCAAATGGTATCTTTTACTTTTTTTATTTCTAACTGTTGATAATATAGACTTCTTTTTATTATTTCTTCTTAATTTTTCATGATTTTTAAAATACTGGCCTTATATCCAGCAACCTTCCCTTGTTAATTCCAACAATAGATCTACAGGTTATTTTGGATTTTCTACATACTCAGTCACATCATCTATGAGTTTTATTTCTTCCTTTCCAATCCTAATACCATTTACTTCTTTTTCTTGCCTTATTGCAGTGGCTAAAGCCTCTAGTTCAATGTCGTGTAGAATTAACAATAACAGACATCTTAATCTTGTTCCTGATCTCAAAAGGAAAGCTTTCAACATTGCACCATTAAATATAATATTTGCTGTAGGTTTTTTGTAGTTACTCTTTATCAGTTTAAGAAAGTTCCCTTTTGGGCCGGCCAAGTGGCTCAGCTGGTTAAGAGCTTGCTTGGGAGCTCCAGCTCTGAGCAGCAGGGCCGCGGTTCGGATCCCACATTGAGGGCCAGTGACGCTGCGCCCTCTACAGTTAAGATGATGAACAACAACAGCTCAACCTAGAAATGGGCTGCTGTGAGCTACGTGAGTGGCTGGTAGCCAGCGTGAGCGGCCGGCAGCGGGTGAGAGCTGCCGTGAGCCACTATGAGCGGCCAACCAATGACCGGCGACCGATCTGCCTCACCCAGGAAGAGCACAATGATCATACCAACATAGGCCTGTGAAGCAACGTCCTCCACAACTAGACTGAAGAACAAAAACAGCAATTTGTCTACCTGTCTGTTCCCCTTCCCCGATTCTCCAACGCTGTTCCCCTCCCCCAAATCCCCAATAAAATCTTTTAAAAAAAAAGTTCCCTTTTATTCATAGTTTGCTAAACATTTTTATTATGCATGAATATTGAATTTTAACAGAAGCCTTTTTGCTTCGACTAAAATGATTAAATGATGTCCTCCTTTGTTCTGTTAATGTAGTGAAATCCATTGACATTGAAATATTTTACCAACCTTGCATTACTGGACAAAACCTAATTTTATTATGATGCAGTATCCTTTTTAAATATTTTTGTTAATATTTTGCTCGAGATTTTGGTGTTCATAAGTGCAACAGGTCTATAATTTTCCAAATCTTCACGTTGTGGTTTGCTACAAGATTATTCTGACCTCATTTTATGACTTGGGTGGTATTTTCTTTTTCTGTTCTCTGGGAGAGTTTGTGTAAGATTGGCATTATTCCTCTCTTAAACAGGGATAGATATTTCCTGGCTGCTCCCACAGACCTGGCACCGTGGTCGGCCCTAGTGGGAAGCTGCCTTTTTACGAGATTAACTACACCGTGCCTCTGCATGCATTTTTATACTGTATTTGGGTAGGAAGCAGCGATACGTTGGGTCATCCAAGGGCTGGGCTGTGATCTGGCCTCTCTGTCCGCAGGAAGTCACTCCTCTGCCAACAGTCCGTATCACCCAAGAGTACAGCCGTTTTCTATTTTGGTGTCACAGAGCAGGCCTACTTATGAATGGGACCCAAGGTAGCCAATATCCTGACAATGTGTTTGCTTTTAGAGCTAAATTGGGTATAAAAATAGCTCTGGGAGAGGTGGCTACTGAGGCTGGTATCCTGTGTGGCCAGTGGTAGGTCTGGAGGCTCAAGGCAGGGCCCCAGCTGAGGATGTGTGGGGAGCACATACAAAACCCTGCCTGCTGGCCTCCATGGCCCGCTGTCTGACCACACTTCCCCGTCTCCCCAGGGCCAAATGCCGTCTGCTCTGGGAAGCCTTCCCGACCTCTCAGCTGGGGTGGCCTCCTTGTCCCTCCCCACAAGGCTGTGAGCTCCTTGAGGACAGGGCTGGGTTGGTCTGAGTCATCTTGCATTCCTAGCACCCGGCCTAGGTGCTTAGCGAGAACTTTGAGTGCGAGCCTACCTGAGTCCCCGCCTTGTCTCTGCCACTGCCAGCTCTGTGAGCTCAGGCAAGTTGCTCTCCCTCTCTGAGCCTTGTTTTCTGCACCTGGCAAACAGAACAGCAATCCCTCCTCACACGGGTGGTGGTGAGGCTTGGATTAGCCAGGCACCTCTCCTTTCTTGCTGCCCGTGGCCTCCTCAGCCCACATGAGTAGCTCTTTCACCCGGAGCAACCTGGGCATTGGACTCACACTGGGAACAGTAATAGTGCATCTATCAGAGAGGTTTCCTTAGAATTAAATGGGATAATTCAGGCAAAGTAAAATTAAATCTCTGTCTGGCACTTAATAAGTGTCCCCACAACATTGGCAGTGATCATCACCACCACCATCACCACCTCCACCATCATCACCATCTTCATCATCTTCATCAGTAATGCTCCGGAAGAATCGACTTGCATCACTAGAGAGAGCGGAGTGTTGACTTGCTGAAGATCTCGTGGGGAGACACGGAGGGATGGCACGTCCCAGCTGGACAGCAAACCACTTAAAGACCCAGCAAGGGCCAGGCTCCACTCCCGCCTCCTGGTGCCCCTCCTGCCTTCAGACTCTTCCAGGGCCAGTGCCGACCCCTGCCCTCCCGTCTCCAGCAGGTCCTTTGGGGCCATCTCTCTGTGGGCCAGTGGTTCTCTCCAATCCCCTCACCTGGTGGGGGCTGCACGCCCCTCTCCTCCCCCTGGGAAAGAAGACACGCCACGCACAGCCAGCCCTTCCTACACATCCTCCCTCCAGTCCCTCGTTCACCAAAACCACAGCGATGCCATGCCGCCCGCTCCCCACCTGGAAGGCATCGCTCTGAGCTGGGCTCTCGTCGACCCTCTGATGACCCTGTAACCGAGTTTATTTCCTGCTTATGCAAACAAGGAGATGTGCTCAAAGAGGCGAAGGGCGTGCCACACATCACAAAAGTGACAGAGCTGACATGAGGGTCCGTCTGATTCCACAGTGAAGGCATGAGCTCCCTGCACACTGCCTGCAAAGCCGCCGTCCACCCCAAGCCCGAGCTTTTGCCTGTTTCTCAGGGACTGAGGGTTCTGCTTTGTGTCAGGATCTCTGAGCCGCTGCCAGCCTCCGTGACAGGCTCAGGTTCAGGGCCAGGCAGATACAGGACTGACGACAACTATTTGTTAAATGAATGACAGCTTATCCCCTCTCTAGGATGGGTCAGAGCTGACTTGGGCCCTCCTTCGGCTCTGTTTTCTTATTCAAACCTCCCAAGCGTTTGCTCTGGGCTTGAGGATTGAGGGCCCGGGGAGGGGCAGGCAGCCTCCCTGCGTCCTGGACACATGCTGCTTGTCAAGTGCCGCTTCCGTGCAGGCTGTGGGGTGCAGCCTCAGAGGCCCTGGTGGATTGAGGACACAGGCACAGGCGCAGGGGCCATAGGCATAGGCCAGCTCACCTGCAGACCATCTGGTCACTCCAGCCAATGGCGACCTCTCTCTGTCTGCCTATGGTGATCTCAGGCCAAAGGACCAGGCTGGGAGTGTGCCAGCCTGTGCCCAGGGCAGGTCCCACATGCCAGGGAGGCAATGCCCAGGAGTTGCCCTCAGCCAATGCGCGACGACCACTTGTGGCTAGAACCAGCTTCTTTGTGCCTCAGTGGGGCCACTCAACATATGCTCCACACGGTTTCCGAGGGAGCCCCACTGGGACTGAGCCCCAGGCGCCCACAGCCATGACACTCCCTGAAGCACCCTCCTTTCCTCACATACTTCCCCACTCCTCTCAGGCCTTTCTGGGGTGAGCCTGACCCCATTCACCAGGCTTCTCCACAAAGGAGAAGGAGCCAGGACCCAGGATGTGGCAGGTCAAGTGCATCAGGGCTGCAGGAGAGGGCCCAGGAAATCAGGAAGAGCTTCCTGCAGGCGGTGGCACTGGCGCCAGGCCTTGAAGTCTGAGCACAGTGTGTGGAGCAAAACCTTAATTGCCCTTGGGCCTCCTCGGGGCATTTCCAAAATGGGCTCTGTGGATGGGGCTTGATGGTGAAGAACTGCAGTTGGATGTCTTGGTAATATCTGCTCCGTCATCTATTTTAAAGGCCATTTAAAAGGAAAAGACCCAGCTGGAGAAATTATCCTCGCCGGGCCCATCTAGACTATAGAAAAGGGCCAGCATTCCCCCATCTGTAGATGTGAAATGCAGGGGCCCAGGGCCCAGGCCAGGCTGGGTCAGACCTCACTGTGGGATTATCTTCCTGTCAGAGCCTTGGGTGAGGGGCTGCCAGACCCCAGAAAGGAGACAGGTGTCAGCTGGCCCTGGTCACACTCCTGGCCCATCCGGGCAACTCCAAAGAGACCCTGCTGCTTAAGTCATCTGCCACGCCCCTCCCTGATTACTCTTCTTTATTTCTGCATATCTTCCTTTAAATAAGAAAAAGTTCATCGCCCTTTTCTGATGTTAAATGTAGTTCATTGCAGGAACATCAGAAA
Organism: Hipposideros armiger; assembly: GCF_001890085.2. Lineage (NCBI taxonomy): Eukaryota > Metazoa > Chordata > Mammalia > Chiroptera > Hipposideridae > Hipposideros > Hipposideros armiger. Next base: position 657,448 of record NW_017732027.1, read on the forward strand.
AGCACAAAGAGAGAAATTAAAATCCCTCATAATGTCATTGCTCAGTGACAATACCTGCTGACGTTTCAGCCTTTTATTCACAGGCAAAATAACATGCTGGGGTTTTGCTCGGGGTGGCACTGAGGCCACAGACCGAGGTAGTCCCTTTACCACTCAGGCCTCAGCTGTCTCCCCTCCTCCGCGGTGTGAGGGGCAGGCTGCCATTCTAGGATGAGTCTGAGCCATGAGTCTCACAGCCTGCAGACTTAGGGACTGCTGTCCGCTCTCCCAGACCGGCCAGCCATGGCCGTGCTCCCACAGCTGGCAGACCCGGGCAGGTGAGGTAGTGTCTGTGCCTGGCCCAGGTCTGGTGCCCATGTGGTGAGGGCACAGAGCTGGAATGGGTGCTGCAAAGTGCCCTGCACAGACAACCAGCCCTCCAGGCAGGAGTCAGGTTGGGGGCACCAGGTGGCCCTGCCCAGCCCCTTCCCCACTCAGGACCGCACCTGTGCAGCAGGAGAGAAAGCCCCGGGCTGGCCTCCTGCTCAAGGGACTGAGGGAAGCACCCCTGGGGGCCTGCCAGCCAGGTGGTTTGGGGAGCCGTGGACAGATGAGGTCACAGGCACAGAGGTGTCACTTGTTTACAGTAAAACAGCTGCAGCCAGAGCTGCTGCGTGGAGGGTCACACGCCATCCCGTGGACAGCTAGGCCCTGGACAGAGAGGGCAGCCCCAGGAGGCCCTGGCAAGGTGGCCCGGCAGGGAGGCCTCAATCGTCGGCAGGCATGTCTGCAAAGGCCCTGGACAACAGGGCGTGACACAGTCACCTGTGAGCATTTTGGGCACTGCTCAGGGCTTGAGCCACATGGCCCTGGGGAAACCCCATACAGAGGGCAAATGCTGTGTCCGGGCAGCTGGGTCTCAGCCCACACGTGGGGCTGGCTTGGCGGAGGCGGGGGCACAGCTGCTGGCCACACACCTTGGTTTCCCCAGGGCACCTCAGTGACCAGATCACAAGGCATTAAGCCCTCCTGTTTTAAAGAAGGAGCCACTGAAGCGTGTTAAGCAGGAGTCAGGGGTGACCAGGAAAGTGGCCTGTGGCCTGGGCTCCCCTGCAGCCTGGGAGAGGGAGTGAAGGGAGTGCAGGGGTGTGCGACAGCCAGGAGGCCACCAGCATGTGTGACACACATTCCCATTGGACTCATACTCACACGCATTGAACTCACACTATACACACACACCACACACACACACACACCACACACACACACACACACAC
>NW_017732027.1:659567-662695 GCF_001890085.2 Hipposideros armiger
CACACACACACACCACACACACACACACACCACACACTCACACACACTCACAGACACACACACCACACACACACACACACACACACACACACACACACCCCACACACACCACACACACCCTAGTGTGGTCCACCCCTGGGAAGATGGGGGTACTGCTGAGCACAGGCGGCTTCCTCTCAGCTTCCAGGAAGCCTCCTCCAGCCGCCTCAGAGCACTGGCCGTGTCCCCCACACACAGTATCTGAGCCTCCGATGTCGACAGGAAAGGAACAAGAACACCATGTCCATTTCAGGAGGACATCGGGACCTTGTCCTGTGGCCCAGGACATGCAGAGCTGCCTCCCACCCAATAGCTTGTCTGGGCCCAGGAGCTGCCCTTGGGAGACCCAAGGCCTAGCTGCGGTGGCGGGATGTGGCGAGAAGGGAGGGAGGGGCTGACGTGCCCGCAGGTAGACCAGTGCTCTGCATCCCAAAGCCCTGCTCCGGCGCCATTTGTACACCAGACGTGGCGCTGGTCACCGTGAGGGCGTAAGGGACAGAAACTCCCATGTGATGCCAACCGGGAGCTCCCAGGACTGTGCGGGGTGGGTCTTACCACTGGGGCAGCTGGGCTGGCATCGGTGGGGTGCTGGGAGAGGAGAGAACCTGTCTGAGAGCCACAAGTGGAGCCTGGGTCCTGACAACACCATCCGAAGCCTGAATCCAGCCGAGCCTGAATCCTGATGGACAGCTAGCCCGACCCGTCACTGAGTCAATCAGTTGCCCTTGGCTTAAGCTGGTTTGAGTTGCATTTCTGCGTCTTGGGACCACAAGGGTCCAAAGGAACCCAGTAATGGGTTCCACGATTTGAAGACACACAGGGAAGCCAACTTGTCCTATCAGGAAGACAGTTGCTAATGAGTTAGCCCCACATGCCTCTGCCCAAGTGACCCAGGGCTGCACCATGACCTCCGGGGGCCCTCTGTACTTTTCTTTCAGGACCCCTTCTTCCATTAAAAAAAATTAAAATTATATTTTACAACTGGGTTGGCACAAAGCTGAATGTGATCCAGGCTGGATTCATTAATATATGTTCATTATTATCTTCACATTTTCTTCTGATTTTAAAAGCAATTAAAATCTAACATTTCCAGGGCCCCCCTCCCCGCCCGATGCCTGATGGGCCCTCAGGCCTGTGTGTGCCGTGCCTGCCGGAGACGTCAGCTCTGACCCAGTGTCGGAGACTTGGGTGCTGTGCCCACCCAGCAAACACGTCAAATGCAGGGCAAAGCTGTTGCAGAGCAAAATGCCCTCCTGACAAACTGTTCATGAAGGAAGCAGAAGGGGCAGGAAACCAGCTCTAATTCGCACAAAGGCACCGACGCACGAGGCCACGGGAGAGCTGGACCCGCAGATCCCTGAGGATGGAGATCCAGGAAGGGCGATCAGAGCCCCGGAGGCAGACCTTGGAGACACAGAGAAAGCCCTCTCCCCGGCACCTGGCCAGGTACCCAGTGACCTCCTAGATACCTCTGTCCATCAGCCGCACCTGCCCCATTCCAGTCACCCAGAAACCACTGTGCACACAGACGGCTCCCTCAATATCCCCCTCCAGGAAACGGACACCCTCTGGCAGCCCCAGGACCTTTGAGTCCAGACCAGCTCCTAATTCTGGCAGGCATTCGGGTCTCTGCCTGTCCCTGCCTCAGGGTCTGCCACCCCCAGCCGTGCCTGCCCGCCTGCAAGAGAAACTTGGGCACAATCTTCACCCTCAGCAGGAGGGTCCACAGCTCATGTGGTTCAGCACCCAGCCAGGCCTGGCCCTCATCCACCTCCTTTCTGGAAGGCGCAGGTCCCCTGGCTTGTCCCTAATGAGCTGACAGGATGTGTCGTGCCACTATGGTCCCAAGAGGACTGTGAGGAGTAATGCTGCCGACAGGGAGGGGGCCAGGGCAGGGGGGGTGACAAGTCCTAATGAGAACCAGAGGGAGCTGGCTGCCCAGCTCTTCCTGGCAGGGTCGCCCAAGTCCCAGAATGCCTCAGTGCTGGGTGGGGACAAGGGCGTCTGTCTGTCTGTCCTGAGCATCTGGGCCCACCCAGCGCCCCAGCTCTTTGGCAGACAGTTCAACATGAATATGAGGACCTACTGTGTGCTGCAGAGTACTCATCAAACCACATCTTGTTATTGATTTAATGTTCAAAATAGCTCTCCTCTTCATTTTACAGAGGAGGAGCCTGAGGCGCAGGGCCCAGCCCCTCACCTTGATTTACCCAGCTGTGAGGTGGCCCTGTGATCTTCACCTTCTAACGCATGCACGTAGCCAGGACAGTCCCTCTCAAACCCAAGGCACACAGGAGGCGGGGACACAGAGCTTCCCTCAGACGATCACCAAAACATCGGGGTTCCCTGGAGCCCCATGTGCCCCCCACTCAACCCCGAGGTGGGACGAGGCAATCAGCTCTCTCTTGCTGAGAGGGCTAAGAGACCCAGGAAGAGGTTGGTACAGGGTCACCGGGGCCAGGTGTGTGCTAGGAGAGCCCTCTGCCGAGGGGGCGATGGGGGGCTGGGGGCGCCGGTGCAGGGACACAGCACTGGAAGCAACAGCTGCCGCGGGCCCACGGTGGTCCGGGAGCTACTCGGCGCTCCACACACACTCAGCGCTCCCACAGCACGCGGACCACACAGGCGTGAGCTTCCCGGCCCCGATGGTCGTTTCCATTCCCCGTACATCTTACCTCCCAGCGGCTCCACACTAGGTGACTTGGAGGGAAAGCAAAGATTTACCTCTTAGATTATTCCAGGACTTGATAGTCCGGCGTCTATGACCATATGCAAACACAAGACTTGTTTTTTCCCATTGGAAGGAAGGTCAAGTGAGACAATTCAAAAATTAACTGATTTTCATCTTAATTTTTGCATAGGTGATACGGGAGGGAAAGGTCACCTGTAAAGAATGAGAAGTCAGAGTGGCTTTGAACTTGACAATGGCGATGCTACCAACGAGAAGATGAGGGAGCGGTTCCTGTAAAATTGGTTTCTGTCCACATTTTTCTGCAGGAAAGTGATTTTCAAACTAGAATTCGATACCCGGTGGGATAGCCCGAGTTTTGTGCCCAGCCCCCACCTGCCGTTCATATGTTGAAACCCTG
>NW_017732027.1:662755-683923 GCF_001890085.2 Hipposideros armiger
CCCCCACCCCCACCCCCACCCATGTGATGGTGTTTGGAGGTGATGAGGTCATGAGGGTGGAGGCCCCGTGAAGGGGGTTAGTGCCCTTAAAAAAGAGAAACAGGGTGACGCTGTACCTTCTATTTTGAGATTTAACCCTCTAGTGTAATTCGATTGAATGATGTAATTTAGCTTAGGAATTTTAAACAGTTTTTTCTTTACTTCGCTCCCCTCCTGCCTCAGCTTTAATGATTCTGTTTACTCAACTCTGTGTGCATAACACTTTCAATGACTCTGTTTACTTAAGACGGAAAGCCTGCCTCACTAATTTACAGGACAACTGGCCTTCACGATTTGTTTTCTCAGGATTGCAGGCTACCTCTTAAATCTGTTTACACGGACTTGAAGTCACAGCCTTCGGACACCTGCTTTGTCAACAACCACAGTTTCCTCTTCGAGCCTCTTCACCCAAGACCACCCTCCACCCCGGTTTCCCTTTCTCCTGCCCCTTCTCACGTGCCTGCAAAACCTTTTGGCGGTGTTAAGGGCAGGGAAGGAGGTCTTCGTAACAGGAGTCCGCTGCCTTCATTTTGGAATGAACCTGCTTTCCTTTCCACCAGCCTTGTCTCTCACTTGACGAGCGAGAAGCAGCCAGACCTTAACCCGGTAACAAGAAGACGCCATCTATGAACAGGCTCACCAGACAACGAACCGGCCAACCCCTTGATTCTGGATTCCCAGGCCCCAGAGCCGTGAGAAATGAGTTTCTGGTCTCTGTAAGCACCGCCCCCCCTCCACCCCCCAAGTCAGTGGTCTTCTGTTACAGCACCGGATGGACTGAGACAGCCGGCCAAACTGTCAACGGGCGTGAGGACAGGATGGTCATTATGAGACAGTTGAGATCACAGCACTTGTATTTCCCCTGCACCCTTGTTAGAAAGTCAATAGAGTGCCAGCTCCACCCAACAAGGGAGCAACTCCAGACTGGGAGAGACAGAGAATACCTGACTTGTCCAAAGGCCTGCAGGTTTAGACAACAGGCCGAGAGCTTGGCATTGGATTAGAAATAAGTGCATTGAAAAAAAAAACAGCTAAAATAACATAGCAATTGATAACTGTAGGGGGAAAAAGATAAGGCAGGAAAAGTAATCATAGCGTAGGACTTGGCTCTGCCTGCGAGTTTCATTTACAGGATCACATGGGTCTAACTCAAACCACACTCTGCATTTGATCGGGGGTGGGGGTTGAGGGTTGAGGGGGGAAGGAGGTGGCAGGGGTCCAGGGGGTGAGGGAAAACTGATGCCTCTCCTCCATAAGGGAAGTCAGCAGAGATTGACGAAGTTGAAAAAGCAAGAAACAGCAATACAAAAGTGTTATTTCGGAATACAGACATAAACACCAAAAGAATTAGTTTAAAAAAAAAAAAAAAAAAGGAAACGGTTGCCCCTGGGAAGAATAGTTGGAGTGGGTGGGGTGGAGAGGCAGGGGACTGCTGGTTTTTATAAGCAGCCTGGGGAATTCTTAACTCCTTGGATTACATGCACATGCAACTTTGATTTAAAAGAGAAGAAAAGTTTTGCTGTGAGCCTTGGGTATGGGAGAACTCAGGCTGTGGCTGGAGGGAGGTTCGCCCAGGAAGCGGACGGAGGCCCTGCAGTAGCCTGAGAAGTGGAGGGAGAGAGGGGGAGGATGAGAGGCCGTCTCGGAGACCACCAGGTAAGCGTGGTGTGCCTCACTTTGGGTGGCGTGCCTGCTTTCCCTTCGCAGCCTGGAGGCACTTGGCTGTGTGCCCTGAGATGGGGGTGGGGGTCACAGAAGCAGAGGCCATGCGGGGGTGGGACCACGGTCAAGGCCATTTTCTGCACCTTGGTCTCACCTCCCCCAAGATCCCAACTGGAGAACCTTGAAGGCCTGGGCTATGGGCCCAGGCCTGGGCGAGCCCCTGTGCCCGTGCCTGTCGTGAGCTGGCTTGGCCAGCACCGCCCCCAAACCCCCTCCCCCCGCCATATTGGGCCTTTGTCCCGCTTCCACCAACCACCAGATATAAAGCCAACACTGATTTTCTTTTTTCCCCATTTGAAATACATGGGAGTGAGGGCCAAGACTCATTTGTATTCCGAGAAAAATACATCCTTCTGACCCCTCTGCCCCTAGTAGGGAACAAACAACTCTCAATATGGGGGGTGGGTGCGGAATTATGCTCACAGGCCCAGCTGTCCTTAGGGCTTTGGGCTGGTTTCCTTCACAACACTGGCAAATTCAGCAATTCTGACAACAGCTGTGAACACTTTGCTTGCTCCCATGAGCCCCTGGCCAACACAAAGGGCTCAGTTTGCTCATTCCTGGAGCTGCCCAGGCCCCGGGTGCCCAGGTGCCCCAAGCAGTGACGTGGGTGGTGAGGGACTGCACAGGGGCTCCATGTGCAGGGTCCCGTGCTGGGCGTCTTACACGCTCAGGCTCAGATATGAGCCAGCTCTGAGGACTTCCTCTCGTCACCCTCAAAGTCAGACCTACCCCTGCCTGAGGAGTCTTCATGCCAGACACTGTCACCCGTCCTCCTAGCCACCTGCTCACACCGACAGCCATGCACAGGCTGTCACTCCATTCTCCCACGTACCACGTGCAATCCACCAGCAAGTCCCAAAGGCATCCCCCACCCCAACAGATCTAGAACCTTCTCACCACCCCTGCTGCTCCCTGGGGGAGTCTCCCCGGTGCCACGGCTTCTGCCCTGGCCGCCCTGGGCCTAGCTCTGCCCCAGCCTTTTGCCCACAGCTCTGACCTGTCTGGCACTGTGTATACTTCCTGGTTCATTGCTTCCCTGAGTCGATCTCTCCCCACTGGACGTCAGCACCATAGGGGCAGCGCTGTGCATGCCCTTCCTGGGGTGGGTCCCAGAGCAGGGCCCGAACTCAGCAAGCACATGCTGAGTGAGGGACTGCACGAGCGGATGCATATCTTGAAGGGCTACTGCTGGAAAAGGATCAGAGAGGGCAGTCACAGGGCAGGGGGCCCAGCCTGAGGGTATGTGACGGAGGGAAGCACGGAGCAGGGGGTGCTGACCTAGAGGCTCAGGAGGGCTCCCTGAAAGAGGTGTGGCTCATTGAGTTAGCCTGGCTGTGTACGCTCAGGGACAGTGACTCCCATTAGGGGCTCAGGAAGGACACCTCACCTCCCTGCTGATCGGAACGTAACTTTAAAGGAGCATCAACAGAGGGCCAGGGCCCTGGCCACTCATCCCTGCATCCCAGGAACTAGCAGGTACCCAATTCATTAAAGCCTTTGTCCAAGAACTACTAACTGGACACTTGTCACATATGTGCAAGGCTCTAGAGACCCACATGAGAACCACAGAGCTGTGGCCCAGCCACACCAGCAAGCAAGCACACCTGTGGGACAAAAGCCGACCACCTGGGTCACAGAGAGTGAGGGTTGATCTGGGAACAGCCTGCAGAAGAGCAGCTGCTAGAAGGGCAGTCAGGGGAACAGTGTTGCAGGCAGAGGGAACAGCCTGTGCAAAGGCTCTGAGCAGGAGGCCTCAGCTGCCCCTGTGTACTCAGAAGGGCCTGACAGGATGCTGGGAGGACAGTGCTTGGCCCTTCACACAGCATACTCAAGCCAGGGAGGGCCAGGGCTCTTTTAAACTGACATTTTCCAGTGCAGCTGTTTGTGTTGTTCACATATCCGGCAGCGGCCTGGCAAATGTGCTGCTGAAATCCTGCTTCGTGTTTTGGTTTTGGTTTGTGTTTTTCTTTTTAAGGAAAAACAGCTGCAAGGCCAAGAGAGGATGGATGTTTTGGAGAAACTGCTGATACTACAAGCCCGGCGTACAAACTCAGGGCCAGGCCCCAGGCAGTCCCATCCTGTAGGGCTGGCTGCGGCGATCCCATGCACAGGCTGGGCTGAGCTGAGCTGCCCACCCAGGGGTCCGCAGCAGGGTGACAGCCCCCCGTCAGGCCTCAGGCTAAGGTGCCTCCTCTGCCTTCCCTCATGTTTCTAGGACAACAGCACTCCTTGCAGGTCATTCAGTGTGTCTCCCGCTCTCTCTCAGGAGCCCAGCTCATGCCAGGTTCGTGCTATCCCCAGGGGTGGGGCCCATCCTCTGTGCCCCCAGATGCTCAGACTGCACCATCTTCCTCACTGTGACCCTTGGCAATGGTGACAGCAGCAGTAAGTTACCATTTACTGAATACATGACGTGAGCTGGGCCCGTTATCTCCTGGAGTCCTCCCAGGAGCCTGCCATGTGGGTGATGCTGTCCCATTACACAGATGGGGAAACTGAGATGCCACACGTTTGCATCACCTGCCTGAGCCCTGGTGTGGAGGCCAGGAGCTCTGACGCCAGCGTGAGAATTCCTTCCCTCCCAGGTATCTGGGTCCAGCTGGAGAAGGGAGAAGAGGCAACGGGACTCAGGAAAGGGTGCGGCTGGAATGGGCTTGCAGGCTGGGCTCTGACGTCAGAATAGCCTGGGTGGGGACTCACATGAGGACGGCAGCCCACCACCTTCCCCACCCCGAGCCCTGGTGCAGGATACCCGGGCTGCCACGTGGCTAGCTGTAGGTTAAAGCAGAGTGAGAAGAAAACAGAAGGTCTAGGGAGGGTCCAGTCTGAGGCCGGCTGAGGGCGAGGTGAGTGGCCCTGGGGTGACTGGAGTGCAGGGGGCAATGTGATATCTAGTGCCAGGCAGAGCAGGGGAGGGGGACACGGGGGAGGCCCATGGAGTCCGGTATGAGCGGCACGTGAAGGGCCCTGAATGCCAGCCTGAGGAGCTGCCACCTGACTTCCAGAACGCCAGGGACACGGGGAGGCCGCTCCCCCTGGCCCGGGTGTGATGGGTCCTGGGGTGTGGAAAGGAAGGGTTCCTGACAGAGGGAGCCCCAGAGCCTTGGCAGGACCAGGTACCAGAGCCCCGAGGGTGACACCTGGGGGGCTGGCTGGGGAGCCCAAGGACGCTCCCTTCCCTGGGGAGGAGGGAACGGATAAGCTACATTTTCAGGACCTGATCACAGCTATCTGGGCGGGTGAGACGGGAACCCAGGGCTCCTGGTGCCTGCTCAGCACTGTCTGTACCCACTCTGCCTCCAGACGCACGACGGGCAGCCCTTCTCTGTAGTCCTGGCCATTCGGGGGGACCGAGGGCCAGTCCCTACGAGGGGGCAGAGAATAAAACCTCCTTTCAGCCCAGCTCCTCTGAGAGGCAGCCTCAAGGAGAACCACCTGCCAGGAAACACAAATGTAAGTTAAAACCGCAGGGGTCTCTTTCCACCCATTAAATTAAAATGTTCTGAGAGAGCCAGTGCCCAGTGCCTGGGGTGGGGACGTGGGGGGTAAGCTGGCAGCCGGGCTCTGCTGCTGACTTTACAGCTGGGATAATGAGCTTGAAAAGCAAACTTGTATCAGCCATTAAGCAACCAGAAATTTTGCTTCTGGGAGTGTCTCCTAAAGAAATAATCCCAAATACATGGGAGAAAGGACACGTGCTCCATCCACACATACACACACACCCTAAGAGTCAGTGCTGAACAGGCCTGGAAGTCTGCTCGCCCACAATTTTTTTTTTTTAAGCTGAGCCATCTTGCCACCTGTTGGCAGCTCAGCGGCTGCTCAGCTTGGGCCGGGAATCGAACCGCTGTTGCTCAGAGCTCAAACTCTTGAGCGAGCTCTTAACCAACTGAACCACTCGGCCGGCCCCACAATTTTGTATATGGAGAAACTGAGGCCAGAGAGACCAGGAACACACCTCCAACCGCACAGTAAGGACTGGGCCCGGGGACCCGACATCCAGCGTCCTTCAGCCAACGTGAGGACTTCAATGACAAGCGTTCGAGGACAGACGCCAAAAACGGGGCAGTCAGGGCCGAGGCAGGATGAGGGTCACAGCCCAGACATAGTTGTCAAGACAGGGTGGTCTTTCTCAATAGCTACCACAAGGCATGTCAGCTCGGCACAGGCGGCTGCCAACACATGAGAGCAGGAAGTCTGCGCACAGAGTGTCTTCTGGACTCAGCTGCCTGGTGGCCGTGGGTCTGCCGTGTGGGTGCGACAGGTGGGCAGGTCGGAGGTGGGCATGGAGAAGCCCGCCCCTGATGGGAAAAGAGCACGTGCTGGCAGCCCGGATGCCACAGGAACGGGAGGCTCGCCAAGTGCTGGCAGAAACAGGTTTGTCCCTCCCGCCGGAGCCGTTCCAGGACCCTGCCGATTGCATCCATTTCCTCATCTGTGGCATCCCCGTGTCTCAGAACAGGTGTTGCCTTTCAGGCAGGCAGGTGGGGGAAGGCAGAGGGGCGTCCCAACAGTCAATCACTTTCTTAAAACCTTCCCAGAACCCTCTCCCAAACCTTCTGCTTACACTTCAGTGCCCAGACCCAGGAGGCCCGGGTGCTAGTTTGCAGCCGTAACAAGGAACCAGACCGAAATGTAGCCACTCCCAGTCCTGGAGACCGGAAGTCCAGGACCAAGGTGTGGGCAGGGCTGTTTCTCCTGAGGCCACTCTCCTTGGCACGTAGACAGTCACCCTGCCCTCTCCCTGCGTCCTCACATGGTCGTCCCACGTGCGCGTCTGTCTGATAAGCCACCAGTCACGTCGAACCGGGGCCTGCCCTAATGACCTCACTTTACCTTAATGACCGTATTAAAGGCCCATCTCCAAAAACAGCTGCATTCTGAGGTCCTGGGGGTGAGGACTTCAACATACGGACTTGGAGGGACACAACTCAGCCCATACACAGCCGTCCCAGCTGCAGGGGAGGCTGGGAGATGGCGCGTCCCAGTGCCCAGCACACAGTGGAGGCAGCTCCAGCCATGTGGTCTCACTGCGCCCAGGTCTGTGGTCTCACTGCGCATCAGCCCTTCTGCCTGGGGAGGATGTGAGACCCGAGGGGCCCGGCACAGAACCCATCTCTCTGAGTCCCAACTACTCTGTTCCCTCTCCTGCACCCCTGGCTCCTTCCTGGGCAGGCCCTGCCCGCGGGGCTGTGGACCTGGCAGGCCTGCCGAGGTGGCAGAGAAGGGGACCCAAGGCAGCGGTTGGTCTGGCACCCGACTGATGGGCCCGGCCTCCTTGTCACATGACCTGGGCTGAGCCTCTCTCACTGAAATTCGGGGCGTGAAGAGATCCAACAGGTCACTTAGCTGAGGGGCCTGGCGCCGGCTCAGCATACAGTCGATGCTCAGCAAGTCGGTGCTCAGACTCAAGCAGCCTGGCACCGGTACAGAGCGCAGGTGGCACCTGCGGTGGCTCACTGCCGCCTGGTGGGAGGCAGGGGGCTTGCCAAAGGAGCTTGCTGTCAGAGTTTGCCTGGAGGTCTCTCTTCCCAAGACGCTCACCCCGGGGCCTGAGTGTCCTCAGAAGCCCACTCCAGCACCTGCCCCCCGAGTTGAGCCTGACTCAAGGTCAAGCTGATAACCTGGACACCATGACCTCACAACGCCCAGATCTCGGTGGTAAAGGGTGTAGAGACCCACATCCGAAAGGGCAGCCGCCATGGGTGGGCTGCAGGGACGTTGCTCCAGCCTGGCTGCGGGGAGACAGCCGAGCAAACACAGACCAGACACCCATCCGATGCCAACAGCTGGGCAGAACGCCACCCCCTCCCGTCCCCACAAAGGGCTCTGTGTCCCCCTGGCTGGGCCTGTGTCACAGCTTTCTGAGTGAAGTGTTGTCGCAGCTGCCCATGGGCCAGCCAGGCAGGGGTAAGGTACTCTGGGATGGGGGTAGGGGCATCGGGGTGGGGGCGGGCACCGTCCACAGGGCTGCTGTCATCTTATCAGCATCGTTGTGACTGTGGCTGCGGACGGGAAGCTGAGGAGGGGCGGAGAGGTGAGGGTTCTGCAGAGGTGCAGCCAGCCCGCAGGCCTCCCGCCCCTCCAGTGCCCTCTCTGGGGGAAGGGCACCTTCCTGGACCAGCCTGTCCTCCCTGGGGATCTAACTGCCTGGTTCTAAACCTGGGTCCTCGTGCCTCCCAGCGGTTCACCTGCTAGCAGGTGGATGAGCACAGCCTGAAAGCCACCAACCGGACGGCCACGCGTCCTGGTCAGGCGTGTACATCCCAAGGTCCTCCTGCTTGTATTCCACAACAGTCACTAGCGCAATCTTGAACCTCCTGCCAGCCCCAAACACTAGACAGGACCACCAACCGCACTTGTCCTGAGGCCCTGATGTGTCCTGGTTTCCATGGACTTGACTCAGTCTCAGAAACACAGCTGGAAAGGCCTGAGGGTGGAGAGGGTGGAGGGAAGGAAACTTCTGGAAAGAGCTCACAGCAGAACACCCAGACAGGACACAAGGCGGCAAGCCTTCTCGCCCACACCTCAGGACTTGTGCCCGCTTTGGCACACAGCGGTCCTGTACCACAGCCTGTGGGAGCCCCTCTGTGAGGGGCTGGGGAGGCTCTTTGGGCTGCAGGCTGGTCACGTGAGCCCTCCCAACACCAGTATCCTCATCTGGAAAATGGGGGTGACCCCTACCTCTCAAATCAGATGATACTTTTCAAAAAGCCTGTCGGTTGCAAATTGCCTGCAGTTTCTGTCCAGCGCGCTTTGGAGCCACTGAACAGGGGTTTGCATCCCAGCTCCTGACCCAAGGTCGATAGAAAAGGCCAAACACGAAAACCCAGAGATGCCCAGATGAGGCTCAGTCACTCGTTAATCGAGGGTGTGATGAGGCGGGAGGGGCCCCCGAGACACCAGTGTCAGGAGTGTCATTAGACTCACGAGCCAGCTCGTCACTGAGAAAAGCCATGGGGTCTGGGTAAAGCAGCCCGGCCCACAGCACCCTTCCCCTGAAAGGGGACACCTGGTAGAAATAGGTGTGGCCCAGCTGAGGCCCATATACTCTCTTGGGTTGGGATGCAGGCAGGGTGGCTGGGCCTTGGGGACCCCTGAGGGGGCCTCCACGAGGCACGGACCCTCCTGGCATCAGGGGGCTCCTCTGATTTATTATTTGGATTTGAGCTCAGAACCAACCCGTCTAAACTGCTAAGGGTCTGGAATATTGTCTGTTGTTCCCATCTTTCTAAAAGCAGGCACAGAGGAATGTAATGGACAAAACAGCCCTCAAAAACATGGAGGGTTTATTTAAAACCAAGGAAACCACCCAACCAGAGATATATTAAATTCAGGTGGATTACTCCCTAGTTAAAACTGTAACACTGATACTAGCAACTACCTGCCGTGTTCCCCGCCCTGAGGGTGCACTGGGGCCCGAGAACGTCAGGGGGTCCGTGCAGGGGTTCGGGTCAGGCCTGAGAGCCCGGTCCAGCTCTGCCGCTTCCTGGCCGTCTGGCCCACGGCAGTCAGGTTTCTCAGGTATGAAACAGGCATGACAATGCGACTCGCCTCACACAGTTGTCTGAGGGTCCAGTGAGATGGGCAGAAAGTTGCAGCTAGTGCTCATCAAAAGTAGCACCTATACCCACGCTGATGCCCCTGGCAGCTCTGTGTGTGTGGGGGTGGGGGGTGGGGGGGGTATGTGTGCACACCCCTTTCTAGGCAGGAAAACGAGGCTTGAGACGTCAAGCAGCAGCCCCTTCGTTTCCAGAGCTGGAAATTCGGTCTTTAAAGACAGATTCTTACCCTTCATGTGCTCAGAGGTTCTCTGGGCTCCTTTGAAAAATAAGAACCAGTCATCATTTATTCTGTGCCCTGTGTGCAGCCGGGTCACATCACCTGCAGGGCTCCAAGGGGACCAAGGTAGGGAGGACACTGGGGCCCCTGATGACAATACCCTGTGGCCTCCTGGACTGATCACAGACCAAGGAGCGTAACCCAATGGCTGAAGGGACCCAGGCGGGGCTGAGAGTGACACCAAACCACCAGCCTGCAGTCCTGATCCTGGAAATCCGAGTGACATGGCTGGAGGCATTCACCAACCTCCTCAATCTGGTCTCACCAATCGGATGGGCACTCACAGCCCTGGGCTGTGCAGAGGGCACGTGCACACATGGAAGGGTTGACTGAGACGCGCTGTGGGGCTGAGGGGCACTGGGGATTGTGACCGACTATAGGAACAAACCGATTCAATAACATGTACACACCTGGAGGCCAGGACTGTAAACTGACCATTCAAATTATTATACATTTTTTTTCTTTGGAAACATTTCCTTGATGGAAACTTCTAGTTCCGCACGAGACAGCAAGAAAACGGATTTTTGTCTCCTTAAAAATCTTAAACGATGCCATTCAGAGGGTCTACAGTGCAGATGAGCGAGGTTATTTAATTACAGGGTAAAGGCAAGTAGTTAACAAAGCATCAGGCTGGCAGAGCTCTGTAAAAACCTCAGACGAATGCAAATTATCAGCTCACCAAAAACCCCTTATTATGACAGTCCGGCTTTCTATTCTGTAGAGGAAAACGAGGTGTGAAAAGTTCTAATTATCCAAAGTCGACAGTCCATCGGGGAGACGTGCTTATATAGGTTTTCTGTTCACACAGCAAATCACAAAGCACCTGAATTAGCCCTGCACTTGGGGGTGACCCCTCTGGGGGGACTCGGGAGGGCCCCGCCAGGACAGGCCAGTGCCACCTGGGGCGCACAGGACGGCCAGCCAGTTAAGTGCAGAGGTGCATGTTCAGGAGGCCAGCAATTTCCAGAATCTTCGAGAACTGGAATTGAGGTGAATGTTTTCTCATTGGCTTAGTGAGACCCAGCTGAACGCATCCTGGAGGGACTACAGCTTCGATCTCAAACCTCCTATGACGGGCTTGTTGACGGAAAATTCCGGCCACCACGACGCCCTCTCCAGCACTTTGCTTTCCTGAAGAATGGTGGTCCAGATGTTTTTATAGAGCTGTAAAAAAATACACACATCAATTAAAAAAAAAAAAGGTTCCTTAGATGGCCAAATGTGAGAATGCAACTCCCCTTATAAGCTTTTGTTAAAAACCTGGGAAATTCTCTCCTGTCACTTTTTAGAAAAATTTTAAGATGACTTTAATTTATATATGCGTAAACCTTTTTTCCCCCAGCAGAAAACAATCGGGAATATGCAATTATAAAATATCCATAAAGTACGTTTTGGAGAACTTCCCACTCGTCCTTTGGAACTTCTCGTCGAGGGCGGACATTGCGCCCTAACCAAGTGCGGCCACGATGGCGTTCAGCAAGCCTGTTTTTCTTTTTGCACTAAAGTCTGTCCCTGGGCACCCACACGGCTGCTGGCTGGCACGGTGGAGGTGCAGCCGGGCAGCAGGATGACAGCATCAGGCTGGCCTTGCTGTGTGGGCCCCGGGTCCCCTGGGCCACCAGGCCTGGCATACACTGTCGCCAGTTGCCTGCCCCACTGGGCCCACTCACCGTCTCCTCCAGGGAGGCCAGCCGAGTCACCTCATTGGACAGCACTGGTCATCTGAGAGGACAGTCATGAGACTCACGTACAACTGATGGCTGAACCCTCACCCACTCCCAGCACAGTTAGTGCCCAGGCCATGAGCCCGGGGGCCAGACGAGCCACCTACTGTCCACAGGGACAGGAAGAGGCCTATTTTGTGCCTGGCTGATGTGGACCAAGTTCACTCTGAGAAGCCCCTCCCCCTGCACCTGCTGAGTGCACTCAGTGATGGCCGCTCCGACTCGCTGCTCTTCTCGGCTCACAGAGAGACAAGACTCGAGGTTTTCCTCCATTGGTCATAAATCCGAGGTCATACTTTACAATTTGCAGCAGTATGCTTCATTCAGTGATTGTCTTGAATCATCTACAGCTGTGTTTGTTCATTTAAAATGAATTTCTTACTGGGCTGGCCGAGTGGCACATTGATTAAGAATTGGCTTGGGACACCAGCTCTGAGCAGCAGGGCCCCAGTTCGCATCCCACATGGGGGCCAGTGACACTGTGCCCTCTACAGCTACGATGGTGAACAACAGCTCAGCCTGGAGCTGGGCTGCCGTGAGTTGCTGGTGACTACATAGACTGCAGCCCCTGCTGCAGTGGGTTGCCATGGGCTACCGTGATTGGCCGGCAGCCGGCATAAGCCACCGTGAGCGGCCGTCCAATGGATGGCAAGCGACTGCCTCACCCGGGAAGAGCGCAATGATGATACCAACATGGGCCAGTGAAGCGACATCCTCCACAACTAGACTGAAGAACAAAAGGACAGCAATTTGCCTGTTCCCCTTCCCTGATTCCACAACGCTGTTCCCCTCCCCCAATTCCTCAATAAAATCTTTTTAAAAAAAAAGAATTTCTTACTAAGTAGCACCTGGTTAAAGCATCAGTTCTTAAAACTGGGAAAAATGCGAATGGTATAAACCGTCCCATTGGGCGAGGCTGTGCTGGCTCTGGTTTCAGATGGGGCCCCCATCATGGGGACGGCCCTCCTCTACTCCTCGGTCACTCCCCCACCCCAAAACCAAGCTGCCCTCTGCAAAGCAGGCACAGGCTCCAGGGACCAGCCGCTCTGGGCCCTTCTGTACGGACGAACACTCCTGTGTGCTCAGGGGTCCCCATGGGATGCCACTTCCAGACCCTCTCTGACGGGCACCACTGTGCTGCCCCCTCCTCAAATGCCCACCCACCTGGTGCCTGCTAACCCGCCCCTCTGTGACCTTAGCTCAGCCTCCTCTGCAGCGCTGGCCACACCGGGGAGCGGGGTCTCTCTCCTATCTTCTCTCCAGACAGAGCTCTACCCGGGTCCTGGCTCTGCCGCTTCCTGGTGGGGCGAACTCCTGGCCTGTGTGGGTGTCAGGTTTTCACCAGTGGGGAATAAAACTGCCCCGATTCAAGGGGCCTCTTCTGTCCTGCCCACCCCAGCACCCGGTACCTCAGGTACCCCAAGGGTGGCCTGGGCTGGGCAGAGGCCAGGGGTAAGGCTGTTATGACACCCATGTCAGTGTCCCCGGAAACAGATGGAGGGCTCCTGTCGCCTTATGCTCACTGTCCATTCAAACAGAGCCAGAGCTGGCAGCAGGTGCCTCAGCAGAGAGAACATGGCCTTGGGGTCAGGGGTCGAGTGGGGGTAAATCCTGTTCCACGGCTGACAGCTGTGAGATCTCAGGCAAGTGACTTCAACATTTTGAAAAGCCACGTCCCCCTGGCAACATGGGGACAACGCCTGTAGGTAGCGCTGTGCTGGGAGGCGCTGAACAGACTCACGAGTGTCACCCGACACTGGCGTCGCCATGTGGCAGGGGAGCTGTGCAGGGACGGATGTGGGCTCAGTAGGAGTGCTGTGAGGGTCGCAGAGAACAGAGTGGGCACCAGCCTGGGGCCTCCGGCAAAGGCCAGAGGCGGCCTCTCTGAGAGGCAGCATTTTGCTTAGAACCAAATGAATGGAAGGGCTCTAGGCGGTGGGAACAGAAGGTGCAAAGGTCCTGTGGTGGGCACAAGCCCAGCACAACACAAGAACTGAAAGCACCGTGAAGCTGCAGCCAGAAGGCAGGAGGCGCACCAGGTCGTCCATTGACCCTGGAGAGCCAGGCAGAGGCCATGTGGGCAGGGGGCGCAGCAAGAGACCTGGGGGCAACTTCAGGTACAGGGGGCGTTGGTGGAGGGCTGACAGAGGAGTGACCAGATCTGCTTTGTAAGAAATCATTCGGTGGGGAGGGGAGGTCAGAGAGTCCCGCGGGGGCCGCCAGGGGTGCCGGTGCGGGGGGTGAGTGGCCGGGAAGGGCCACGGGGGAGTGTGACGGGAGGGGCACGGAAGCTGCAGGGCCCGGGGCTCCACTCAGGCCCGTGCTGCCCTTGGCATCACAACCCTGCGGGGTTCCAGTTACCACCCCATCTCTCAGAGCACGGCTCTGGAGGATGGCGAACTCGCCCATGACCACCCCAACTTATCCTGGCCACTCCCTGCACAGCTGCCCAAGCGTGACAACCTCCCAGCAAGCACCAGGAGACGCCTGGGGCAAGTCATCATCTCAGGCTCTGCAGTAACTACCATCGGCCCCCAGCGCGGCCCGGCTGGCACTCGGACACCCGGCCTCCCCACCGGGCGCAGGGAGGGGGCCCTTTACCTCGCCATCGGCTTTGCCAATCGGTGAGTCCATAACAAAGTCAGGGGGGGCGATCACGTCCACCAGGGCAACTGCATCATCTTTCAGCTGTTGGAAAACAAAGTACGTTCACTTGGCAACGCCCAGACATCTCCATGGCGACCACAGAGGAACAGAGCCCCAGAGTTTGTTGCTTGGCCCACTGGCAACAGTAACACTGGCGCACGGCTGGGCTCCCCGTGCGCATTATCTTCTCATTGGCTCATTAGAGTCCCTTGGGGTGCCTCTGAATATTTTCACCATGCTGCTATTCACTCAGCACTTCCAACATTTTATTTTTTTCAACAAAAAAATTTGTTTTTTTTCCGACAAGGTAGGGGACTGCTCATAAAAGTGACGACTCTGCAACTCATTCACTGGCAACAGTCTTCAGAGATTTGTCTCTGAACCCTGGGCCGTGGCTGTTCCAACACAGGAAGACATGTGCAGAACATGTAAGGGAGAAAGCATTTAGAAGCGCCTGGAAAAGTCCTCACAGGAGCGCCCTTAGCTTCGCAGCAGCTTTATCACTCTCCCATCCCGTTAGACAAAATATTCTTCAATATGGAATTTATACGAGGAGACTCGCAAGAATTTTCTTAAAATGCAAAACAAAAAAATTATTTTCTACAATAATTGTGAGAGGCCACGGCCATGCTGAACAGAACTCTGGGATGGGGGAGACCTTAACGATGCAGATTGAGAGGTATCGGTAAGCACAGAGCACAAAACCCCCAACAAAAAGAAGTACAGCCCCTGCCTGCAGTCGCAGGTGAACTAGCCAGCCCCACTCCAGCTGGACACCAGCAGAGCAAGGCCCTTGTCTGGACGGGTGGTCGGCAAACCTTTAACCTAAGGGGCCGACGAGAAATAGTCAGCTTTTGGGTCTGGGGTCTCCGCCTTGCTGCTCGCCTGGGCCTGGGCAGCCACATCCGGCCGGTGCACAGTGAATGGTCGGACTGGGCGGGGTTTGCCACCATGGACTACAGGATGGAGCTGGCACCCCCACCTGGCTGACCCCAGGGAGAATGCGGGTGGAGCCGGGCGTGAGCTGCATTCGGCTTAGCCACTGGCCCTGGACCACAGTGAGAAAAACGTCTTCCTGTCACTGCTTTACTGTGGGAAAAGTAACTGTGGCCGCACCTGTGCACTACAGATGGAGACACACCTTACAACACAGGGAGACAGTGATGGGTGCTTCCAAAACGAATCCGGAGAGGCTTAAAACCAATCAGAGATGTTACCTGGAGCTCATCAGCTCTGACAGTGCTGACGGGAGAAATGAAATGGCATGTCCCTGTCACTCGGGGCACTTGCTGGCATGCTGGTAGGGCTCTGACTCACTTCCTACCCTCAAAGTAGAGTCACGACGCGGCTACGTGCAACATCACTGCCCAGGACACTGGCCATGGCATGTGGGGCTCTTACATTTTAAGTTAATTTAAATGAAAGGAAGTTACAATCTTCAGCCACACTGGCCACAGCTCCACTGCCAGCAAACCCCCCAGTCAGCGGTGACCACGTGGGACAGCACAGCTCCAGGACACGTCCATCCCTGTGGGATGTTCTACTGGAGACAGCGCCACCAGAACATCGAGTGGGGATTAGGGCTATTGGAGTTTTCTGGGTGACAAAGGTCAAAGAATACAATAAAAAAGGTGAAATATGAAATGAATTTAAATTGGAGGTAGAAATGTGCGAGAAAAGGATCATCGATGTAGTTGTGGAAAGTGTGAAAACTGGAGTGAGCCAAGTGTGTACAGATTCTTAAGGCATTCCCTCAGAGTTACTCTTTTCCTGAAACTTCTGGCACAGGCATGTTTTCTTGTGACGTTCCTGTTTTGCTAAACCTTGCGTGCATGGCAGAGGGGAGGCAGAGGTGAGAGGCACTAACATACAGGGTTACAGGTTGAGTCATACGAAAATGCAAAGCTGGTGACCACTCACCTGGGAACACAGGGCCAGGATGGCGCTCTCTACTATTTTACCTGCTTGCTCACCAGTAAAGTAGCCACCTGTAAGCACAGCATTGGTTACCCTGGTATCTGGTGCCCCAAGTCCAAAATCACCCACAAATAGCAATCATTCTGAAATAGCTTTCCAAATTAGCCCATTTTGTGTGAAAATGTGTCACTGTCGCCCGCTCCCCCCCCCCACCGCCCCAGCCTAGCTGAGCTGCGACCCCTTTGCCAGAATGCAGTGGCCAGGCGGGGAATCTGATGTCCCTGTCCCACGGGTTCACTGCACATGTTCAAGGAGCTCAGGGCCAGGAGCTGGGGCTGCAGGAGCAGAGGGCCCGCCGTGAGGCAGGCAGAGCCCGCGGCATCCCGGAGACAGGGGTCTGCGTGGAGCTCACTCAGGGCAGAGGGGCTCAGGAGGCAGGCGGGGCCCGGGCTGGCGGGTGGGTTCTTCTGAAGGAGAAACTGGATTCTAGGAGACTGAAGCCCGGATGGCGGCTTGGGAATGCCTGGGGTGACTGCAGGGAGAGCGCGGGGCTGGGGGCACGAAGGGCCGTCTGGAGCCACCGGGGAACGGGGTGCAAGGCCCATGTCCTCAGCCGCGCCTCCCACCCTGCAGCGGGCTCTGCTGCGGCGTCTAACAGGCCCTGTGCGTTTGAAAATTCATTTGCTGTAGAACCTGCTTTTGTTTCATTTTTTTCTGTAAAAAACTACTTCTGATCACTTGGAGCTGTCCTCTCTCAGGCGTGGTCTCCTGCCCCTGCACCCAGCGGCGCCCTCTGCCTTCCTGTGCTAACTGTGCACTCTCACTGCCTCCGCGGGGCAACACCAGCTCGAAGGGGGACAACATGGGTTCTTGGCAAGGGGGAGGGGCAAAAACAGACTGCTCCTAAGGCCCAGGTAAACATATGGGATGTAGCATTAACATCTCATGGGGGCAAACAGGAAAAAAAGCCTAGAAAGACTCCTTAGGGGGATGGTCATGGAAAGAGGCTGAGGAACTCAGGCTAACCCTCTTCTTCGAGGAATCAGCCCAGGTGTCACCTCCTCCAGGAAGCCCTCCTGGTCCCCAGTCTGGGCATTCCTGGGGGTGCCTCCCCGGCAGCCTGGGCTCCTATCTGTCTGTGCCCTATGGGTGCCCTCTTGATGCTGCTGTGCCCCCCTGCTTTCTTATTACGGCATCAGGGTTATCAGTCCACAGGCTCGCTCAGCACGGGACGAGTGATGGAGAAGTCACATGGGAGTCACGCCACACGGGGGCAGCACAGTCTCCCAGACAGGGCAGGGGTCGGTGCGCCGGCAGGTGCCTCACCTTGGTAGAGCAGGGCCGTGTGCTGGCTCAGGGACCACAGGCCGTAGAGAGCACTGAGCCGCTGGAGCACGGCCC
Organism: Hipposideros armiger; assembly: GCF_001890085.2. NCBI lineage: Eukaryota > Metazoa > Chordata > Mammalia > Chiroptera > Hipposideridae > Hipposideros > Hipposideros armiger. The sequence continues at coordinate 680,050 of NW_017732027.1, forward strand.
GCAGAGGGGGCGGCACGCTGGGCTGGTGCGTGTGCTCGTGGAATCTCCGCACCACCGTGAGCTCCAGGAACGCCAGGGCCAAGGAGCGGCAGTAGTACACCTGAAAACAAAGGACACAGCCACCCCCGGTGAGCGGCAGCGGGGACTTCTCAGTCGAGGGAGCTAAGGGTCGGATGTCACTTTACAGCAGTAAACCTTGGAGCTGATGTTTGAAGAGCATGCACTCAAAGTGAGAGCCCGCTAGTCCGACGCTCAACTCGGGATAGGGTGCAGCCCGTGCCCACAGCGTTGGGACCAACCTTCCTCCACACTGGTCCCTACACCAGGCTCCCCTCTCTCATGAACCCCCACCCCCAATAAGCCCCCTGCCCCAGGGGAGGATGCAATGAGTCCATTTGGAGCCAGGCCTTAATTTCGGCTGCACCCTCATTCCTGAGGACATTTGAATTTTAACAAGTAATGGATACTTGAGGCAAAAAACAAATTCCAAATTGTCCAGCTTTAGACATCAGCCGTGCAGTACAGGGACAAGCGCTGGGCCCTGGGGTCAGCAGGCTTGGGTTCAAGGTTGGCCCCAGGGCAGGAGAGCCGGCTGACGTGGGGCATTTCTCTTGGCCTCAATCTCTTTATCCATCAAAGAAGACAGCGTGAAATGACACATTTTGGACGAAAACATCCTCGTCTGCCTTCTGAGGCACAGATGTCCTGTAGGGAGTCCCCAGGAACTCGGGACAGGGGTTGGCTCCAGGGTGGTGAGACCAGAAGGCGGGAAGGCACCACTGCCTCTCTTTTTATATTTCTCACTTTGAACATGTGATGTTGTTACCCAGCCAAAAAAGTGCGATAAACCCGAATATATAAATATATATATTTTTAAAGATTTTACTGGGGAATTGGGGAAGGGGAATAGACAAGTTGCTGTCCTTTAGTTCTCCAGTCTAGTTGTGGAGGATGTCACCTCATTGGCCCATGTTGGTATTGTGATCACTGCGCTCTTCCCAGGTGAGGCAGTCACTCGCAGGCCATTGGACGGCCACTCATGGTGGCTCACACTGGCTACTGGCCACTCATGGTAGCTCACGGCAGCCCACTGCTGCCCCACTGCAGCCTACACCATTGCCGGCGGCTCACGTCTGCCCAGCTCCAGGTCGAGCTGTTGTTCACCGTCTTAGCTGTAGAGGGCAGTGTCACTGGCCCTCATGTGGGATCCGAACCGGGACCCTGCTACTCAGAGCTGCCCAAGCCAGCTCTTAAGCAACATGCCACTCGGCCAGCCCACCTATATGTTTTTAAAGAACCTACTGTGAGCATCTGGCTTGCCTAGATAAACAGTAAGTGACAGTTGTTACTGGCAGGAATAAACAGAGAAAAGTTAATGAACTTCCCGGCTGAGTCAAAGAGGGAGCATGTTTTATATTTTAACTAAAGCGGTAAGTTTCCCCCAAAAGATAGCAGTTCCCACTCTCCACTGACAGCACATAGAGTGGCTGCTGTCCACTGGACACCGTCCTTCAACCTGCATGTCCCTGGTGCTGGCTCACGGTCAGCAGCCACGCGTGGCTGCCCCCTCGGGCCAGGCTGGTTTCGGGCCAGGCTGCCCCTTGATCCACAGGAATGCTTTCCTGGCTGGGATGCTGTCGGTTGTGTTACATGCGTCCCCTGTGTGCAGTCTGTCTTCTGACTTTGTTTATAGCATCATTTGCTGTTCATAATCGGTGACTGTCTGTGCAGTCAGAGCTGACAGTTTTCGTTTACGGCTTGAGTTTCCTGTCTTAGGAAAGCTCGTCGCATGCCCGGGTTACACAAACATTCTCTGAAGCGTGCTTCTCACGCACCACTGCTGCTCCGAGCACCGTATGGGAAGGTGCTATCTCTCTTAGGACCTTGAACATCCAACCCAGGGCTCTGAGCGCTCTCAGCTGTCAGAAATGACCCAGGTGGGGACAACACAGACCCCTCTCGGGTCGTTACCTTCTCTTCCAGGCCTCACAGCCACTTTCCTGCCCATAGTCACGGCCACTCCATGGGGCTGTACCTCAGCTTGCGGTGCCGGTCAGCTCTGAGGCTCTCCCCAGGGACACTCGCTGGCCCTTCCATCCTCTGCCACGGGACTCTCTAGAATGTCATTATGGAGTCCTCGAATGAGGTTCTAAAGGTGAGCTACTTCTCAAACAGCTGAGCCACCGGCTCGGGTTCCATCATCAGAGTGCACGTGCCAGGTGCCGCACGGCCAGCTGGCGTGGGATGACAGCTGGGACGGGATTGACAGCAGCCTCGGGGCACCTCTCCAGGATTTGGATGTGGGGGGATAGGCTCCCTTTGTGCCCTCCATTCCTTTGGGGTCTTGGCTTGTAATTTGGGGGTGGGTCTCCATTTCCATTTCAAGAATGACCATCTGACACACAGAGAAAAGGAGTGACAGGGGACAAGCAAATCCACAGCCATCAGTGTCCGAATGACCAAGCCCATTCCAGAAGGATCATGTTCACACCTCTGGTTTTGGTCTCTGAACTGATTCTGACCATCACTACATTCATTTCTTTTAAGCCACAGGTTTGATTTTGGTTTAGTGACCCTCGGCCAGAGCCTTTCCAATCAAGACTCCATCCTTGGTCCTCACCTCCCACCCAAGGCAGGTGTGTCCAGCAGGTCTCTAGAGACACCACCAGCTTTGCGTCCCCTTGAAGCCTGAAGGCTGCCCCTCGAAGCACAGAGAGGGGCCAGCCTTCGGAGCAGACGGACAGAAGCGGATGCCGAGTTCTCAGAAGACACAGCCTCGTTAAGCAACACCAACGAGAAGGGACAACACCGTTTTGAGGAGCTTCTCTCCGTGGCCTCCCAAACGACACCCATCACTGCAGATACAGGACGCACGGACCACCACAGACCAGACCCTGGCATCACAGGCTGTTTCAGAGCACTGCTTCTGCACAGGGGGTTGCCGGGACACCAGACAGCCCTGTCCTGTGTGAGAGCCAAAGCCACCCGTGGACCATTCCCACCAAGTCTCCCTGGGGAGGGTGATAGACTTTGGAAAACCAAAGGCAGAGCTCCAGCGTGACCTCATGTGTCACGGGGCCAAGGCTCTGTCAGCCGATCAGTGGGGACCGGCTGGTGTCCCAGCCCCACCATGTGTCTAAGGCTCCTGCAACCCAGTGTCCCACCTCCAGCAACCCCAGCTCTGGCTGACGGGCTGAATCCTGCAGCACTTGACGATGCCCACACTCTCTCCCACAAGCCAGCCAGGGAGGTGCCACCATCCCCACAGCAAACCAGGGTGCAGCGGTCAGACGATAGCCCGAGGTCCCAGGGGCTGGAGGGCTGGGCCCACTTCCCCTGGACATTCAGCGTACCTGGGACCCGACAGCACAGGAATTAGGAGCGAATAATAAATAAAGCCATTTTTAAAGCAAACATACCTGACAGTTGTTTCTTGCTGTAAAGTCATCGCTCCCTGATCTCTTCTCTTGGTTTAGTTTTTGGTAACTCTCTCGGAGCAGGTAACAAACCAACCACTCGTATGCTGCCAGGGGGACTTTGAAACAAGAAACAGAGGGAAAGTGACAATAGAGAATCTAAGTGTCAAGTGCTCACCTACCATGCAGACGGCATTGCGAGCACCTCTGTATACTGACGTGTGTGAGGTGTGTCCAGTCTACAGACAGGGACACTGAGGCACAGGGAGGGGTGTGCCCAAGGGCCCCTGCCAGGCAGTGGCCGGGCTGGGACAGGCACAGGTGAGGTGTTTCCTGGCTCTGCCCTGAGGCTGTCCAAGTTCCACACTATTCTAGCAACCATGGAGGCAGCAGGGTCACAGGGCCTCACTCGTGATGGCCACACTCTGGCTGGTACTGATGTGCTTGGTCTGATGGGA
>NW_017732027.1:685623-687547 GCF_001890085.2 Hipposideros armiger
CATGGCCCTGCCATACCCTGATTTTGAACTTCCGTTTTCAACACCCAGTGTGTGGGACTTTGTCACAGCCGTCCCATGACACGGACACACCAGGTGACCCAGTGAGCAGTCCTGAGCCTTAGATGCTGCCCTTTAGGATGTCCCCAAAAGCCCGGGTCAGCCCTGGAAACCGACGCTGACAAAAGCCTCTCCTGGAACCTCCGAGTCTCTGCTGCTTCCTAAGCTCTTCCCAGCAGGACGGACCATCAACAGCACCAGTAAAAGGCGGCGGCGCGCACACCCCTACTTTCCATGGTTTATTTACACAGCAACAAACCTGAAGTCCTCGCCAAGGCCAGAAACCGCTCCTGCCGACGCGTAACCAAGCAGAGGCCCCTGCTGTCAATGACACACCAACCACGGCCGCCGTCCCTGGAGGCTGTGCAGGGCCGTTCCCCAACGCCGCCCGGGGAGGCGCCTGTCTGTGGTGGACGCCACTGCAGGACAATGCCCACCCCAGACAGAGCCACGGTCTGGGACCGCTTCCGAGTTTGGGGCTTCAGAAGATACATAAGTTGTTGGAACACTGGTCTGTGGAAACTTTTAGCTCTCAGCTTTGACGTGTTCAGATGGAAGGGGAGGGTCCCCAGCAAGCACATGAAGGCACACGGTGATGGGGGAAGGGTGCCTGGACAATTCCTGGAATTTTTTGGAAGTGAGAAATTAAGTAACAAAATCAGATAGAAGTGGCAGCAGTGCTCTCGCCTGGGGAGGCTGCAGACGGCCAGAGGACAAACACCACTTCAACACCTCTGACCCCAGGACCAGTTGGGGTGCCAGGCCACAAACGGCCGCTGATGAGCCACACCACAGGGACTCCTCGGGGCTCCCCGATGTCCCCTCGGCACCCGCCTGCCCCTCCCCACATGCACTGCCCACAGCTGCCACTGTCATGACACTCCAGTCACTCCCAGGTCTGCCGCTCCCGCCCAGCCTCTCAGTCCAGGGGCTCTGGGCATGCCCCCCGGGCCCTCGACTCAGCGTGCGACCCCTGAACACCCAGCACCCCGAGGGGCTTCACTCCCGCCCCCTCCATCGAACGACCACTATCGACCCGCAGCCCTCCCATCTGCCCTCGGACCACCTCTCCTGCCCACCCGCCTGGCTCCCCTGCTCTCCGCGCTGCCTCTGCCCGGGTTCCTCCCTCCCGGGGCCACCTTGCTCTGGATACACTTTCTAAAGTGGGGCTCTGCCCGAGGGGTGCCCCAGACAGCAAGGCCTAGATGACTGGCCCCGGCACCTTGGCTGGCTCCAGGCAGCACCCAAGCCCAGGTGCCACCTGCGTCCATCCGTGCGCACAAGCCCCTCATGCCCGTGGTCCTGTGTGGCCACCTGCTCCCGAACACACTACCCTGAGCCTCCGAGACCCAGCTGGCTCCCTGGGAAGCAGCTCAGCTCGCCTTGCAGAGCTCACTCCACACCTCTCGTGCCCAAGAGAGGTGCTCAGAACGGTGACCCCACCACCGCGGCCAGCCCCCAGCGAGAGCGCAGCACACCGCCCCCACCAGATGCAGCTCAGGGCTGACCGAATTCCCTCCCCATCTACTATCACAAGGGACTGAGGCTCAGAGAGGTTAAGCAAGAGCCCGAGTCACACCGCGGGGGCAGCATGGAGCCCCCAAGCCTAGCTGTACTGGCCGCACCATGGGGCCCCATGAACACGTGGGATGTGACCCCACTGCCCTGCACAGACATACACAGTTGTCAGAACAGCAAACACACTGTCCTGCAATTATTTAATATTTTTGCAAATGAGCCAACTACAGGAGAAGAAGTGGGGCTCACATAGTTAAGTGACAGTGCAGGTCCTCTCGTGGGCAGGGCCATTTGTTAAACCCATCCTCAGCGCACGCACGTGTGCATAAGTCACAGGGCCTGGACGGAG
>NW_017732027.1:690103-691979 GCF_001890085.2 Hipposideros armiger
CCCCCTCCGGACTGTGAAGCCCGTGAGAGCAGGGACCCGGGTCTCAGTCCCCTTTGCACCCCAGCAAGACTATACAGACACTTGTGCTCATAACTATCTGCAGAGGGAACAACGTTAGGACAAGTGCCCTCCACAGGGAGACGTCAAGGGCCAAGGTTCAGGACAGCCCCCAGCTTCCGGTGATGAGAGCCCATCATGGGGCGGCAGGCAAGGGCTGGGGGCCCCCAGAGCGGCTCACACTCCACCCTCAGGAGGGAGAGCCAGGTGGGGGGCTCCCCTCATTTCACCTTCGCTCAGAGTCTCACTCACTGTCGGCGCAGGGAGGTGCTGGATGCATAAATCAGCCAACGTCTGGGGCGGGGGGGTCTCCTCCAGCCCCCACAGCGCCCCCCACCCCCGGCACAGTGCACCTGCGCTGAGCATACTGGAAGCACCAGGGAGGGGCGTGCTTACCTGAAGAGTCCAAGCAGTCCTCGAGGCTGGCAACCTGGAACCTCTGGCCAAGGAGGGCTGGATACGCTTCCAGAAAGGCCACGCTCTTCAGGGGGCTCTGGAAGTGAGCGCCACCTAGGAGCACACAGGCCACTCTGGGGAAAGCCAGGGTACCCGGCCCACAGAGCGTGTCCCGGGGGAGGGACTGTCTCCCCACCCGCCTCAGTGATCACTTGGGAAGTTGGTCAATCACTATGTCATGACACTTTTCATCCTGCTAACAGCAAGTCCATCTTGAGAGAAGAGCTAACTAAAGGGGCCCAAGAACCCTCACCCGTGTGAGTTCTGGGGCCACCCCCCACCCTGGTGGAGCCTCACCTGGGCCCCCAGGAGCCAGCAGGCCCAGTAGGTAGTTGCTGGTCTGCTGCAGGAGAACATTGTTGTCCCCTTCGTATGTGCAGTTTGGGTCGTTATTGTCTCGGAGGTCGCCCAGACGGTTCACTGCAACAAAGCCACGTTTTCATCATCTCGGTGCATACGTGAGCAATACCCGCCACCACCTGGGAAGCTAATCCTGGGCGCAGCGTGACAGAGCGGAAGCACCTCCCAAACTGCTCCACGCCCCCCCTGCACCTCCGCCTCCCGACCAGCTGTGGGCCCCTAACTGCTCTATACCCAGGGGCCCCGCCTTTATAGACACACCAGTAACCACCTAGTAAAGGTGTCGGGAAGGAAAGCGGGCAGCCGCCCCATGAAACCCTCAGCAGTGAGCAGCGAGGCTCAAGGGGCATTCACTGTTACCAGGATCCCCGTCCTCCCGAGGTCACCTGGCAGGACCTCCCTCCCCCGTGGGGCTCAGTGACAGATGCTCAGGGAGCTGACGACCTCAGCGGGCTGCCCTGCCTCCTTCTTCAACTGAACAAACTCTTGTTTACACAAGACATTTCAAATATCTGAAGACAACGCTCATCTTTCTTTTCTTGTCTCTCCTGCCAGTTACGCAACCCAAGTCCTTCGCGCACTTTATAAGGTGTGCTTTCCAGACTCTCGTCGTCCAGGTCTCCTTCCCCTGATGATAATGTTCTCTGAATGTGAGGCTGGGAAAGGCGGACTGCCGCCTCTCGCGCTCACGGACAGGCTCATGGCGGCCTGCACCACCCTGATGGTCTCCCCTGACTCTGCCCATGCCCGTCCCACCACTGACCGTGAGGAGCTGGGAGTGACCTTCGAGAAATAATTTGCAACTGATACCTAAGCCTAGATAAAGGACTTTACGTTTCTCCCAGCTGAGCTCGGACTCTTGGCTTGAGGCCAGCGTTTGTATATGTAATAACACTTGATTCGGCCAATTGTTTTGTTGACTGCAGTGCTGCAGGATTCAATTTCCTTATTCTAAACTATTTACAGCATCTCCGTGACTTAGAATAACAAAAGGAAACTACAA
>NW_017732027.1:693976-695218 GCF_001890085.2 Hipposideros armiger
CCCGCCGGCGTCCCTGGGACTTCCACGTCTTACAAATATCCTTTTGTTTCCACTTGGCATTTAATGAAAACAATTCAGAGAAAGAGACACATACACACCCGCTGCCTAAGATGACCCATTTTACTAGTGTTTTCAACCTCAAGTAAGGGCGACTGTGAGGTCCTGCAGTGCCTGGGTTAAACCAGTTTCAGAAAAAATAAAGTGTGATCACACTTTATAACATTATTAACAGGAGAACAATTCCAGTGTCAGCTGGCAAGGGTTTCGGTGACTCATGCTAGAGAAAACAGTGCTTAACCCCTGCCTTCCAGGGGAAAAGACCCGCCCCCGCCCGCCCCCCCCCAGAATTCAGCTCTGTTCACGGCGCCCCCTGCTGGCCACGCCTGCACCACCCACAGCCTCTTGATTCCTGGATGTTTGTGCTGAATATTCCAGAATGTACTGAATGGACACAGGCCTTTTAGGGTGTTGTACAAACCCCCCCATCTGTGGCATTTCTAATCCGTTTTCAAATGCATTTCTTGTGCTTCACATTTTACAGCTGCCCAGGAGGCTAAGAGGGGGCTACAGAAAGTCAACTTGTTTACCATCTATGCAGAAATTAGCAAGGGACTTTGTTTACGGGCGGCTGAGTTCGGTGGAATTGCACGCCTGTTTCTGGCACAAATCCTGGCCTGTCAATGCAAATCCCATCAGCTGGATTCAGACCTCTGTGTGCTTGTTTACAGAACGATCAGAACCATGAAATCTACTGAGGGGCTGGTCACATGGATTGTGCAAAACCATCGTGTTCTCCAAGGAGAAGAACAGCTGAACTCACAGGAGGGAGTCAGGAGCCGTGTCAGCACATCCTGAGGAGCGGGAATGTGGACACGCGCCCGAACCTTCACATCAGTGAGGCTCCAGGGGTGCCAGGTGGGGACACAGCTGACGGGAGGTGGGGGCCTTCCCCCCACGGTCTGGTGTTGTTTTGGAAGAAAGGCTGATAGACGCTGTTCAAGCTCAGTGAGGCTGAAATAACAGCAACGCTGCAGGGAACAGTGAGCCTCCCCTCACCTGCCTGGCGCTCCGGTCGTTCTTCAGGAGGCCCTGCTGAAGCCCCATGAGGTCCAGGAAGAGCGACTTGGCAAAGTGGTCTAAGGCGTAGGCCGCGGCCAGGTACGGAAGGAGGCGCCATTGCTAGAGGGGACAGGACACATGCGTGAGCACACCTACGTGCAGACAGGGAGCCGACCCGCTTCA
>NW_017732027.1:697153-700463 GCF_001890085.2 Hipposideros armiger
AGCAGGACCATGGCAGGCCACCTCAGGAGACAGGCACAAAGATGGAGGGGCACCTGTTCCTCCTGGGCTCTGCCCCCAGGGTGCCCCCCGACACAGAGCTCCAGGTGCAGGAGGGCCCGGCTGGGCTGCAGGGGTGCAGGTGTCATTAGTGAATCGTGGTGGGATGGGGTGGGGAGGCTCTGGGGGACGCTCAGCTCCACGGGGGAGGGGGCTGCAGCAGAGGGAGCAGTGCTGTGCAAAGGCGCAGGGCCTGCAGGGGTGCAAACTGCCCACCGGGAGATTTGGAAGCCCTGCTGTCAACCTCACTGCGCTCAGACACAGCCTGTGCAAGAGCCCACGGTGGGAGGCGACGGGGCGGGGCAACCCCAGACAGAGACTGTGTGGCTGGCATCAATGTTTTGTTTTATAAATGCCTCCCTTTGACACCCCCCCCCCCCGACAAAGGCAACCATTTGAAGGGGTGTGATGCTCATCTGCGTTCCTTTAAAATGGACAATCTTCTCGTGGGCATCCAGTTTTAACCTTCGATTATAAATCTTGGCGCGCCAGCACCGCGTTTCTCAGGCCCGTGGCGGCGCCAGAGCCTTCCGGAATCGTCCATCACCTGGCCCTCCCCACCCCTTGCTGCCTCTCCCAGGTTCACATCTTTTGTTATTTGGGCTTTTCTTCCAAAATTGCAGCCCCTGTGGAGTTTGTGTCAGCCTTCCCAAACTGGGCACACTTCGGAATGTTTGTTAGTTCTCCCATACGAATGACAATCTAGTTAGATTTAAAAGTGTACATTTAAATCATCTTCCTCTGCAGTAGAAAACATCATCTCCTGTCTGCTCGCATTTGGCGTCAGGCTGGAGACGTCTGAAGGAAAGTGAGTTTTATTCCGTTGGCGTCAGATGCCTACCCTCTCTCTGGAAGACTTCGGGATTCTCTCTTTGAAATTCTTACGTTTCTGCACCGTGTGTCTGGGGTGTGCGTTCTCCTGCCTTCCCCTCGGGCTCTCTCCATGGCACCCTTCAATCACGTTTCCTTCCTTTCTTCTTGGCATTTATTGTCATTGCTTTTCCAAATTTTCTCTTCATTGACGTTCGTCCCCTCGAGCTGCCATTTCCCAGGATTTCCCAGCCTCCCCTTCGTTCTCCCACTCTATTCATCCTATTGTGTTCCTTCTTTCAATTATTCCTTTTCCTATTCACTTTATCTCCACTTGTAAATGACTTCCGGTTTCGCAGTCTATCACTCTCCTTATCTCTAAGCACACTTGTCCGGGGTCTCAGCTCCGATGGGCTGAGGCCTGCTGTCCCGGCAGAGTTCTCAGACGTGTGTGGGTTCCCGGGACACAGCCGTCCCAGCTGTGGGCTCAGGACTCACTCGGGAGGGCGCTCCAAATGGGACCTGTCTGGAGAGGGCCCAGGGCCACTGTGTGTCTACCACTCAATGAGTTTGGGGGGACAGTGAGCCCCAGTCACCAGAAAACCCTGTCACCCCAATTTGTGGATGGCTCACCAGCAACCTTTCACCTTTAAACCCACAGTGAGGAGCAGCTCTGAGGGGAGCGGCCTCCCTAACTAACCTGGTGGGGCTGGTGGGGGTGGTGCAGGCGAGGGGAGGCCTGCGGGCAGCTGTGGGCCAGCATGTTGTCAGCCCCGGGCCCTGGAGGTGGGGCTGACCCAAGTGTCCCCTTCCTTGTTGGTGGCACTGGAACCCAAACCTAGAGCAGTCTGCCCCAGCCAACCTGGCTCCTGTGGCAGACCTCTTCCTTGCGGGCACAGGACCTTGAGACACCTGGAGACACGGTACCTTGAAGGGGGTGACGTAGGTACCCTCGGGGGTGACGTCTCCGGTCCGGTTCAGAAGGTCTTGGCGAGGAATCCTAACCTTGTGGAACATGGTGAACCTGTGGGGTGCACGGGACCTCGGGTTACACGGGTCTGGTTTCAGGCTGATCCCCTCTCCCTCCCGAAACTGTCAAATGAAATCGAAGGACAGCTTACAAGGTGACAGAGTCCCCAAAGACAAAGAAAAATGGAGAGAAGACACCAGCAGGTAAGAAATTGCAACATATTTTTCTATCCAAGAAAGTAGGTTTAAAAGAAAGTGGGTGTGTGTGATGGGGTTCCACGTGAAACAAAACGGCCACCTATTATTGGTCACTCTGGAGGCCGGGTCCTCGTGGTACTCAGGTGTCCGGGCCCCTCACTGAGCTCCGAGGACCAAGGCCACACCGCAGGATGGAGCGCCCAGCCCCTGGGGGCCACCGGGCCACCAAGAAAGAGATACGCAACAGAAAAGACTGCAGCTGTTTTATAAAGATTAGAATCTCTGGTCCTCACACTTCAGTCTCACACTGGAACCTACAAGCGTGATCACGGAGAGCAGGCGCACAGGTCAGTGATGGAAGGACCTGTTGTAGAGGTCAGGCCAGGGAAGGCCATCTCACAACAGCCTCGGGACAAGCTCATGCAAGCAATGGAGGGTCCATAGCTGTGCCAAAAAACCCAAACCGTCTTAAAAAATCAAGCTCCTATAGTCACTTACCTGATACAGAGAGCACTTCCCTTGTCACACAGACTATGGTCATTCAGCTCCCCGCTTCTTGTCTGACTTACCGCAATAACCTCCCCTGGGTCTTTCCAGACCCCACCCCTCCAGCCTGTCCTGCCCACAGGAATGACCCCACCCTGCATGAGATGGGTCCAGACTGCCACCTGAGAATCTTAACCTCGTAAAAACACGGTAAGCTCTGGGAGGGACCCCTACTGCCCCACCGGCCGGCCTCCTCACAGCCTGCAGCTGGGTCATGTCTGCGTGTGACCCTCACACCGGCTCCAGGAGGCCCGCCAGGAGTCCCCACCCAGCCTGTGGCGGGGACTGGCAATCCGAGTACCATTAGAGGGCAGTCCCATTCTGCAACGACCACCCACCGTCCATGGTCCTCGCTGGGCCACCCACTTCTCTCTGGCAGCTTCCGGGGTCTTGTTCATCCCTTTATAAAGGGACAATAAGTGCCATGGAATGAATCAACAGTGGGTGAGGATCATCCTGTGGGCGCTGGTGTCATCACCACAAAACCCTGGTCAAGGAGAGCCTCGGGGAGAGCCGAGCAGCACCTCCCAGCTCCCCCAAAGAAGAGCAGAGACCTGGGTTGGGCACAGGGCGGGTTGGAGGAGCCCTCTCCCAAATCCCTTGGGAAGCTCCTAGGAGATCTGCGGGTAGGGAGCTCGACCAGGCCACCAGGCCCCTGCAGTGTCCAGAGAAGAGGCCAACCTCTGTGGGTCGCCCTCCAGACTGAAATGGAGGTTGGCTGCAGACCAGC
>NW_017732027.1:702743-711286 GCF_001890085.2 Hipposideros armiger
TGAAGAACAAAACGACAGCAACTTGTCTGTTCCCCTTCCCCCAGTTCCCCAGCACTGTTCCCATCCCCCCAATTCCCCAATAAAAAAATCTAAAAAAAAAAAAAAAGAGTTATTTGACTAAAACTAACCCATACAATTTATGTTTTCCACTAATTCCTAGAGAGTCACCCCACATGCTTGGAAATTCTTGTGAAGTGACAAAAATCTAACCTACACTTTCAAGATGAATGACCTCCGTTAAAAAAAAAATCACTCAATTACAAGAGATAACTGGAATATGACGGAGAACTGCACGCAAGAAGAGAAGCCGGACCAGGGTGTCGGTGTCCTCAAAACCAGTGCGCCCTCTGCTGGGCGTGTGCACCCAGGCCCGGGAAGGGGGTTCTGAGGAGCAGGGAGAAGGGCGCTGCTGTGTCACCCACGTGGCTTACACCCCAGCACCAGCCCGTGAGTCCGGGGACCCTGGACAAGTCACTGAACCTTCAAAGGCTCGGGGACTGAATATGGCTGCTCCCAAGGTCCCCTCAGCCTGACACTGTGCGGCTCCACGGGGCACAGTCACTTTGGTTTGGTGGAGCTTCTCTGATACTCCTTCAAGGAGGGTTGTTGCCACACTGCCCCTCGGCGATGCCACAGGTGACTGGTGTGAGTCTTAGCAGAGCCTGCGCTACCCTGGCAGGACGCATCCACTGTCGGCGCTCCACTAACTGCCCCCCAGGCACCATCTCAATAAGAGACAGGGCTCCGTCTCTGGAAGTAGGAGTCCATCTGGGGGGAACCAAGTGCAGGGGTTTCTGGGGATGTCCCAAAATAACATTAAAGATTCTGATGGTGAAACCAAGTGAATGGTGACGGGAGGTGCCGCCCACTGGATGTGACCTGGTAGCATTTATTTGCAGCTGGAGGGTGTTACCCACACCAGGTGCCTGAGGATACACCTGCCCAGGCCCCACTTGTACACACAGACCCTTCCACAGATGGAGTCATGACACATGAATTTTCCATGCCCCAAAGCGGACCGCACGGACCTAATGAAACGACTAGTTTTCCAAGTGCAGAACAGACAGTCGCCGCCATTCCCACGTCCTGCGCAGGCCTCCTTGAAGCCTCCTCCCCCGAGGCCAGAGCCAGCTTCCCAAACAGATCAATTGTGTCGCTGCTTCGCCGAGAGCTGAGGACAAAGGGCCAGGACCTCAACCAGCAAACCTCAGCATGTGCCACACGGCCTGCCTGTGCCAGGGACCCCCGTGCACCCACACAAAGTAACGGTTTAAGGAACTGACGGCCCCGATCAGACGCCAGCGTCAGTTAACAGGCTCTCCGTACAGGTCAGCGAGGGAGGCGCACAGAATGCTGAGAGAGTATAAATTAGAAGGGTTCTGTTTGTGTTTGATTTCGCTTTTCAACAACTTCCTTCTGTTTTCTGCTCAAACTAACACCACGTAAAAATCAATGGTTCCCCCACCCTCTGGCACAGTCTGGGGCCCCACCTGTTTTGAGGGTCCAACAGGGACTTGAGATACTCCCCCACACTCCACCCCTAAGATCAGTGTGGACATGTGCTGGGTGCTCCGGTCCCAGGAAGTTGTTGATGGAGACCTCATCTCGGGGAGGTGGGTCCCAGTCACAGCTCAGCACCACCCACCAGGCTGCAGCGGTTTGGCCTGGGCCTGATCTGTGACCTGGGAGCAGCCACCTGCCTGGGGACAAGTTCACTTGTTCAGTACTTGGGTTATTTATACCTCCTGATGTTGGAGTTGACACAGGAGACGGTCCTTCAAGTGTGGAGGTGAGGCGTGGGGCCCCGCCACACTTTACCCAGGTCCTCAGGAGTCTAGGAGAGTATGGGGGCAGCACCGAGGAGCCCAGTGAGATCACAGGCTCGAGCAGCCATGCAGCCTCGGGGTAGGAACCTGAGCCCTGACAAGGCGCCTCGAGGACAGACCCCGGGGAGAGCCACCGTGAGCGTGACGCTCGGGGCGCACTTACCCGTTGTCCAGGCCGTTCTGCCCAAGCTTCCGCCCTACGTCGCCCACCATCACTCCGGGCACAGGAAGGAGAGTCTTCGGGTCCCGAATCTGTACAGACCACAGAGAGCAACAAATGACAACTGTGCCGAGCAAACCCCAGTGACCGAGCCTTGGGCTCCCTCCGTGTAGCTGCAGGCGGTCAACAGTGTCCTCCAAACAGTGGGCTCACTTGGAAATGGGGTCTTTGCAGATGTGACTGAGTTGTGGACGGAAAAGGGGCCACAGGTTAACCCAGACAAGCTTAGGAGACTAAAACTACCATGGCCTGAACACACACTCACAAAAATTTTGAACTAAGTGGGCCATGGTGGGAAGTCACATTTTCAGCTTCCTCATTAAGTTACTCTGTGCCTTTTCAGTGGGCCTGTTGTCCTTCTGTACCTAAGATAACATCTTTAATCCTTTTTCCAGACCAGAGCTGGAAACTGCAACATTCCTCATTATTATGCTTGTCCTGATTACCATCTCTGTGTGCTGTAAAAAGCTGTTAACTATCCTGCACCCACCTATATAAAAGAAGGACCTGTCTCTCCAATGTGCTTTTATCCAATCCCAGAGATTTCCCCGCTTTGCTTTCTCCCACCCCCTTAATCTACCACCAGTGGATTCCACGTAACCTTCCTCTTTTGATTTTATGTATAAAATAAGCTGTAAAACTGCCATTCTTGGGCTGGCCGAGTGGCGCGATGGTTAAGAGCTGGCTTGGGACGCCAGAGGGCCCTGGTTCGGATCCCACATATGAGGGCCAGTGACACTGCCCTCNGACCCATCAGCTCCAAGTCAAGCAGTTGTCTTCAATCTAGTTGTGGAGGGCGCAGCTCCTTGGCCCATGTGGGGATCGAACCGGCAACCTTGGTGCTATGAGCCTGCGCTCTCACCACCTGGGCCAACCGGCCGCCCCTCAAGGGTCATCAATCTTTTATGTAATTTTTACCAAAGGTCCAGCTGAGACAAAGACCAGTCCCGAGGTTTGGGATTGGATGGTCAAATGCTCTGGAGACGAGGGGCTGGCCACAGGCTGTGAGCACCCTTCTCTGTGCACAGACAATAACGTCAGGACTCGGTGCCTAGCCACTTATGCCAAATAAATAATTTTAGTTGCATTTTCTTCCTCCAGAAAATGTTTTCACTTTGTTGAATCTTGAGAGAATTAGGGCACTCAGAGAAAAAACAGATGACGCTGCCCTGGCGTTTTTCCCTGATACCGGTATACGAAACGGCTTCTGCTTTCACAGTTTTGGCGACAGGGGAAGGGACGCGAGCATAGCATGGCAGACACACCAAGAAGCTGGCAGGCCACTTGTTTACGTTTTCATTTTACAACAGGTTTTAGGGAAGAAAACATTCTGGTTGGGATGATGTTACCAGAACGATGAGGTCATTTCTAGTGCTTCCTGGAGCAACAGTCCGGCCCAGCCCTCAACCCCACTGCTGTGGGAGGGCGGGTGAGCCAGCGGCTCATATCCGGGCCCCCGCCGCACGCACACACGTCCCTCCCCGCAGCTCTGAAGGGAGGGGGACAGGAAGCTGCAGAGAGGGACGTGCCTCAGAGAGGGACGCCACGACAAGGATACAGACAGATAGGGTGGGCGGAAGCAAGACCCACGGTGAGGATGGAGGCACGTGGCCTTGTCCTCCTCGCCCTGTGCCAGGCGCGGTGCCCACCGCTGTGAGGCGTTCTGCTCCTCGTCACATCTAAGCAACACAGTGCTTCCTGTGGACCAGCACGTTCCAGGAGCCTGGCAACCTCAGAGCCTGCCAACCCGTGCATCACCACCCCTACCAACGAGGACACGGGTACAAGGAGGCACCCAGGCAAGTGGCGAGTGGGCGAGGGGCGCGACCTAGCGTGTGGCTCTGAGTCCACTTTGTCACCTGGCCTGGCACAGAGGACCTGGTAGCAGGGTGCAGGGCGCCTGGCAGCTGCTCTTGGCTGGGGGCTCCCAGCAGGGACCCAGCAGCACGGGTCTGGGCCCCGCGGCGGGACTAGGGGCCCTGGGGTTTCCTTCTCTGCCACACAGCAGGCCCCTGGAGGGAGACACAGCACGTGCTGGGTGCCCCCGCAGACACCCGGCCACTTCACGGCTGTTCTGTCAGTTGCTCGTCGCAGCACAACTGAGAAGCCCGCCAAGGAGGACACCAGCGTCACACAGGCTGAGGAACGAAGGCTCCCAGACCGCAGCAGCCTGTGCGAGCTCGCACGGCTGCCAGCACAGAAGGCAGGTTTCTCGGATGCCCGGGTCAGGGGAGGCTTGTCCTCTGAGCAGCTGCTCTCAAGGGGACCGGGGAGGCAGGTGGGGAGGGGACCTGCCCANTTGCTTCCCGGCAATTGTCGAGAGTTTGGCTCAAATAAACTCTTGTAAGTATTCTCTTAGGCTGGATGTGTTTCGTCAACGGAGTGAAGGATCTCAGGATGAGATTATCCTGAATTACCCAGGCGGGCCCCAACTCCAGTGACAAGCGTCCCAGAAGAGCCAGCAGGACACGGAGAGAGGAGAAGCCAGGTGAGGCGGTGGCTGAGAATGGTGTGATGCGGCTGCATTCCAGAACTCTAGCAGGGACCAGAGACTGGAAGGGCAAGAAGGAGCCCCCCAAGAGCCTGGGGGGGGGGGGCTGGGGTGCGGCCACTCCCACACCTGCATTTGGACTTCTGGCCTCCAGACTGGGGGAGTGTCACTTCTGTTGTTCTAAGGCTCAGTCTGTCCTGCTTTGTCTAGTTTGGCAGCACAGGAACATGAATCCAGGAACTGGTTAGCACATGCTGCCTGGGGGACTTTAGAAATTAAATATTTGGGCTTTAGATACAGGACTTTCTGCTGATTTTAATACAACAAGGAAAAGGTTGTGCACATATTGCAGTGGGAGAAACGGGCTAAAATTATTTCTGTAAATCTCTGCTCCCCCACATGAGTTTCCAATAAACTCACTTACCCTGAAAAGCACAGCTGTCGCTAGCACAGCCCCTGACTCTGTGAGCTTGATGGTAAGGAAGTACCCGGAGTTTTACTCTAGGAAACCTTCGAACAGTCAAAGTAGCGATTCCCAACCAGAGGTGACTCCATCGCCCACTCACCCTCCCCTCCAGGGGACATCTGTCAGTGTCTGAGGCATCCTGGTGGTCATAACTGGGGGGTACCACAGCTGGAGGCCAGGGGTGCTGCTACAGACCCAGGATGGCCCACAGCAAGAGAATTATCCGCCCAAATGTCAAGAGCTGAGAAACTCTGCTTTAAAGAAATACTGAATTTGTACTGTTTGGGATTTATCTATTTGAATGCATTGGTCGTTTTTGTTTATTTCAGTGGAAGAATCATCTAACATAACTGAACTTTATAATAATGATATTTAAAATAAAATAACAGGCTAAATAAAGCCCAAATGTAGACCATCTTTCCCCGTTTTCTAAAGTCTTCCAGTAAGGCTCAGGAAAGATTCAGACACAAACTTTTTATAACCTTTGGAAATAAAAAAATAGTTGGGAAAAAAGTGAAGAGGGAGAAAAGAGATATTAAAAATGTTGGGGATTTTCAAGTCATCAAGCAGAGAAGCACTAATGCAAGTTTTTGGTTCATCTAGAAATAAATGATAACAGTCATTACAAACATCAGATTAACCTCTCGAATCAAGGAAAGGACTCCGATTCAAGTCAAAAGCAGAATTAATGTTATAGTTATCTCAAAAATATTTAACTGTGTCAATTTCCATATAAGGTTTCCCACGATATTTGGAGACTGACAACCTGATACCAAAAAAAAAAAAATGCCCCTCTAGCTTACTTATCAAGCTAGCGATCTATAACATACATCACAATTGTAATTAAATAGCTTTGCAGTTACTTGTCCCCACCTCTTTCTCAGTAGACAGTAAACCCCATGAGGACGGGGAACCATGCATGCTGCCCTGACCCTCTGCTGGACACACAGAAACTGTTCCGGGCCAGGAGAGTGCCCCCCACAAAGACTTTTAAGTTTTCTTTCCTACAGAAATGTTAAGTCTCCTCCCTAGTTTCTTAGTTTCTTAGCCCCTGGCTTTGATCACTCTTCTCCTCAGTCTGTGAATCCTTGGCTAAAGATTGCTCCTGCCTGAATTCTAGAATTCTCCTATCCCCCTGCTTCTTGATTGCTTTGTAAATCAGTTTCTGAATCCCAAACAATAGAAGTCCCTGCTTCAGATAACTACTTGAAAGCCTGTGACTTCCTAATATCCCCCAGGCCAGTAAGCTGAATGCCAAACCCATTCTGGGCCCAGACAACTGAGGCCACCTGAGTGACCGGTTGCACCTGAACGGCCACAGGTTTCATGAGCGCTAACAGATTATCAATTAAAATCTATTTTTCCTCATTCAGGGGCCTTGGGGATACAGAGGATACCCCAACAAGACTGCCAGTCACAACCAAAGAAGCCAACACGGTCTTCCAGGCGGAGCTCGAGACCCCTTCCTCTCATCTGAGATCAGCTAGGGTGAGTTCTGTGAATCCCCCAATAGGCAGGGACGGCTCTACGCCCCTGCCCAGCAGGAAGCAGATACAGAAGAGACCTCCTGTCTCTCGGCTTCTCATAGAGATTTTATGGGGATCACGTCTCTCAAGGGGAAAACCAGGCAGGAAGTTAGAGGCAGGCATTGGGTCTCTGCACTTCTGCACGTCCCACAGAGTGCGACCGCCCGGTGACCTCCCCTCTCAACCCAAAACTTCTTTTCATTGTAACTATCTACCCCTGAAACAAATGGGTACAAAATACCCAACTAGATCAGGCCAGTCACTCGCACCTGCGCAGTGCCTCATGTCAATCACAGGTGCCAATCAAGTGGTCCCACGCCCTTAGGGGAACAGCCCATTCTAGAGAAAGGGGATAAAAACCCCAAGTCCTGGGAAGTCCACCCTTTTTCCCTTTTTGGACGCCCTGCTCTTTTGACCACTTCTTCCTTTTCAAGCCCTTTGAGCCTCGCCTTTGTGCGTGGCCCACTGCAAACTCTTTGGGATATAATTTCTCTTCTAATAGTGGGCCCTTGAGCCATTCTCTACAGCTCGGGCCCACTTCTACTCTTTGAAATGTACTATCTTTTCTAATAAACTACTTTTTCAGTACTTTACTCCAGCATCTCGTTCAATTCTTTGCTCGAGTTGCCAAGGACCTGGACTCTGCGCCAAGAAGGGCCCACTTTCCGACAACAGCTGGATGGAGGACACAACACGTCTGAGTAGTTCAAGCATAACTTTTAAAGAGTTTTAAACACTGGCTCTACAGTCTAAGATCCAGAAACACTGAAAGAACCTGAATTCTAGTCCCATTTCCTTAAGAAACTCACTTCAGGCACAAACCTGTGCTCATGGAAGCAAGGAATGGGGATGGGAAATAAGGAACAAGGACAGAGCAACAAAGAAAAATGCATCAGCCGGACTTCATTAAAATAAAAACCTCTGTGCATCAAAGGCCACCGTCAAGAAAACGGAAAGACCACTACAGAATGGGAGAAGATCTTTGCAAACCATCTGTCTGATAAGGGTTCAGTATTCAGACTATCTAAAGAATCTTCATAGCTCAACACTAAAAAGCACAAACGACCCAACTAAGAAACGGACTGAGAGACTGAATATACAAAAGGTCAACGGCCAGGCCTCCTATAACAGAGAGCCCTGACCACAGCCGCAGCAACCCGCCTGGAAGTCAGACCCGGAGGCCGTCGGCCTGCTGTCTCTAGTGACAATCCAGGAAGCTGAACAGTAACTTCTGTGATAATCAGCCAGGACGTGATCAATAATTGACAGCTTCCCTAACTTCTGTCCCCACTCCACTCAGGACCAACCGGAGAAAGCCACACCTGTCCCCTAGCCTGTCACCCGAGACGCCCCCTTCTAGTAGCTCCCTAGCCTCCCCCGGACCCCAGCCTCCATCAGGGGACTGGAGCCCCCTTTTCTCCACCAGGAAGCTCTCCCACCCCTCTGCCTGGCTTGGGGTCTCTGCCAAATGTAAGTGACGGTGGCCCACCCCGCTACGGCCGGTTCTGAGTAAACAGCCTTTCCTTCCCGTGTGTGTGTGGTGGGGGGCGGGGGAGAGGCAGGGGGGAGTCTTTGCTTTTTTCCACAGGGCAAAGGATTTGAAAAGACATTTCTCCAAAGAAGATATACAAATGGCCAACTGGCACATGATAAGATGCTCAACATCACTGGCCATTAAGAAAATGCAAATCAAAACCACAAGATACTACTTCACGACCACTAGAGTAGTTAAAAAAGAAGTAACAAGTGGTGGTGAGGATGTGAAGAATGTGGAACCTTCATACATTGCTGGTGGGAATATAAAATGGTGGAAACGGGGAAAGTCTGCAGGTTCCTCAAAAAGTTAAACACAGGGGCCGGCCGAGTGGCATGTTGGTTAAGAGCTGGCTTGGGACGCCATCTCTGAGCAGCAGGGCTGCGGTTCGGATCCCACATGAGGGCCAGTGACGCTGCGCCCTCTACAGCTAAGATGGTGAACAACAGCTCAACCTGGAGCTGGGCTGCCGTGAGTCGC
>NW_017732027.1:716006-720593 GCF_001890085.2 Hipposideros armiger
TACAATGTGTGTAAGAGAAAAACTCTAACCCCAAAGGGACGCAAAAGAGAATTATCCCCATTTAGAGCTAACGTCCCTTTTCCCCAAACAGAAGGCAAGGGGAGATCTCGTTCTCACTCCGGAACAAAGGTGATGAGGAGACGGGGAGAGCAGTCTGCGGCCCTGGGGCCAGGGTGTGAAGCGCAGCCAAGGTAAACAGGCCATGTTCTCTGTGAACCGAGAGTTCCGTGTGTCCAGACCCAGGTGCTCACTTGTCGGTTTCCTGGACGTCCTCCCCTCTTCTGTTGTGGAGGTCTTCATACACCGAACTCGCCTCAGCCCCCTGACCCAGCCTGTCCTCCTGTAGGCCCAGGCTCACCTGGCCAGTGGCCCAAGGGCACCTGGAGCTATAAACCTGGGTGTCATCCTGGAACTCCCCCGTCCTTCATGCCCCATAACCCGACTGGTCACCAAGCCCCTTGATGCTCCTCTTTAATACCCACTGCATCCTTTCATTTCTCTCTGCTCCTATTAGATCTATCCTAATAACCTCCCCTTACTGAGCAATCACCGAGTGAGGGTAATGTCTCAATGGTGTAGCAACCCCAAGTACTACCAGTACTCTCATTTTCAGCTGACAAAACTGGAGCCTGTTAGAGTGAAGTCAGGTGCCCAAGGTCAGGCTGTTATCAGGAACATCTGTCCCCAAACCCCATGATCCTAAGCAACCAGTAAGTCCGTTATGGCCCCAAGCCACCTGAGGTCACCAGCATTACTGCATGATGGTAGAGCTGATGCGACGAAGGACCCCGCAGCCAGACTGCCCGGGCGTCAGATCCCAACATTAGAGCTTAGGAGCTGGGTGAGGTAGCTTGCTCACATAGCAAGTCACTACCCCTCTCTCTGCTGCAGGAGCGGTGACAACACAGTGATTGATCCTAGTCTGGTATCTAGTGTGGCAGGTCCTCGAATAACAATGTTTCCTTCAACATTGTTTCATTATAAGGTTGATGAGGTGCGTAAAAAGTTAACTCTTGNTGGGGCTGGCCGGCAGCTGGTGTGAGCTTTCGTGAGCTGCCGTGAGCCGTCGTGAGCGGCCGTCCAATGGCCGGCGAGTGACTGCCTCACCCGGGAAGAACGCATTGATCACAATACCAAAATGAGTCAGTGAAGCGGCGTCCTCCACAACTAAACTGAAGAACCAAAGGATAGGAAATTGTCTGTTCCCCTTCCCCAATTCCCCAACACTGTTCCCCTCCCCCAATTCCCCAATAAAATCTTTAAAAAAAAAAAAAAAAAGTTAAACACAGAATTACCAAATGACCCAGTAATTCCACTCCCAAAAGAACTGAAAACAGGTGCTCAGACAGGCACCTGTTCATGAACGTTCACAGCGACATTATTCGCAAAAGCCAAAAGGTGGAAATAACCCACCTGTCCATCCATGGACAAATGGACACACAAATTGTGGCCTACCCATAAAATGGCTTATTCAGCCTTAAAAAGGAAGGAAGTTCTGGCCCAAGCTACCACTTGGCTGAACTTCAAACATATGTTAAGTGAAAGAAGCCAGCCACCAAAGTCCGCATAGCACACGATTCCTTTTATATGAAAGGGCCAGAGCTGGCACATCCAGAGACAGGAAGTCGCAGGGCGGCTGCCAGGGCTAGGGAGGGGTGTTCTGCAGACGAAACAATTTGAAGCTGGAGAGGCGGTGCTCACACAGCACTGCGAGTGCACTAATTGTCACGGAATCGTTCACTTTAACATGGTGAATTGTATGTCAAAGGAATTACACCTCAAAGAAAAACCACAAGATAATTTCCTTCTTCCATGAGAGTCCCTCCCACACCAGAAAAGTCTGAAAGAACAAACATCCCAGAATGGGGCAGGGTAGGGGGAAGTGGGGCTTCATCCAGGACCCCATCAGTCCAGATAGAAAGGTCCAGAGAGAACACACTTCTGGAAGCTCCAGGTGGGGAGACTGCAGCTGCCCCGGGCAGTCGGGAAGTGAGCCCCACCAGGAGGAGGGAAGCGGTGCCGGCCCTCAGTCCCGCACGCCACCCCCTGGGGCATAAGCTTCCTGAGTGTGACCCAGGAACACGCTCCATGAGGCCCCCCAGCCGGACCTCACACCAGGCTCCAGACCTGCTCAGTCGGAGTCCCGGGAGGGTGGGCCCTGCAATCCAGATTTGTGCTGAGTGTCTGAGACGATGCGGATGTGGCACTAGGACAGACAGACCCTCCACCTGAAGCCTTGGGGCCCAGGGCTTCTCAACATCGGCACCCCTGAAATTTGGGGCTGGACAATTCTCTCTTAGGGGGTGGGTGGGGCAGTCCTGTGCATCCTAGGAGGTTTAGCTGTGTCCTTGGTCTCGACTCACGAGATGCTAGAAGCACGCCCCTGCCCGCAGTTGTGATGCAAATGTCTCCAGACACTGCCCAATGTCCCTGGGGTAAAGCCTGCCACCTGCCCTCTAACAGCACGCACGGCAGCCTACCTGAACGACAAAGGGATGCAGGCCATGGCACTGGCCCCCCGGCGTGTACAGCTGGGCAAACACCACTGCATGAGTAGCCGTCTTGCCCATGTTGCCAATCAGAAATTTGGCGGCTTCAAAATCAGGGGAATGTATGATGAATTCCTGCACAAGGAAAAAAAAAATTATCATCAGCAACTGAAACACACGCAGGGTTTCTGTTCCTTTTTGATGTTCGCTGCTCAGAAATCTTTGAGGCGACGGTACAAGCTGGCTGGAAGTTTTATTTCCTGTAAGGTACCGGTGGCCCTCTTTTTAAACAGAGCACATCCCCGGCTCTTAGAACCTCACACGGAACCTTCCTATGGAATATGACGACCAACATGTCCAACAGTAAAATACATGTAGAATCTTCTGGAAGCTGGCCAAACTCCGGGTCGGGTTATCTTCTCAGGGACGCCTTCCCTGGCCACCTCCTTTAAGTGGAGTTCCCTCCAAGCCCGTTTTGCGCCTACCTTCTCCCTCATTGGTTCTAATTAATGAAATTTCCGGGTGGGGTAGGTCTGGCCTCTTAAAGCCTTCACCTCATGAGCACCCACTTTTCAGCACGATGGATCTCGGTGTACACCTTACAAGCTCACGAGTATAAAGATGGGGCCTGTGGTCTCATTACCTTTTCACTTATGAGAACACCGTGTTTTATGTGCTCGGAGCCCAGGGAGCGATGGGAAGGGGCACCTACCTCAGTGGTAGGGTCGTAGTGAGCGGTCGTCCGGATGGCCTTGCTGTTGCTCCCGTGACTTACTTCAGTCAGAGCAAAACATCCAAAAATCTAATGCGGAAGCACAAAACGACGTCAGGCAGGAAAAGGCTCTTTCTCACGTTCCTGGAGAGACCCTGCCACCACCTGTCCTTCAAGCCCTTTACCCACAGATTGAAGCCCCACATCGCTTTTACCTATCTAACCATCACTGTGCTGTGCTGGACGCCACACCGCCCAGCCCATGACAACAGCAGGTCAGACAGGCTGCAGCGGCCTAAGTCAGCATGGTGGCCAGAACTGCTCCCAGGCAGAAGAAGAAAACGGAAGGCTTTAGCTTTGATAAGAAAAACCTAAAGTCATATAGTACTAGGAACTCAGCAGACCCACATTTGTAAAGAATAGCATTAGCTATTAGTACTTGGTGAGAAGCCTAAGGATAGCATTAAACAAGGTGCCCTCCCCCCTGGACCCCCCCCACCTGCAGCCTGCCCTTCCCACAAATCTCTAAGGAGAACAGGTGAGAGATCATGAGCTCACAGTTCACCACCAACCTAAACTTACCTCCATATTGAAGATCTTTGGAATATATTTGAGGTGTCTTTCAGAACCAGAGCTGTAAATGGCCGATAAAAAAACCTGAAAATGTAACATCATCACATAAACAGGTGGAAGTTAAAGAGGGCCACTGTCCTGTGATGTCACAAGTGACGTGCACATTACCACCCACCCCTGGCTCCGCACGCCGCAGCATTTCACAGACAGAGAGGGCAGCAGGAACGTCCAAGGCCCAGGGACACGGCTGCCCTGAGCTCACAGGAGTCGGGGACCTGGGTCCCCATCCCAAGCCGTTTATGGAAGTTCTACAGAATCGCCTTGGACTTAAGGCGCCTGAAAGATGTCCTGAGGGTCTGCAAAGAGTGGGAGACCGGAGAGGAGAGAGGAGGGTGCATGGAAGCAAGGTGAGCCCACCTTTCCGTCAGACAACAAATGGACAGACCAGGGGTTTGGCCAAGGCGAAGTTCACCTCCACCATGAGTTAGAGACAAAGGAGACACAGGTCTCTGCTCTATTTCCCCTCTTCGTTTTTCTCCTTTTCTTTTTTCTTGGTGTGTATAAAGCAAAAAAGTCCCAAAGCTCCTCTTCTTATGGGGACTTCTTAAGTCCTTAGCACTGAATTGATCAAGGACTTAGGGGTGCACATTTGCATAGATAGGTGAAAACAATGGGCCTTCTCACTAAAAACCACAGGCTCTGCCCACACATTCAAATCGCTGCTTTTGATTCTCTTTAAACAAACATGTCCCCAAACGCCTAAATACCTGGAAAACTTTAAAAGCAAGCAAACACTAACAACCCCTAAACCTC
>NW_017732027.1:723563-739035 GCF_001890085.2 Hipposideros armiger
CCTCTGCGCCCAGCCACTCCGCGACAGCAGGGTGTGCACAGGCCCCCGGGAGCACCCCCGGGAGCACCCCCGGGCCCTTGCACGCGCTGCCCCCTCGCCCCGCCGGGCACTCGGCCCCCTGGCCCCGTCACCCTCGGACAGAGGTGGGCTTCACCTTCAGATCTCGCCGATCGCTCGGGTTCACCGGGTCCTGTCCCTGCTCGGGACACTCAGCAGGCGATCAGCAAATGTCTTTGGGGCGGGGCACACGTCGGAGGGCGAGCGCAGCGCGCGTAACCCCGCCCCGCCTCTCTACCACCGTCTTGACGTCACCGCGCCGCCCCGCCCTCCCCCGTCGCCCGGGAAACGCAGACGGCGTTGGAGCGCCCTGACTGCCGAGGCAGCCCGGGCTGTAAGGTCCGCGGGGGTCCCAGGGGCCCTTCCCTGCACGCTCCTCGGCGCTCTTCCCAGGGCCCCCAGCCTCTGCGTAAGACTCCCTGGGATATTTGTTTAATATGCGATTCCTGGGGCCCACTCCAGAGCTACGGGGTCAGAACCCATAGTCTGGGGCCTGGGCATTTTCTAATTAATAATAAGCATGGGCAAATGCTCAGTCAACTCAGAGAACCATGGAGCTACCCAGTTCATGAGAGTGTCCCGGGGGGAGGGGAGAAGGGGGGGTGCCCTGGCTGCCCAGAGCAGTAACAAACTCCATAATCCATCCTTTACTGGCGTTTTTCTTTCTGTCTCATACTTCCCACGTGCTCACTCCTGCCCACTGGGTCAGCTCCACATGGAAACACCTGCACGCGCAGCCTTGTCTCAGGCTCTGTTGGGGGGAATCCAAACTAAGACATGTGAATCCACCGAGAGACCATCAGCTGGACTTGGCACTTGGCCATATAAAGAAAGTCAAAAGTTTTTCATTTCAAGGGAACTGGAAGATGGGCAGTGCAGTCGTGGGGAAGCAAAAACGTTCCATTTTAGAGACATGTCAGGTTTAAGATGTGGGCAGGACATCTGGGCGGAGATGCTCAGCTGTTCTCTCTCTGCGCCTACTTTGATACACCGTCTCTTTCATGCCATGACATTGTTTTCTTCACAGTTGTGACTCTTATTCCAAACAGACTTATAATTAGGGGTACCTCCCTGATAAAAAGTGGGACTTCCTGTTGCAAAAGCTTAAGGAAGAGACTGATGGGACAAACCAGCGCCCCACGAGTGCCATACATACTAAGCTGTCAGAATTGATGCCCCATCATCTATCTAGGCACTGTCTCCTGCCAGGGGACTGTGGCATTACTGCTGGGGGTCCCCGAGTCCATGGGAGCACCCAGATTGCAGATCTAATAATAGTGGTCTGATAATAATACATGGTACTGTACTTCAGATGTTTGGAGATACTTTTGAGAGTAATAAAATACCCTTTTGTTACAGAATTCACACCTCCTTTAGGTCACAGTTGCTTCCAAAATTTCAGCGACTAGAAAGTAAGCCAGGTTCACGTGCTTTACTGACGTTAGAAAAACATCTTTCCACTTGGAAATCAGTTGAGTCCATTGTGGGAGTGAGAGAGAGAGCTAAGACATTTCTGAGTGGATGGTGGAGGGTCGGCTAAAGGTGAGGATGGAGGAACCGCTGGTGAATTAGTACAGGTGAGAGGCGAGGAGGCCTGAGACCAGCCTGCAGCCTCGGAGCCGGAGGAGGAGAGGGATTTGAATGACTTCTTATTGTTGGTTCTTTCTAAGATAGGGCGTCATCACAAAATGTAGGTGGAGGCCACATACAAAGCAGGTGTTCTCACCTTGTGGATGTCTTCAGGCTCTCCTCCCTTCCCTGCCGCCCCATCTTCTCCCTCCTCTCCTCACATTTGTCTACCCCCACCAGCTTCTCAGGGCGGCTCCTAGCAAGTTTTCTTCACTCCCTTCACTCTACTTCACTCCCTCCTTTTAGTTTCCTGAACTGGTGATTGGGTTTAAGACTTGTCCTCAGCTCGGACTTTGGCTTTGCTTCAGGACTCACCTCTGGTCTGCTTGTCAATCGTCCAGTACCCAGCACTCAGCCCGCTCCCTGGCCTCAGGACACCGCCTGGCCTGCATCTGATGGGGATTGTGCCCTGGACATCACTAGGTAGAATCGGGTGGGCGTTGAACATTTATTGCCCGGTGGTGAGAGAGGGAGAGAGGAAGGGGCCATGCACTACTCTGGGTTGTTTTGCTGGGACCTGGGAGAAGGAGATGCCACTGAGAGGGGCATGGGGGGCAACTGTGGGGAAAGGAAAGGGAGTTTGGTTTTGTACACGTTTTGTTAGCTAGTTCTTCATAAAACTGCCACGAGCCGCAGTGGAGCTGGTGCGAACAGCAGGCAGGGTGAGAGCTTGTATAGCTCAGCTGACAGTGACCCGGCGGTCCTCTAGTGGAGCTCAGCCATCAGACCCCACCCACCCACTCTTGTTCATTTTGACATCTGCTCCACTCCGTTCTGTGTGGCGCACCCACTCACTGCCTGCTCATTTTTAGTCGTTGGCTCTATTGGCCTTCATTGGTAACTGCAATTATTTGAACACATCATTAACACCAAAGTTTCCCCCCAACCTCTGGCCATCTGTCTCTTCTTATCCCCTTCCTCCTTCCCACCACCGCCACCACCACCTCCCTCGCTGATTCAGCATTCACAGAAGAGTGGTTGGAAAGGAGTTACAACGTCACTGGGCTGGGATGGGCCACGATGATTCAGTGCCAAGTGTGGGCTGTCCGAGCTCTGCCATGGCCGCCAGCACCCAGCACCAACCTCCTTCCCCCTAGTAAAATTGCATCACATAGTAGGCAGTGGCGTATGGTGCTTGGAAAGAGCGGGGAGGGCTACTGCTGGAGTGGGCTGAAGCCCACGTTCAACAGCATAATGGGGTTGGCACTTAGGACACTCAGAGCATAAAGGTCCTTCCCACCAGAGCCTCAGCCACTGTGGTCCCCACCTCCACCCAGCTTCCAGCACGTAGATGATGAGGACCCAGCGTGTGGTGGTTTTGGGGAGTCCCACTTGAGTCTCTCTAGAGATGCACTGTCCAATACAGTAACCCCTAGCCTCATGTGGCTATTTCCATTTAAATGTGCATTAGTTAAAATTAAATACATTTAGCATTCAGTTCCCTAGTTGCATTAGCTACATTTCAAGTACTCAGTAGCCAGATGTGGCTACTGTATTTGTGAAGATTAATAAACAGAAACTTAATTTAAATGGGAATTGGGACATCTATAGGGGGAGCTCTCACACACTACCACTAATTGTCCATTACCCCAACCAGGAAGCGACTACTTTCCCTCCCCAGCTACCACTCAGCCAATGAAAAGCCACGACACTTCCAACTCCCCCTTTCCTCTATAAAAGAACAGTCCTCCCCCTTTGTTCTCAGAGACTTGAGCCTGTGGTTCACCACTAGACCACATGTCCTGAAGTGTAATTTTTTGTTGTTCCCGAATAAACCCATTTTGCTGGAGAAATATCTGGCTGTCTATTGGTTCAAGGTCAACATATTGGATAATTCAGACATAGAACACTTCCGTCCTCACAAAATTCTATAGGATGGTAATATCTAGAGACCACACCCAAACCCAGGCCACGGATGGCAACCTTGCCCTAAGCCTGGATCTTTCCAGCGTTTGCCCAGCAGCCTCTGGTTGGGGCCCTGCCTCTCCCCAGAGAGACAGTCCTGGACAACCCTGCCATCTACACAGCTCTCCTGCCACACTCTCTTCACTTAGAGACCTTTTCATTCAGCAGTTAATCATTGGGCGTCTCCTATGTGCCAAAAAACTAAGGTAGGGCTATGGTGATAAGCCAAACAGGGTTCCTGACCTAAGGATGCTTGTGCTTTAGAGGGAGGAGACAACACACAACAACGTTTGGATAATTCAAAAAATAAAATAAAATGGTAATAAGTTATGAAGTACCTGGGGGTTATTCAGTTGGGAGGTCAGGGGAGCCTTGTCTGAGGAGGGGACCTTTAATCTGGTTTCTTAATTGGGAGAAGATAGGGACTGCGCATTCCAGGCAGAGGGAACACCGAGAGAAGAGCTCCAGGGATGAGAATGAGGGGATGAGCTTGGCAAGTTCCGAGAACAGCTGCTGCGGCCGGAGCTGAGCGGGTGAGAGGAAGGGGAAATGACGTTAGAAAAGGAGGCAGAACCAGTTGGTGTGGGATGTTGGAGGTGGCAGTCAAGAGGCTGGTTAACTGTATTCTTAGTGTACTGGGTGGGTTTCCAGCAAGGAACTGACACCATCTCGTGTAAGAATACACGCCGATTATCGAACTGGAATTTTTCACCTCCCTGGAAACATTGGCCTCTGGATTTGTGACCTCTCACTGCCAAGTCCTTGGCCTCCAGGTTTCTGCTCCGCGGTGGAACACACTCTGCTATGGCCACGTGACATGCAGCAGAACAGCAGGGCTACGTCAGTGCCAGGACACAGGGAGGCCTCAGAGCCACCAAAGGGCCCAGAAGCATAGGAGCACAGAGCCTGAGAAAAGAGATTTTTGGGGACTTGAGCTCACATTTAAAGGAAACAGCACTCTTGCTGTATATGAGAAAGCACTGTGCATCCTGAGATTGACTAAAATAACCAGAAAGTCCAGTCTAACGCCAGTCCCCTAAGTCAATGAAGCTTTCCCTGGAAGTTGTTAATGCCCTAATGAAACACTGCTATTGGCTGCAGCAACACCGATTACAGATATGTGTTGCTCTTTGCAGAGAATGGGAGAAGGACTGGTTTTGTTCCACTGTGAAGAAATTACTATACTTTCGGGAACTATTTTGTTGTGTTCTGTGCTCTTTATTTGGATAGCCAGGTGTTCTCCCTGGCTATCTCCCTTGCAGAGTTTTGTTTTTGTTTTACAGCGTTAGTTCTCTTTCACAAAGTTTCTCCTATCTTTTGAGGTAGGAGGAGTCTTACAGAGTAAACAATTTGCCTCTGTCTGCACTTTTGAACTCCGTACATGTCTTCACTTGTACTTTTCACGTTCCATAATCACTGTCCTGTTTACATAATCATTGTCCTGTTTACTTATCTGCCTCCGCTACTGTCCTGAAGGTGTTTCAAGGGCAGGATCTAATTTCGCTCCGCACCCTCAGTGTTTAGCCCAGGTCCCCCACACACATTAGCAAACAGTAATATTTGTAATGACTAACCTTTGGCTGCCCTAACGAGGCTAAACGCATTTGGACGGCACTGGGGGGTTGAATTATGCCCTCCCCACCAGACGTGTCAAAGTCCTTATCCACTGCGCCTACAACCTCATTTGGAAGTAGGGTCTTTGCAGAAGAGACAGAGAAATGCAGGAAAAGGCCATGTGACCACAGAGGCAGAGATTGGCGTTATATGGCCACAAGCCAGAGAAAGCTAATGGTTGATGACAACTGCCAGTAGCAGGGAGGCAAGGAACATTCTCCCTCCGAGCCTTCAGAACTGTGAGAGAATAACTTTCTGCTGTCTTAAGCCACCAGTTGGTGGTAATGTATGGAAGCCCTAGGAAACTCACACAGCCAGCACGGAAGTCAACTATATCATCAAAGACTGAAAGGAAGTGAGCAGGTGTGTCTCTGAGGCTCTATCACTCATTTATCTTATACTGAATTCCAGACATTTAGTCTATGTTCTTCTCTCTTAGAAATCACAGATTTGAGTTGGTTTTCATTTCTCTTCGATGCTGACAGAGACCCTCTAGGGAATGGCAAAATCCCAACTGAGGACTAACGTCCAAAAAAAAAAAAAGACTTATCTTTGAGGTTTTTGGAACATCACTAGATTCTGCAGACAGTGCTGGTGATGTTGGCCTAAACTGGCAGTGCCCACCCTTCCCTGTTCCTCTTGGGGGCACGCAGGTGACAGCGCACGTCACCTGTCCTGAGAAGCACCCAGGGCTGTACGCCCACGCGGGAACGACCCACTGTAACTCTGCCACACGAGAAAACACACCAGAACGAAAAGGGAGACGAGCGAGCTGCCGTAAGAGGCGTAATCTTGAACATTCCCGAACGTGGTCTCCTGGACTTGGATCCATCATCAGTACTGGAGACAATCAGAGGTCGGAACCGGGATGATCTTCATGATCCCCATAAATACGCCACCTCCAGAATTCTCCAAAACTCAGCTCGGATCACGTTACTGTGAGGCCCCAACGCGCCTGGGACGGATCCCCAGAGAGTCAAGCACAGGTACAATTCCGCAGTGGAACCCTGCCAGCGAATCAAAGCAGAGAACGCCTGGTTGCCCTTCCTCGCCCTCTCATTTCCGGTCCCAGCGCCCCGCCCCCATTACGCAAACACGCCGCGCCGCCTCTGCGTCATCGCCGCGCGCCGCTGTCAGGCTCTCGGCGCAGGGGGACCATGGCGGAGGTGGGCAGGGCTGCCGTGTGCGACCCCGGGGCGCTGCTCCCGGGCGGCTTCTGGGCGGCGGTGGCCGTGTGGCTGGAGAGGCCGCAGGTGGCCAACAAGCGGCTGTGTGGCGTCCGCCTGGAGAGCCGGCGGAGCGCCGTCCTGCCCCGGACCGAGGCCCGCGGCCCCAGGTCGAGCGCAGGCCCCGAGCAGGAGGAGCGGGCCGCGGCGGGATGCGGGCCCGAGGAGGGACCGGGACCCGGGCAGCGTTCCCCCGAGGGAGGCCCAGGCCCCAGGCCGAACGCAGACCTCGAGCAGCCCCAGGGCCGGCGCCAGGAAGCGGAAGAGAGGCGGGAAGCAGCCGCAGCGCCTCTGCGCGCAGGGTCCCCCGGGCAGCCCGGCAGGGCCGGAGTCGGGGAGGGCGACTTCCCAGCCTCGGACCTGGATTCTCTCTGGGATGATTTCTCCCGAAGCCTTGTCGGCGACGATCAAGATATGCTGGCCTTCCTGACAGGCTCCGGGGCGGGATCGCAGCCGGGGGCGCCGCGCGAGCTCGACGTGGTGCTCAGAACCGTCATCCCCAAGGGGAGCCCACATTGCCCTCTTTCTGCTCCAAAGAGAGAAATAGCCCTGCAAGGTAAGGGTATTGCTAATAGTGGGAGGTGTTCAAGACAGATAAAGCCGGGTCCCGGTTAAAGTGGCAAGGGTCGATTTTAGTCATGCGCTGTTGCCTTAGGGACAAGAGTGCAGCGTGAACTGAGCTCTTCCATTTGTGCAGAGGCGGCTGGGCCTTTTAAAGGGAGAGTGAGGGGAGTGTGTGTGTGTGTGTGTGTCCCTCAGGGAGGGAAAAATTAAAACGGAGTAAAGGTCCATGTGAAACCCGTCTGGGTTTGCTAACTGGCGTTTGTTGAAGTTAGACGCCTCCTCTCCCACCCAGGCCAGGAGGTGCCCCATCTTCAGGTGTGGGCTGGAAGAGTCCATTCTTTTGAAAGCAGCCTTGAACTTTCTCAAGCAGTCACTTTAGGACCATCCTCAGGGTGTGGCCTTGAGCTGTTGGAGACCATGTTACTGTTTATTGACCAGTGTCGATACCTAATGGAGAAAGAAAGGGCTCGGAGGAGCCTGGCTTGACTTTGGCAGAGAAAAGAATCTTTGGCAGAGAGGACGCAGTTAGATTAAGAAGCATTACTGGGGCCGGCCGGGTGGCGCGATGGTTAAGAGCTGGCTTGGGACACCAGAGGACCCCGGTTCGGATCCCACACATGAGGGCCAGTGACACTGCCCTCCACAGCTAAGATGCTGAACAACAGCTCAACATGGAGCTGGGCTGCTGTGCGTTGCCAGTGACAGCATAGGCTTCAGTCCCTGCGGCAGTGGGTTGCCATGGGCTACCGTGTGTAGCCAGCAGCCAGCATGAGCGGCCAGCAGCCGCAGTGAGCGGCCGTCCAGAAGCCGGCGACTGATCTGCCTCGCCCGGGAAGAGCGCAATGACGGTGCCAACTTGGGCCAGTGAAGCAACGTCCTCCACAACTAGACTGAAGAACAAAAGGACAGCAACTTGTCTGTTCCCCTTCCCCCAATTCCCAACACTGTTCCCTCCCAATTCCCCAATAAAAATCTTTAAAAAAAAAAAAAAAAAAAGAAGCATTACTGAACCTGCATATTCCAGAGTACTCTCCCTCTTCTAAGGTCTGTAACCGTAACCACTTCTGCCAAGTCCCTTTCTGCCATGAGACATAGTATAGTCACAGGTTTGGATATTAGGGCATGGACACCTTCGGGAGGCTAGACTGTCTACACAAGCAGCGATCATAGATTGCTGGTAGGTGCATGCCCCCCCCCTCTCAGCACTGCCTGCCTCTGTGCCCCTGTAAGACTCTTCCAGGCCCCCCTCCTCCAGGAGGCC
This sequence comes from Hipposideros armiger, assembly GCF_001890085.2. Classification (NCBI taxonomy): domain Eukaryota; kingdom Metazoa; phylum Chordata; class Mammalia; order Chiroptera; family Hipposideridae; genus Hipposideros; species Hipposideros armiger. The sequence continues at coordinate 731,820 of NW_017732027.1, forward strand.
CTCTCTGACCCTGCTGTGCCCAGCTTTTACCAACTGTGTTCTGATCACCTTTCACATTTCACCTCTGCTAGACAGAGTTAGTGAATCAGTGCCCAAAAGGCCTTCAGATATAAACTCCTGTGTCCTCAGATTGGCCTCATGGAGGAGGAGAGGCAGAGTTAGACTTCTCTTTCTCTTAGTGAGGCGGTGCTCGGTCAGCCAGGGGTGTCCTTCGTACGACCGTCCTGCTGAGCATGTCTACCGAGTGCCCGGCACAGTGTTGGCTTGGGGCGCAGCAGTGAACAGGACATAAGAGCCTGTCTGACCTCCTGGGCACTGGTGTAAATGGGGGGAGGGATGGGGGGGCCCCTGGGTGATTGAAGGCACAGCACCTGAGTCGTTTCTTTTTTTTTTTTTAAGATTTTTATTGGGGAATTGGGGGGATGGGAACAACGTTGGGGAAGGGGAACAGAGAAGTTGCTGTCCTTTTGTTCTTCAGTCTGGTTGTGGAGGACGTTGCTTCACTGGCCCAAGCTGGCACCATCATTGCGCTCTTCCCGGGTGAGGCAGATCAGTCGCCAGTTTCTGGATGGCCACTCACTGCGGCTGCTGGCCGCTCACGCTGGCTGCTGGCTACACACTGTAGCCCATGGCAACCCACTGCAGCAGGGGCTGCAGCCTACACTGTCACCGGCGACTCATGGCAGCCCAGCTCCAGGTTGAGCTGTTGTTCAGCATCTTAGCTGTGGAGGGCAGCGTCACTGGCCCTCATATGTGGGATCCAAACCGGGGCCCTCTGGCCTCCCAAGCCAGTTCTTAACCAATGCACCACTCGGCCGGCACAGTCGTTTCTATTTTTAATACTGCCTCTGATAAGACACTGACCTAAGCAGCTTTAACTTATCATCCTTATGTTTTTTTCCCCCAGATGTCCTCAATGGAACTGTAACTTTTTTACCTTTGGAAGATGACGAAGGGAATTTAAAGGTTAAGAGGAGCAATGTGTATCAAATTCAGCTCAGTCACATCAAAGAAGAATGGTGAGTAGGTAACTGATTCCTCTTTCAATGCATTATGGTACCAATTAATGATTTCTTTAGGTGGCTGTACGGTTCTGGGCCACTGAAGATCTAAAGCAGCGGTTCTCAACCTGTCGCCTAAGACCATCGGAAAACAAAAAGATATTTACNTGTAGTCTCGTGGGCTTGTGTCTGAATTATTCTGGGCCAGAGTGAATTACAAACTGACTTTGTTTTCTTCTGTTCTCTTAGGTTTTATGGGAAGAAGAGAGAGCCGAGCGGGGAGTGACAGCTAAGCAGTCCTTTGTGGACTTAGGGTGTGGAAACGGCCTCCTGGTGCACGTGCTGAGCAGTGAGGGGGTAAAGCAGGGTCACGGCCCTTTCTAGCACCTTTTCTAGAGTGTCCTTGAGTCCAGCACAAGATTCGCTGAGATCTTTTTCCACTGGTACGACCTGGGTTCAGAGTCAGCCTGGCAACTGGAATATGGTGACTGGTTGTAGACTCTGTTGCTCTGCAGAGCAGGCAGCTTGTAAAACGAGGGAGACAGCAGTCTCATTAGATGGTAGGGCTTCTCAGAGACATGCCATGTGCACCTAGAACACCAGACTTCAACAGCATGCACATCCAGCCTTTGGAAAACCCACCGTTTCAAGGCACTAGCGGGGAATAAATGGTAAGGTGGGATGTGCCTTCGAGAAGCGTAAGTGCTAGTTCAAAGGGCAGTCAGGTGCACACATACCGCAGCGTAAAACTGGTACTAGCGTTTGCAGCCATTTTCTGGATCGGTGACGTGAAGCCAGCGAGAGCTGAGAACAGCGCTTGGCACTCGAGCAGTGCAGTCAGGGTGGGGCAGCAGTGCCCAGCCCCCAGCTTCCCGCCATCGTCTCAGCCTTCCCGGAGAACCCTGTGTGTTGGACACAGTTCCCTCTTCACCTGGCTGAGCGAACTAGGGCTCAGCAGCTTCACACTCGAGGGTGGCAGCTCGGATTTGAAGCCCAGGGCTGGCTGTCTTCCGACTGGAGCATTCTGTCTGTGGCACAGACGTACTTGTCCTCACTGGGAATTGGAGTGGACTTGTCCCAATGGACTTTTTGAATTGCTTCATAAAAGAATGAGTTTGTCATACCTGTACACAGGTTGTCTGTGGGTTAGCACATCAAATGGTGACACGGACGCTGATTGGGCAGAGACGATGGGGATGGGGCGTGGTGAGAGCTAACGAGGGAGGTCATGGTGTCCTGGGTGAGAAGCGACCTAGAGGATGGGGCTTGTCGGCTGGCGAGCTGGGAGAGGAGCTGTGCCCGAGCTCTGAACCTGACTGAGAGCCGAGGGAGCCAGCTCCCTTTCCAGGCGTGTTTCCTGGGGCTGCGGCCCTGGAGACGCTCCTACAGCTGGACTCCAGTTCCCCTTAATGAAGATGCCTAACGACTGTTGGGGGGGGTGTGGGGCAGGTCTTGTCTGGGCCTTGCGGGCGGGGCGCACAGAGTGTCTGTTTGAAATGGCTGAGAAGCTGGGCCGATGCCGTCCATTCTTGCGAAGGGCCTCTTGTACGTCCCACTGCTGGTGATACCCACAGAGTTTAATTTGTTCTTGCTACTTGATGATGATGTACTGAACTTAACCTTCAGTTTCTGAAATTATTTCAGCACCCAGGCCGAGGGATTGATGTCCGAAGAAGGAAGATCTGGGACATGTACGGGCCACAGACTCGCCTAGAGGTGCTGGCTGTTCATTCACTCGATCCCCGCGTGCTTATTCCCTGGTGACAGTGGTTTTAACAAGTGCGTTTCTGTGTAGGCCGGTCAGAAATGCTGATGTAACAATTCACGGTAACCCGAGTAATCTGAAATTTAGAAGAAGGGTGAACCTTTAGACTTTTCATAGCCTCCCTGTTAAATGGAAGAGAGGGAGCTGAGCTCGGGACCCAGAAGAGCTGTCTCCTCTCGTGGGCCTGCCGCGGTGGTGGCATCTTCTGTGCTGCTTTGGGGCAGAGGGCAAGTTGGCGAGGGAGGTGGGCAGAGGAGGGTGAAACGGGGCTGGGCCGCAGGCGTGCACACACTGTGGAGTCGGGCCCGGGGAGCTGCTGAGACGCGCAGCACGTTTGTTCTGAGCCGTCTATAGCCTGGTTTCAGCCCAGGACCGTGGACCCAGGCCACTCCAGCCTCGGTTCAGAGCGGCTTGTCCTGGTACCCATCAGAGAGGAATGTGACCGTAAGGGAGGAAGTGATCGGTCACCTCAGCAGCACTCCTGCGGCAGGTCTGGTGTCAGGTGTTTGCAGGTTGGTCTCTAGNCAGTAGCAAAATTACAGTTATAGAGTAGCAACGAAAATAATTTTATGGTTGGGGGTCACCACAACCTGAGGAACTGTATTAAGGGGTCGCAGCATTAGGAAGGTTGAGAACCGCTGATCTAAAGGGACTGTCGGGCAGTTAGGGTTTGTGGAAGGTGCCTTCTGGTTAGAATTGCCAGGACATGCCTTTGTTGTTGCTGGTGCCTGGCCTGTGTCCTGGCCACAGCCCGGCTGGAGTCTGGAGTCTGCTTTTCATGTTGCCTTGATGGTCAGCAGCACCTCGTTTTAGCACTGAATTCAGATGAACTTAAGTCCCTTTGTTATTTTGCTGTTTCTCACAACTTGGTGATGGAGTAATTGGAACATTGTCATTTATAGTTCCTCCTTCTGGTGGGCTTCATAGGATGTGTGAAGCTTTCTTAACAATGTTTGCAAGAGAAGAGGAAGTCTTTCTGCTTTTTAAATGTGTTTTTCTCTATTAGATGAAAACTCTGTAACGAATCCTAGAGTGTTTTGTATTTTTGGTAAACTTTTGTAATTCTAGCTGTCTTAACTTCTCTCTTCTTTTGGTAGATAAGTGTGTAATTTAAAAATAAGAATGAAAACCAGCTCTTATTCGTATGTTTTTCTTATTTTTAAAGGTTCATATCTGTTTTAATTTTCTGTCCAGAAAGATGGCATTCAGATGGAATTGTCTACCCGAAACTCACCTGGCTCGGAGGAGAGCTGCTGGCCAAGCTGGCCAAGTGGTCTGTGGAGAGCAGGCCGAGTGGCTTTAAAAGCACCCTGTCCCTCATTTCCATTGCGAAGTACAGCAAGGTCCACCAGGAGCTGAAAGAGAAGTACAAGGACATGGTCAAGGTAATGCTGGGGGAAGCACCTGTGACCCTCCATTTAAATGAAGCATGTGACCACACTGTGCCAGGTTAAATGGCTTTTCCTGTGTCCCCTGTAGTTATATGCAGGCTTCACAAGAACAAAAGGGAAATATTTAATTTAAAATAATTGAACATTAAATTAGTTACTAGATTACCATGATGCTTTGGTATAAACTTAAAGATATTTTAAGAAAATACATGAAAAATTAAGGTACAAAAGAATATACTTCCAAAAAGGAGATACATTTTTTATAATGTCCTTAACTTTCTAATGTAAAAAGAAGATAACAAATGTGTGTATTGACCCCCAGCTTAAGAAACAAAGCATAATGAACAGCTGGGGCTCCTTGGTAGTCTCCCTGGCTCACATCTCCGTCCTCCTAGAAGTAACACGATTTATCAGGTCCATGTGGTACGTCAGTAACCTATTGCCATGTAACGAGGCACCCCTAGAAGTCTCAGGAGCCGTAACCCTTCATCCACACTCAAGCATGTGTAGGTCCTGGGGCTGGCTAACCCAGGCGGGGCTCCCCATCTCGCCCAGACAGATCCTGGCCTAGCCGTCCTTCATTACCTTGTTAACTACTCAGTACCTTCAAGAAGTGACTTTCATGTTCTTCCAGCTTTTACAGTTGTCCTTAGTGAGGTGGCTTGTCTGAACTCTCTAGCCCGCGGTGGCAGGAAACATCTGAATGTGTATCCTTGGGCCTTGGTGTCTCCGCTTTGGCCAGATGCCAGCTGTGCATGTCACTGATTTGCATAGTGAGACGTCACACTTGCACAGCCAGTGTTTTATAGTTTTCAAACCGCCTGATGGTCATCCTGTGTGGTAGTTAAGGGTTTGTCCCTGCTTTACAGACAGGTGCACAGGGACAAAACACCAGAGTGGTAGTCCTGAGGAGTGACTGACAGACCAGAAGGCGAAGCACGGGCCTCCTGACCCCTGTCCTTTTGCTCCCCACCCCCGTCTCCTTGGTCATCATCCTCATCTAGATAAATGGCCAGGCGAGTGTTTTCCTGTGATGTCCAGTGGCCTCATCCAGGTACCTGCACTCACTGTCTTGATTGTCAAATCTTGCCTTGGACTGCATTGCTTTTGACGTGTCCTGTTACACAGATAGGATACGAGTCTATGCAAATCTCACAGGGACTCAAGTTCTGCCTTTACAAGGAGCTTTTTTTTTTTTTTTTAATTTTATTGCATTATTAGTCCAGCTTGACTTATTCCTTATGGAGATACTTTAAGTATTTAAAACGGGGGCATATGGGAGAACAACTTTCATACGCTCTTGAAAACTTTTTAGGTGTGGCCGGAAGTGACCGATCCTAAGAAGTTTGTATATGAAGATGTGGCTATTGCTGCCTACCTGCTGGTAAGAACGTGTCATCCAAGCTCTGTGGAGTGGGGGCAGGTGGCTACCGGCAATGCTGCCAGGAGTAGGCGACACCTGTCAGAGCCGTGACTCGGGTGTTCGGACCTCTGTGCCGCGGTTGGTTACACACGTGCTGGCTTTTAACTTTGCATGGCGCCCTTGCAAGAGTGTTGAACAAGTGTGAACTGTGAAATTGGACTGCAGGGATTCAAGCTGAACTGTCCTTTCGTCATTCATGGTCAGCGTGGAGGTGCTGGGTTTGGGGAACCACTGACCAGCACACGCCTTCCAGCCCAGGCTCCCCGGGCTTCTGGCTGTGGATCTTTTCTTAGCTGGCTGTCCAGACACCTCCATTTAGACATGCCTTTAACTCAGCAGTCTTGATTTTATTATCTATAAAATGTTTGGATTAGGTGTTTTTCAATTTTCTTTCACCTGCAATTCTTTGTCTTTTCTTTAAGAAATAGCATAATTTTGTTGTGATTATCAATGTATACAAAACTTGAAGAATACAGAGAAAGCAGGAAGAAACTAATAATTTCTAAAGCTCTTGCCCGGAGACGACCACTTTAATGTGGCATCTTGATGGAAGCAGAAAGCTTTGCTGCCCCACGCAGCATCAGGCAAGAGCCATGGGCCGATGCCAGCCGCCATCTGCTCTCCTGCACGTCACCTGCGCGTTACCTGCGTGTCACCTGCGCAGAAGCCCAGGGCTCAGATGAGGCCCCGCCACCCGTTCTGAGATTGTGCGGTGTAGTCTCGTGGGCTTGTGTCTGAATTATTCTGGGCCAGAGTGAATTACAAACTGACTTTGTTTTCTTCTGTTCTCTTAGGTTTTATGGGAAGAAGAGAGAGCCGAGCGGGGAGTGACAGCTAAGCAGTCCTTTGTGGACTTAGGGTGTGGAAACGGCCTCCTGGTGCACGTGCTGAGCAGTGAGGGGGTAAAGCAGGGTCACGGCCCTTTCTAGCACCTTTTCTAGAGTGTCCTTGAGTCCAGCACAAGATTCGCTGAGATCTTTTTCCACTGGTACGACCTGGGTTCAGAGTCAGCCTGGCAACTGGAATATGGTGACTGGTTGTAGACTCTGTTGCTCTGCAGAGCAGGCAGCTTGTAAAACGAGGGAGACAGCAGTCTCATTAGATGGTAGGGCTTCTCAGAGACATGCCATGTGCACCTAGAACACCAGACTTCAACAGCATGCACATCCAGCCTTTGGAAAACCCACCGTTTCAAGGCACTAGCGGGGAATAAATGGTAAGGTGGGATGTGCCTTCGAGAAGCGTAAGTGCTAGTTCAAAGGGCAGTCAGGTGCACACATACCGCAGCGTAAAACTGGTACTAGCGTTTGCAGCCATTTTCTGGATCGGTGACGTGAAGCCAGCGAGAGCTGAGAACAGCGCTTGGCACTCGAGCAGTGCAGTCAGGGTGGGGCATCAGTGCCCAGCCCCCAGCTTCCCGCCATCGTCTCAGCCTTCCCGGAGAACCCTGTGTGTTGGACACAGTTCCCTCTTCACCTGGCTGAGCGAACTAGGGCTCAGCAGCTTCACACTCGAGGGTGGCAGCTCGGATTTGAAGCCCAGGGCTGGCTGTCTTCCGACTGGAGCATTCTGTCTGTGGCACAGACGTACTTGTCCTCACTGGGAATTGGAGTGGACTTGTCCCAATGGACTTTTT
>NW_017732027.1:747378-751933 GCF_001890085.2 Hipposideros armiger
TTTTATTGAAAAGATGATAAGTACTGTGCTCCATTGTTTCTAGAAATTGGGGAAAGCCGTAATTCATTTTTTTATGTTAAAATGAGCCAGCAGCAGACGTTTGTATGTTACCCTGACAACACGATTGCCACATGGCTTTGCCGACTTTTCTCCACTGACTATTCACGACTTTTGGATTCTGTGCTTGTTGATTGTGTTTCAAGGTCTTCCTACAACTGCCGTTTCTTTGTCCTTCCCTGCTGCTTCTTCGACTTCGTTGGACGATACCACCGGAGGCAAAGTAAGAAGACGCAGTACCGAGGGTACCTCGACTTCATCGCAGAAGTGGGACTGACGTGTGGCTTTCACGTGGAGGAGGACTGCCTTAGGGTCCCTTCAACCAAGAGAGTGCGTCCCGGTCGCGTCGTGTGGTCTCGGTGGGCGGCGTGCTGGCTTTCAGATGGAAGGCGTAGGGCCATGTCACAGAGCCATAAACGACCCTGGTGTTTGAAAGTACGAATGTTCCAGAAGGTTCCTGTCCCAGTGTCAACACCTCGGTCATCAATGGGGTTCAGAGGGCTTTTCTCCATACGGTCCCCTCTTTTGGGGACATTCTGACACTTCCTTCTCAGGCAGCTCTGGAGGAACCGTCGCCAAGCCTTCATTTCCTTTCCAGAAATGGCCTGGCCCCACAGGGTCTTCCCCGAGTAGGCGTCAGCTTGGCCTGGGTGGAGATTTCTGACCCTCGCGTTGTCTGAGGCTGAACACGCTAATAATTGGCTGAAATTAAAGGTTGTTTCGGAAGTTCAGAATGATTTCAGATTTTATTAAAAGCCTTATTGATTCATATTTATCTGGACTGTAATTGGTCCAGGCTGAAGCTGACCCTTGCACCCTCTGGAACTCTGCCAGGTGGTGACGGCAGGTGTCTCCATGGCGGGTGCTCACCGGCTGCCGGGGTTAGGCACCCCGGTCAGCTTCAGGTGTCTCTTCTGTCGATGCTGTCACTGCTCAGGAAATGGGCTTTAGGACTTGGCCTCAGAGCTTTCCTGTCGTTCTCTTAAATGCCCTCGATTTGGGCAAGTCGTGGTCTTCTGAGGTTGGAGTTGATTTTCAGAAACTGCTGAAGTTTGGGCCATGTAGGTGGGCATAGGACCCCCCGTTTGCTTTCTGCTGTCGTCTTCCCACTGGTGTTTATAGAACCCACAGGTGACCCCTCCCCTCCCTGAGCCTCGGTCTCCTTGTAACTGGATGGTTTGGGTTCAAATGCAAGAGCACGTGTCCACATACAGCAGACTGACTTTGTGCCAGGTGTCCTCGTCCCCACACACAGAAGCTAAGTCGCCTGCCTGAGGTCACGTGCCGCAGGTGGCAGCGCTGCGGGGACCAGGCTCGCCACCTTTCACCCCGTCTGGCTTTGTAGTTGGTGCTCCAGGAGGAAGTACAGAGGTGCAGCACTCACGGTGGCGTCACTAGCTGGGCCCTGCTCTGGAGAGCGACCACCGTGTGCACGTCTGAGGGAGGAGAGAGTGGCACATGCCACACATGCAGCTGTGCCAACTGCTCTGCTAGGTGCTCATGCCTCCCGTTTCTCTGGCCAGGCTGACGTAGAGATGGCTCATTCTTTTGTAGCCCCCTCCAGAGCTCTTTGGGTGACACTCAGGGTCTGCGTGGGGCAGAGGTGGGACAAATGAGGGCTGACAGAGGAAAGTGTCCAGAACAGCGCAGCTGGCACGCTCAGCAAAGTGGGTCTGGGTTTGTGCATTTGTTCATTCCCCCCGGAAGTCTGAGCGGTGAGCATTTTCATGGCTTTACGTCATTCACTGTTAAGCCACTGGTCATGGTGTTAGTTTTTAAAGTAAGGCTTTCTTTCATGACAAATAGCTAATGCTTCTATGCCACTTGTGCTCCAGAGCAGGAGAGCTTCTTGGGGGACATTGAAGTACTGCAGGAGCCTGACTCTGCGCTTTCCAATGCAGGTTTGTCTCATTGGGAAATCCAGGACGTACCCCCCCGCCAGAGAAGCCTCCATGGATGCGCAGAGAACGCGGTACATCCATGGGCGGCGGGGCTGCCCTGNACCTGAGAAATGAAGAGAACGTTTGCTTTTCAAGTTGGAAAATGTCAGGAATGCAGCCAGGTGCCACATATTGACATTTCTGTCAACAACAGACCGTGTGTGCGACCTTGGTCCTATACGATAATAATGGAACTGAAAAATGCCTGTGGCCTAGTGATGTAGCTGTGGTAACGTCACAGCACAACGCATCCCTCACGTGTTTGTGGGGGCGCTGGTGTAAACAAACCCACTGTGCTGCTAGTCATGTAGAATTACGTACAGTGCGTGATACCTGATAGAATAAATGGCATGCTACTGGCTTACGGATTTACTGTACTGTACTTTGTATCATTATCTTAGAGTGTGCTCTGTACTTATAAAAAAGTTTGCTATAAAACAGGATGCCATGTACACCAGCAGCAGCCTCATACATCTCAACGTTTACCGTGTCTTTGGATTGCATCTTTTGTGCTTGATTTAAACTCATGTTGTTGTATGGTAGCAGGCTGTGCAGGCTGGTAGCCCAGGAGCACTAGGCTGTACTATACATCCCAGGTGTGCATAGGTTAGACCATCTGGGTGCGTGTGAGTCACTTTGTGATGTTCACACAGCAGCGAAATCGCCTAACGACACACTTCTCAGAACTTTTCCCGTCATTAAATGACGTCTGACTATGAAGAGTTTAACAAACCCCAGAAACTCATCAGCCAGCACCACCCCCAGCGTTCGCCCCATTGTTATTCTGAAACAGAGCTCAGGCATATTATTTCATCTGTAAATGGAAAATAAAATTTTTGACACTATTTTTATATTTTCCCTCTGCTTCACTTTCTTTTAAAGTTGAGAAGGATATTGCAAAAAAAATTTTTTTAATTGAAGGGAAGTTCATTGCAGTGGCCTGACAGCTCTTTATTTGCTTATTTTTTCATTATATATTTATGCCGTTTTATGCTTCAAGGATTTGCATTTGTTTACATAGTCATACATCATCATAAAACATATTTTTAAACTCTCCAGTCTTAAGAATGTCGGTAAGCCAGGTGATGTCTAGGGGAGGCTGCAGATAGCATGCAGACCATATATTCTTATATGGTTAAGAAAATGGGCTCTAATTTAGGCATGAAGTTGATGATCAAAGCTATAGGAGTAACGTGGTTTATTTCAAAGTCCCCTGTGTCTGCAGATGAAAAAACAAAATTCGGTCTTTGGGAAGAGGTTCAGATAGTACTTGAATAGGCTCTGTGTTTCAGTGTGACCCCAGGGGAGTTGGCTGGCATAGAGAAGGGTAAAAGGGTAGAAGGTTCTAGTCTTGTGTTTGAGGCCCCCTTGGCCTGCCTCAGACTCCTCTGCCAAGAGGAGTTCTGTGCTCTAGTGTCCTGTATTTCATCTCATTACACCTGGACCTCCTGCCTCAGAGCTGGGAGAGTGCTGCTTATTCTAGTGTTAAATGTGAGTTGAAGGCTGGCCGCCGCCTGTGAGGCCTCCTGCTTCAGAAGGACGGCCGGAAACGAGCGCGGTGGTTGTGTAGGGCCTCGGAAATGGGGCCCTTCTGTGAATGGACACAGCCTGGCTAGTCAAAGACCAGGCATGGGGCACAGCATCATTCTTGCAAAAACCTCATTTGATTATAAATGAGAAACTATTAAGAAAAGACACCTGTTTTTAATAACAGTATTGTGTGGATCACAGAGTGTCTTAATTTTGTTTGTGGAGCTATATATGAAATAGGAATATTCAATTTGCTCTACTCAAAATGTCATTTAAAATGTTTTCTTAAACAAGTGGGGCTTTGTCGTCCATCATGCTGTTGGCAAGATAACTGTAAATGCTATGGGATCGCTGAGTGTAAATGATGTTTTTATTAGTGCAGGCCATTTAAAGAGACAAGTAGGCAAATTTAAATCTAGAATGGGTGGGAATAAAGAATAAATATCAAAGTTTTGTTTTTCCTGCTTTAAATTGCGTGTGTACCCATTGAGCAATGCTATTTTCAACATATGTGTGAACAGAAGCTCATACGCTTATTTAAGAAGCGGGAAGATTGTAGGGTTAAATTCTGTTTTTATTTAGGTGATGTCTGTAAGATGATCTTATGTTGCAGTTTTGTTATGTCTGCTGTTGGTTTTGATTAAGCAGTAACACTTCCACCTACTTCTGGGGGATTACTCAATTTGAAAACTAAAAGGATTTTGAGTAGTTACATAGTATCTCTTTTCTTTCCAGTTTTGACTGACAGGTTCACTGTTGAGACTGTTGATTTCAGTAATTAGTGATTTAGCAGGAAGGAGACACTGTGTAACGTCCTTCAGTCATAAAAGCAAGCTGTTTCAAGGTTACCTTCAGAAATTTTCAGAATGGTTAGCATGCTGATTCAGTGGACTTTTACAAAAGATAGTAATAGTGAAGAATTATGCATGCCTCTGTGTAGATTCCTCGTGTATTTTATCTTCTTATAGATAAAGGTGGAAGGACTTCTGAAGTTGTGTGAGTGCATTATATTATACACTTAAGTCAAC
>NW_017732027.1:754033-759054 GCF_001890085.2 Hipposideros armiger
CGTGGCGTGGACTTGCGGCCATGTGGACAGTGACTGACATGAAGGACTGGCTGCGCCTCAGGCAGTGTACCCACAGCAGTCCGGTTTGCCGGTGAGCCCCGGCACTTTGGTCTGTGGGTTTGGAGCAAGTGCCTTGCCCTTCCGAGCCTCGGCCTGCTGACCTGTAAAATGGGGCATAGCCCCTCCCAAGCCAGTGGCGCTTCTGAGTCCTTGGCCTGACCGGCTGCTGTGGGGCCCCTTCCCCTTCCAGCTGAGCTGCTGGCTGAGCCAGCCTCGTGCCCACCCGTGCCCACCCCGTGCTTCCCTGAGGCCTGGCGGCTGGCGGGAGCTGGAGGGGGCCCACCAGCCACGCCTCTTGAGCAGTTGACAAGGAACAGTTGAGGTTTCCATGGAAACTAGGAAACAACACAAATAAATCTGAGATTTTGTAATCGCAGCTCTCCTTGAGTAAGCAAAGAAACATGATGAAATTGTAAATCTAACTCGAGCCACTGGAAGTTGGTTTTTCTCCCACAGTCTTGAGGACCCCCCACCCCAGAAAGTGGAGCTCGAGAAGGCAGGAAAGTAGGGGGCTCGGTGTTCTGAGCCTATGCTCCTTGTTGAACGCCCCCAGGCGTTTCCCGACAGGCAGGACTCTGAGGGCCACGGGCGCAGACCCTGGGCTTCCCTGGACAGGTGACACGCCGGAAATGCTGACCAGGCGTGGCCATTTACCCAGCGTGTGTGGGGCAGGCGGTCTAGGTCCCCTGGGAGCACAGCCTGAGACGAGGGTTTGGGTTTTGTGATTCAGGACGGCCGGGGAAGAACAGGCCACAGTGGCCTCGGCTGGAGTCACACTGCGGCCTGGTCCCTGGGGGTGCTCTGTGGTGTGCACTGCACCCCCAGGTGGGCCCAGCCTGAGGCCAGGGCCCTTTTGTACCTCGCTGTGTTGTGGTTGGGGCGGGAGCCACCCCCAGGGGCGCACTGACTGAAGGAACTGTCCTTTGAAGGGCACCGGTGAGCCAGCCAACGCCCGGCTGCTGGGGAAGGGTGCGGTGGCCACAAGGTGGCTCTGCATTGCAGCATCTGTTCCCATGTCGCAGATGAAGAAACCGAGGCTCAGAGACATCAAGGGGCCAGTGCAGGTCCCACAGCACGGCCGGTGGTGCAGGGCCGGGCCCNGACCCTCCTGACCCCGAGGCTACTGCCAGCGCAGACCACCCCGACGGTCGCCCTGACAGTCATAGAACCCCGGACGCCGAGGCCAGGCAGGCGCCTGAGGCCCAGGCTGAAGGACTGTGGCTGTCCGGATTTCGCCCCCGAGAAAAAGCCGAGCACGTGCGGAACTGTGCCGCCCTCCCTCGAGACTTTGTTGATCAGGTGGTGTTACAAGTGGCAAATCTGTTGTTGGGTGGAAAGCAGTTAAACCCAAGAAGCTCACACAGCGGGAGTTTGAAGCCGTGGAACCGAGGAGGTAACCGTGCACCCCCGTGGGACTTGCTGGGCTTTGGGCGGCGACTGGGTCTCCCTTATAACCAGCTTAAAAGCGTGTGGCCATTTTTAATTAAATATATTTCAAAGAGACAGGGATAACAGGCTCCTTGCAAGCTCATTCTTACATTTCCTTACACATACTGTGGACATGCAGGGCCTCAGCTGCCTCCAGGCAGGAGGCAGAGCGCAGGGTGGTAACGCCGGGCCCTTAACCTTGACAGACGTTCAGGTCTCAGGGTCTGCAGCTGCTTGTCTCCAGTCTGTAGAAAGTATCCAAACAGAAAACAGGTTACTGAATGCCAAAAAGGGCCACTGTCTTCTGGAATATACCAGGGATGCCCAAAAAAGGTGCGCGTCTTAAGAGATGTTATCTATGTGTTACTTTCCAAAGTCGAGTTATGGTAGCAATGTGCAATATGACCTTTGCTCAAAAGATGGCGTTCATCAAATGAAGGCTACCGTCATTCATTGTGTTACAACTTTAATACAGGTTTTTCCTTACTTCAAATGTATGTGCATTTTTTTGGCACCCTCCATGTGTTGTGATTTGATAATTCTCTGAAATCCCTCAAATATCAAATCAGACAGGAGAAAAGGGAGGACTTTGTGTGTGATTGTTCACATAGGAGGGATGATGTGCTGAAACAGTGGCGGTCCAAGCCGCGAGGGGTGGATGTGTGAGTCCTGATGCTTTTTATAAAGCTGCGGGGCGTGTTGCAGTCCCAGGCTGCTGGGCAAGGGCCTGTGTCCTTCCTGGTCCACTTCCCGGCGGGAACGGCGGCCGGCGGCCAGGGGGCGCTGTGGAGCTGTCTGCGTTTGGGCTGAGCCAGAGCCTTGCCTCCGAGTCTTTGGGTCACTGGAAGCAATCGGGGGACTCCTCCCTTTTGCTGTCAGGGTCTGCGCCTGGCTGTCCTGTGGGTGGCACGGGCCAGGGAGGCCTCAGCAGTGGGTCCTGCCCCACCCTGAGCCTGGTCTTCCTCAGCCGGATTGTTGGCGTCCTGGTTTGTCCTCCTCATTCCTCCCCTCCCCTCTCTGGTGGCCTCGTGACGTGGCAGCCCCTTCTCCAGGAATCCCCTGACCCTGTTAGCTGATCAGGAGAGCCTCTGGGGACCCAGCGGCAGCCCTGGCTCGGGTGGCTGACTAACGGCAGGCAGCCCCGAGATGCCATGGGGTGTCCTGTGAGAAGCCGCCCCACCTCCTAGGTGTGCTCTGCTGAGGCTGAAAGGCCAGAGCAGAGCGGAAGGCCAGCTGGATGGGGCTCCTGCGTGGCCTCAGCACAGAGCCCACGGCAGGCAGGGGGCCTCAGAGTCCAGAGACCTTCAGGTGAATCTGAAAACGTGGAGTGTGACCGTTCACTTCCAGAGCGGCTCTTGCCTCCACCGGGTCCTTCAGGAACAATGGAGCACCGGGGGTGCCCGTCTGTGCCTGGATGGGACACCCTTTAGTGAGCAAAGCCTGGCTCTTCCTCGGCTCAGAGGTAGATAGTGGGGGCTGATGACCATTTCTCAGGCCTGCCCCCCATTGGAGATACCTGGGAACGGGGGCACTGTCTTCCCCAGGTTGGTCTCTGTCGGTCCGGGCTGGTCGGAGGCGCTCCCGCTGCCCCACCGTCTGGGGGAGGCTCCGGTGAGGGGGGTGCCCTTAGCCTCTCAGCCACCTGCTCCCACCCACAGGGGGACTTGCCCTCTTTGGTCACTGGAATTAGTGACCCCCTACCCAGCCTGCCCTCAGGCATGGGACCCTCCATGTTCCCAGGACCTGCATGACATGTGAGTTCGTCTGTCCTTAGGACCTAACTGATCGCAGGCCTGGGGTCTGCCCTCTGTAAGGCATGGCTGAGGGGACACTGGGAGGGAGCAGTCCCTGGTCCTGCCAGTGGGTCAAGGCACACAGAGCACAGGATGAGGGACAGGTTGCAGGGCGTGAGTCAGCGCCATGGAGCTCATGGGGGCCAGGACCCGGGAGTGTGGGGACGGCTTTCTGGGCCGGTGTTTAATTTTTTCCTCAAACATCCTGGGTCCCCTCAGAACGGGTTTGAGGAAGCTGAGAGGCAGACCTTGAAGGTCAGCTGGGCTTCGACAGGCTGGATTGTAGCAGCCACTATGTGGACAGCCGCCTGCACTGGGGTCTCCAGGCCTGGGCCGCACAGACCCTTTGAGTCTGGGAGGCTCGCCCGCAGGGGTGGGGGTGGGGGGGCTGTGGGTAAGACACGAAGCGCAGGGCCTGGCAGGTGCAGAGGTTTGGGCTTCCCAGGTGGTGATGGCTGCCCGCCGAGTTCCAGCTGTTGCGAGGTGTGCACTAAGTTACATTACCTTTAAATTAAATGTTTGTGGTCCCTCCTGCTGATATACATAAGAGGTTTGAATTTATAAAACTGGAATTGTTTTTGTGCCTATTGAACATGTTCATAACAGCCATTTTGTTGTTTGGGGGAAAACCCCGTTTTCAACAGAGAGCCTATCCTTGGCTGAAGTAGCCGGCAAGCTGGACAGGGAGACCCTGCAGAGACTGAAGCGGGAATGTGGCGGCTTGCAGACGCTGCTGAAAAACAGCCATCAGGTGTTTGAAGGTAAGCGGATTAAACCTTGAAATGTGCTTCTTTCTCAGATAGGTGGAAACACGCTCCCTGTGCCACCCCACACCCACCTTCCTTCCACCCCGCCCCCGCAGCTTCTGCGGGAGGGCCTGACCCCTCCGTCCCTCCCGCAGGGCTTGCCCGCTTGTATTTCTGCATCACTCATCGTGCGCTGTGCCCGCTTGCCCAGGGACCCCTGCTTCCTCCCCACCCTGGTGCCCTGGCCTCCCTGATAGGAGCCCAAGTGTCGTCTCCTCCGCGAAACCACCTTCCCGTCAGCCCCCACCCAGCCCTGCCTCCCCTGAGCCCCCAAGTCCCACATGTGCCTCTGTCACATGTCCTCCTGCCCTGTCTCATCGCCACTCCAACTAAACCGGGTGCTCCCCATGGGCGGGGCCAGGTCTGCAGCCCGAGCTCACTGCTGTGGTGCTCAGCAGGGGGACAGGTGAATGACACACACCTGACCCTCCTCACGGCAGGGAGACGGGAAAACATTGGGTCCCAGGGTTCTGGCCCATGAGGGGCCATCTGTGGGCAGGGCTCTCCCCGAGCACAATGAGATGACAGCCTCTCTGTCCCTGTCCTCAGGATATGGCACACCAGGTGGTGGGTCCAGCACAGCAGGACAGGTGTCTTGGTCAGGGTCTGTGTGGGGAAGAAGGTGGCTGGGGGCCTTGCCAGAGGTGAGGGAAGCCAGCCTAGAAGCACGGAATTGAAGTCTGCCCTGAGCGTACTGGCATGTGCTAGGCCCAGCCCGAGGGGTATGTGCACAGCCTGGGCCCTACGGCCTTGTCTGGGGATGTGGACAGCTGTCTGAGCCCCAGGATTTGGGCTGATGCCCCTCCCTCCACCTTTGTGTTCTTCCTGAGGAGGGCGGTGGGGAAGGAGGCCTCGACTTGGTGACATGGCTGATGGAGGCATGTCTGTCCACTCCCTCAGTCTGCAAACTTCCTAAGGAGGTTGAGTGCTGCCA
>NW_017732027.1:763188-768344 GCF_001890085.2 Hipposideros armiger
GTGTTTCTGAGAGGAAGTTAATCACGCCTCCCTCCCCGCGCCCCCGTCTGCAGTGCGAGCTGCTTCTCTGGCTGATTTAAAAATTTTTTTTTCATGTGTATTTTTCAGCAGTTTTGTATAATGTGCATAAGGTGTGATTTTCTTTTTACTTGTTGGGGTTTGCTGAACTTTGTAAATCCCTGGGTTACTGTTTTTGATCCAATTTGGAAAAAAAATCAGTCAATATCCCATAAATATTTTTTTCTCCTCTATTCTGTCTCTCCTCTTCTCCGAAGACTCCGATCACGTGTGTGTTAGATCCCTTGACACCATCCCACAGGGCACTGAGGCTCTGTTTTTAATCTTTTTCCTCAGTTTGGCTGATTTCTACTTGACTTGTCTTGTCTCTAACTTCATTAGTCCTTCTACTGCATCGAATCTGCTGTTAATACTGTTCAGTGATACATATTTTTAAATTTCAGATATTACGGTTTTTATTTCTAGGGTTTCTGCTGCCTTTTTTTTTTTTTTTTACAAGTAATTTCCTCTGAAATTTTCCATCTCTTTAGCCATCATCCATCAGGTTTAAAGTCCTTTTCTGCCAGTTCCAACATTTGGGTCATCTGTGAGTTTGTTTCTGTTGACTGCTTTTTCTTTTGACTGTGAGTCACATTTTCCTGTTTCTTCAGATGACTGGATTTTTTTGTTGTTTTTGTTGTTTGCTGGAAATGGTGGGTGGTCTGTGTGGGTCCTGCGTTCTGGCTTCTTCCTATGGAGAGTGCTGAGTTTTGTGTGGTGCTCATTTACTTATCACTGAGCCGCGTTGATTTGGCGGAGGCATGTTAAGGCAGGTCTGTTTCTGTTTTGCCCGTATTCCGATTCCTTAGCCCATGTCCTTGCAGTCCTGGGACAGGCCTTTCTAAGGTGGCCTTCCTGGGGCTTCTTGGGAAGCCAGGGCTCTCCGCAGCCCCTCACTTGGCAGGGCTTGAATTCCAGACTGTCTCCCCTATGGCGTGTGGTGGCTGCACTCGCGACTCTGCTCTCTCCTGGTCCTTGTCCTGTGCCCTGTGGACTCTCAGACCGCTCCTGTGCAATTCAGGACTCAGCAGCCAAAACACCTGAAAATTGAGGGGGGTGTCCTGGAGAGGAGGGGCCATAAGGTGGCACTCCAAAATCTGTATATAAACTCCCCTGAACCCCTGGGCTGCAGTGATGAAATGTCCCACCCAGACCTGCACTGCCCAGGATGGGAGCTGCTGGTCACCAGCCACGTGAAATGTGGCTGCCGCCGTCGAGGAACTGAATTTCTAATTTTGTGTACCTGTAATTTATATAACTACATGTGGCTAGTGGCTCACACATTGGACAGAGTGCTCCAGACTGTAGCTGCTCAGCACATGGTCCGACAAGCAGTATTAGCCTCGCCAGGTTGTTAGAAATCAGAACCTCGGGGCCCATGCAGACCTGCCGATCGACCGGAGCCCCAAGGTGGGGACCCAGCAGCTGTTTTAACTTGCTCTGCGTGTGGTAGATGTGGATACTGAGTTTGAGGGACACTGCCCCCTGCACTCCGAGCCTTTTCATTTGCTGTTTCTTCTGGAAAGTGCTTCTTCCTCTTCTCTGCTTGGCAAGTTTCGTTTCTTCAAAGTCNTGAGAGCTGGTGTACACGCCTGCACTGCCCCCGTGTGTGCACGTGAGATCTGGGTGTGCACCCCTGCAGTGCCTTTGGGCGGCTTGGTTGCTGATGTGGAGCTAAGCTTGGTTTTCACGTGAACTTGATTTCACTTGGATAAATGCTGCTGCTCTGAGGGTGGTAAGCCTTGTAAACGGAACCAGAGCCTCCATATTTGGGGTGGCTGCAGGAGGGCAGGCCCCCATGGGGGTTGGAGAGCTGGGAGGAGGTGGCCTCCTGGAACTGAGGCTCCTGCCTCCACTGAGCTGGCACAGCCGCCTGGGTCCGCTCTGTGTCGAGAGCCCCAGTGGGTGGAAACACTTATGCAGCCGGAGGGCTGTTCTTTCGGTTTATCCCAACACATTTTTCTGGTTGGCTTCATGAAATAATATCTTTTTTCCATTATAAATATGCATGCATGTGACTGCTTTTCTGTGCAGTTCACGTGGGGCGGGGGCGTTCCTTTTATTTTTGGAAACACTTCCGAGTAGGAGGCTTGGGGATTGAGTTCCGAGTAAACAGTCTGCTTCCAGTCATGCAAAAGATATGCACTGGCGCTGGGGCTCATCTGTGAGGTATGAGGGCCCTTTGTAAACTAACGTGGCTAGTTGCCAATAATGTTGACGGGCAGCTGTGCACTCCGTCAGGACGTTCGTGCTCTGAGTGGTCAGTCACTGTGCTCACCGCCTAGAAGATGGGGACGCAGCTCAGAGAGGCTGGTGACTGGTCCGAGGTGTCCCTCGAGGGGCGGGGCTGTGCTGGCCACCAGGTCGACACTGAGCAGACCAGTTCTCCGAAACACGTAGCACCATCCCAGTAAATTGTCCATACGGATTTTCTGGAAGGTTCTTCAGCCCCTCAGGACACTGGTTAAGGTGATGTCTGCGGTCAGAAACAGTGGAGGAGATGGACGGCAAGTTTTCTGTGCTGTTCAGGCCCAGCAGGGGCACATGAGGGAGAAAACGCTCAGAGACGCGGGGGGGAAGTGAACTTCGGTAGAGCGTGTGTTCCTGGAATCCCATCTTAAAATCTGGAACGCATTTCTGCACAGGCAGAGTCTGTGGGTGGTCGGTCTGGTTGTGAGCTGCCTGGAGGGTGCCTGGCACCGGCCTGCCCGGGACGGGAGCTGGGTGTTAGGCCCTCCTGTTGGGCCTGGCACATGCCTGAGAGCAGCTCTGTGCCCTGGGGGTGCGGGGCAGCATGTCGGCATCCTGGCCAGCCTCGGGGCTCCCTGCCTCTCATCTCCAGGGCCACCACTCTGTCATTGGCACCTACTCCCCAGGCCTTAGAAATCCTGGCCCCCTTTCCCCTGACCCTGCAGGCAGTGCTCCAAAGGCGTGGCCAGGTGCCATCGTAACTGCCTGTGGAGGCCTCTGCAAGCCAGCTTGTCCCAACGGGAGGGACCTCGCACGAGCTCTGCGGGCCAGGCTCCAGGCCCAGCTTTGGTCCCTCCCCCAGATTTCTCATGAGCCCATCCAGGCTATCAGGGGCCCCTCGCCTTTTTGGGGTGCACAGCCAGAAGTCTGGGAGCCTTGCCTCCAAGGCGCCTTCCGGGCTCCCCACGTGTTGCCCCGGGAGGTGCTGCCGGGGTGCATCCGGGGCACAGTGACAGCTCCTTGACTCACGCTTCCAGGCGGAGACAGTGCAGGAGCCAGCTCAGGGGGAGACAGCCGACAAGGAGGCGCCTCTAGGCCCTGCGAAGATGAATCCCCCCATTGTGGCCTCGCAGTGGGGCGCCTCTGCGGCTCCTTTCTCTGGTTCCAAGGGAAAGTAATAAACGTCAGTCTGCAGGGACAGTCTCGCTGCCGTCGCGAGGCGATCTGAGCGCGGAGCAGCGATTTCACTCCCACGCCCAGCTCGCAGGTCGCAAGGCCAGGCTTCTCAATGAGCCGCCTGTATTTCTCCCGAGCCTTTCCAGGGCTCCGGGTGCGTTTACAGCTTCCAGGCAAAACCGGGACAGGCTTGGTTGCTTTGGCTCCGTTTCACGTGGAGTTGTTGGCTCTCGGGAGGAAACGGCCAGGCGTGAGCTCTGGGGGTGTCAGTCGTGTAGGGACAATGGCTCAGGGCAGCTCAGAGCAGCCTGGTCAGCTGCCAGGGCCACAGCCCCCTCCCCTGCCCTCTGGGGTCCTCCAGCTGCCCAGCTCTGAGGGCGTCCAGCCACACAGGCCCCTCCCGCCACAGCCCCCCAGCGCCCCTGCTCCCTGCTCCCTGCTCCCACCCCCACCTCTGCTGACAGGGCTGCCAGACCCTCACCCTCATTTACATTTGGGGGGCTTTGGCCATGGGGGTCACCACCACCTGCTCTGCCGTCTGCCTGCCTGGAAAAGACCTGTCCCCACCTCGCTCGTTTTCTCTTTACCTCGCTCGTTTTCTCTTTGTGACGTGGAGATGTCCTAAGGGGCAGGGCCACTGTGCAGGCAGTGTCCGGCCTACCCGATCAGGACTCTGTTAGGGCTCTCAGCCTGGTGCCCGCAGGTCCTCAGCCTGGTTTCCCACAAGTCCGACCCCATGCTGCTCCAGCCATTGTCCTGTGGCCACACCCTGGATGTTGTCACCAGAACCTGGGCTTCAGTGACAGGGCTCTTCACCCTCTTCCAGTGTCCAGCACTCCCCTGCAGACTCCCAGCCCCTCCCACACTCCCCTGCTGGCCCTGTGCCTCCATACCATTCACCCACAGGTGGGGGGACTGCCGGCCACTGCTGAGACCTCAGCACCCCGTGGCCCTGGGCAGCGGCTGGCCAGTCCTGGTGGGGACTCTGGGCTCGTGTCAGTGCAGCCCGCGATCCTGGGGAACTAAGGGATTTTGCAGGTTGACTTCCTGGCTGTCTTTCTCTCTGTCCCAAACCGCAGTTCTGAATGGGAGAGTTCACATTCGCGACTGGAGGGCAGAGAAGCTGCCGAAGGAGAAGCACCCGGAAGCCAAGCGCACGCTGCTCTCTGGGGCTTTCAAAACCCGCCTCTGCTGGTTCTTCACCCACCACCCTGACGGCTGTGTCCTGCCTTCGCACTGCTGCCCGTTTGCCCACGGGCCTGGGGAGCTGCGGCCACCGCCGGCCACCAAGAGGAAAAAGCAGAGCCTGTGAGCTGTCTCCGCCGTGAGTGGGGGCCCGGCGGAGACACATGCCCACCCGCATCTGCTGCGTCCAGCGTCTTTGTGTCAGAGTACGACAGTTCTTAAACATCCTGCAGCGCAGACGGGGAACGCACAGCCATGCCTGCGGCAGCTCGCCGCACCAGACCGGCTGCCCGGGCCTCGCCTCCCTGTCCCGCCCGTCTCCACTGGGCCTTCCCGCTGGTGCTGATAATGCTTTAGATTCCAGGGAAGAGAAATTCCTGATGTGTTTCTGTTTGAAATTATTTTTACAGCTTTACACAAAAGTTGCATCAGTAGAAGCTGTTGCGCCCCTTGATTTTCTGTGGGACGCCTCCTGGCGACCTTTCTGTGGGACGGGTGGCCTCGGGTCATTTGTGGGGGGTGAGACGAAGCTCATCCTTTCCCCGAGG
>NW_017732027.1:774167-784347 GCF_001890085.2 Hipposideros armiger
GAGCTGTTAACCAACTGAGCCACTCGGCCGGCCCCTACTTTCTTTCATTTTAAAGAGAATTCAGGAGCTGAGATGGAGGGCAGCAGTGAGCCATCTTATCTTCCAAGAGGCCAGTGAGATAAGAGCCCAGGGTCAGGAGCGAGCCTGACGGGACCACAGGCCTGCAGACCCTCCGTCTCCATCAGCAGACGGAGCTGATGACAGAGAGGCTGGCTTCCTCCAGATCCCGTGCCGGCTGCCACCAGCCTGCCGCTCTGGGGAACCAGCTCCTCATCAGCAGGAGGTACCCCCCATCTCTTGCTCCCTGGGGGTTCTGCCAAGGCCTCAAGGTTGCCCTCTGGGGGCTGGGGGCTGAGGCCTGCCTGCCAGAAGGGAACCTGCACACTGGTGTCATGCACTCCTGAGTGACCTGGGTGAGACTGCCCTACTTGCAAAGGTGGGTGGGTGCCCAGAGCAGTACCTACCGGCTTTGCAGGAGAGGAAGGGAGGTATGGCAGAGCTGCTTGGGGACCCCTGCAGCCCTGGGGATGAATGACAGCAAAGGGGACCTAGAACCTGCTGATGGGGTCCCCTCTGCTCCCTCTCCAGCCCCCTTGCCCTCAGAGCCCCCGAAGACATGCATGCTGGAGGCCAGTCCCTGACATTTTGGCATAGATGGCTTCCCTGCATGGGCTCTGGAAGGTCCCCAATTCTTCCCGTGGTGACCCAGACTCAAGGCCACGTCAGCAGCAGCCTCACAGCTGGGAGGCGACCTGATCCTCTCCAGTTTCCACGAGGCACGAACTTCTGGCAGGACATGAGGCAGGGCGGGTGCCTGGGGAGCCGTTTTCCTCTCCTCGGGCTTGACTTCCAAGAATTGAGTTGCATTCAGGAATCTCTGCCTTGGAAGTGCTTTTCCTATGCTGGCACTTGCAAAAGCCGCCAACGCTGCCCGCCTGGCTTCGGCTGGGTGTTGGGGTGGCGGTGGGGGCAGGAACCCTGTCGGGCTCCCCCTGACCCAGGAGCGTTAGGGGAGTGAAGGCTCAGGATGGGACAGTC
The DNA here is from genome assembly GCF_001890085.2 of Hipposideros armiger. Classification (NCBI taxonomy): domain Eukaryota; kingdom Metazoa; phylum Chordata; class Mammalia; order Chiroptera; family Hipposideridae; genus Hipposideros; species Hipposideros armiger. Next base: position 775,206 of record NW_017732027.1, read on the forward strand.
CCAAAGTGTTCCCAGCAGTGGTGCCTCAGGCCACTTGAGCTGTCATCTGCAAAAGGAGACAGGCCCTCACCTTGCAGGGTGGCTGGGAGGTGACAGGGCAGAGACTTCAGTGCAGGCGTGTCTGCTCACAGCCTGCCTCAGAGCCAGGCCCTGACTCGTGGCAGCGCCAGCCTGGACAAGGGCTTCTGGGGACCTCAGGCTGCCCACCTGTCAAGTGGGCAGGGGGTGGCAGGAGATGGGGCTGCCCCAGAAAATACTTTCTCCAGTTCTCTCCAGCCCTGACGACGCGTGTAGGGTGGGGTCGTGCCCCTGCTCTCCTGTCATTTGCCCCACGTCACATTTTCTGTCTCTGTGTTGCCCCAGCTGAAGAGACGGGCACTGGCTGCCCTTCCGGGGGTCAGCGGTGCCCTCACTCTGGGAGCTGGGAGGCGAGTGAGTATTGTTAGGTGCTGAAGCACTGGAAAGAAATGCTTTTTGTCCAGGAAGACAGGGGAGGCTTCACTGAACCCACCCCTCCGTGTTCGGCACACCTGGCCTGTGTCAGGAGCCAGGGAACGTGCAAGTGAATGAGACAGTGGTCACGATGCGTGGGACCACAGCCACGTTTCNGCCTGTGTTAGGATGGCGCAGGACCAGGCCTGAGGATGTGACCCGAGGGGACCAGCCCAAAGCAACAGACTCACTCATGTGGGAACCTGAGCAAGGTGTGGTCAGGTGGAGGGTCCCGAGCAGAAAGGTCGTGCAGGGCCATGGACCCACCGGCCAGGAGCAGAGAACGCGGCCCGAAAGAGACCTCTGCGGCTTGTCTTGCCCTATGAAAGGTAGCTCGTGGGCTGATTTCCAGGGTGGGGGACCAGGTGGTGCTTCCGAGCCTTTAAGATAATGGATGGAGACCCCCAAGGCTTCCTTTGTGACCCTTGAGAGGCAGCGGGGTGGTGGATGGGCCGAGGCCATAAGGTCAGGATGGAGCTGGGGTGGGAGAGGAACAGGAACTGCCCTCAGCTGGTAGGTTGTCACCTTTCATTCTCAAACAACCTCCAGAGGTGTCCTCACCATCACTCGCTTTATACTGATGAGAAACCAGAGGCACAGAGGGGCTGAGACACTTGCCCGGGGCCACACAGTGAACGGCAGCACCAGAGCCGGAACCCAGGACTGTGGCTCAAGTGCGCATGGCACATGGGGGAGAAAGGGCGTTCCCTGCTCTTGCAGGTACTTCACAAGGACACAGGGCCAGAGTGATGTCCAGGGGCCTCCCTGAGACCCCAAGCCACAGGGTGGCACAAAGCTCCAGACGGGCCGTTCCTTGCCGGACACTGCCAGGAGGACCCTGAGTGCAGAAATATTTCCAACAGCAGGGGGTGCAGCAGAAGGAATTGCTAAACCCTCAGTGCCCCAGAAAACGACATTGACTGGAATTCGTTTCTTCACCAGCCTGTGTAATCAGGACTTGATGCTACTAAACCAGCAGAGCCCTCCGCCCCTGGCCGGGCGGGCAGAAGTAATGGCCGCTCAGAGCCAGCCACTCCACACTCAGAGCCTGCTTAACCTGAGTTAACCTGTGGTTCAGGGGTCCCTAGGGTCCCCTCTGCCCGAGGGAAGCGAGCCCAGTGCTGTGTGTGCACTTCCTCTGCAGTCTCACCTCGCAGTGCCCGCCTGCCCGCCAGGCTGCCAGGGGCTCCAGCAGAGCCCAGCTTGGAGCACTGGGAGCCGTTTCTTGGCAGGAATAACCACAACTGCAGGCCCCTCGCTTGCTCCAAATGAGAACGCTGCGTGCTTAACCAGGCGGCTCGTCCTCCATCCAGGCTCACCGAGGGCCCTGCTGCAGCGGGGGGCTGGGGGCCTCGTCAGCGGAACCTCCAGAAGTAGACTAACTGGCCTTTTTATTGGACTGGCCAGAGGGGGCTGCCCTCTCGGAGCCCACATCCTGCAGGACTGGAAGGTCTGTGACCACGCCAGTTTCCCAGACCTGGCCAGAGCTGCATGGCGCCGGCAAACCCTTCACAACGCCCACCTCCCCCACCACTGACCCCCTGGAGCCAGCATGGAGCCTGTGTTCCCAGGAGCACTGCTGCCTGCTGGAGGACCCGGTGCCGGCGTCCCCTCCACCCCTCATCCGCGTGGTCAGGGCAGAGCTGGGAGCCCCTGACCTGGGCCAGGCCGAGCCACTCTCCACGGGGGCTTGAACTAAGACGAGCCTGCTCGGTTGGACTGGTCATGGGATCCGGGTCCTGGGCAGCGACTTGTTCTGCATGTGACACTCCAGAGAGAAGAGGCCAAACCCGAGAGGAGGGCCTGTTCTGGATAGTTCCGAGCTCCCAACACGTCCCCACTCGTGGGTTCCGTGACAGCTTTATCCCCACGGCCCCCTCCCTTCCTCTTTATTTTTTTGCCTGAAGCTAGAATTGGTTCCTGTTACTTGGCATTTAAAAAAAGCTCATCTAGGGGTGTGTGAGCCCCCTGCCCACTCCGCCCAGGACACGGAGGCAGGGTGGTCCGGTTTACAGACAGGTCCAGGCTTCAGGGGCTCAGGAGTGAGCCCCAGTGTCCAGTGTATATGCACCCTGTCCCGCCCTGTTCCCAATTATGCGTCCAGCAGGAGGCGGAGCCCTGAGCCCCAGCGCCCCTCAGCCTGTAGCTCAGGCATCTGCTGTGTGGTCTGCGGGCCGCTGCAGCCCNCCTGGGAAGGACATTTCCTGTAAATGGAATCACACACCATCTGGCCTTTTGTGTCTGGCTTCGTTCACTGAGCATAATGCTTTCAAGGTTCATCCACGGTGCAGCGTGTGTCACTGTGCCGTTCCTCTTTATGGCTGAGTAATATTCCATTGTGTGGACAGAGCACACTTACAAAAAATTCATTCATTAGTTGATGGACATTGGGGTTGTTTCTACTTTTTGGCTATTGAGAAAAATGTGGCTAGGAATATCAGTGCACACATTTTTGTGTGAACCATATGTTTTCAAGTCTCTTGAGCTAAATTATATACATAGGAGTGAAATTTCTGGATCATGTAGTAACTTTATTGTTAATTCTTTGAGGAACTGCCATAGTGTTTTCTATAGTGGCTGCACCATTTGACATTCCCACCCGCTCTGCAGAGGGCTCCAATTTCTCCACATCCTCACCAACTCAAATTACTTCCTGGTTTTCACCACAGCCGCCCTAGTGAGTGGAAAGGGGTCTCTCATTGTGGTTCTGATTTCTGTGATGGTCAGTGATGTTGAGCATCTTTTCATGTGCCTGTTGCCTATTTGTACTCTTCTCTGGAGAAATGTCCACAGATCCTTTGTCCATTTTTAATTGGATTATTTATATTTTTGTTGTTGTATTCTAGACACTATACCCTTATCAGATATATGATTTGCAAATATTTCATCTCATTCTGTATGTTGTCTTTTCATCTTCTTGAGAATGTTCTTCGCAGCAAAAGTATTTAATTTTGATGATGTCCTATTTATTTTCTTTTATTGCATATGCTTTCGATTTCATATCTCAGAAACTGTTGCCAAATATAAGTTCATAAAATCTTATACCTATGTTTCCTTCTAAGAGTTTTATAGTTTTAGCTCTTACATTGAGGTCTTTCAGTAAATTCTGAGTTAATTTTGTGTATGGTGTGAAGTAGAGGGTCCAAATTAATTGTTTTATTGCATATGGATAGCCAATTGTTTCTCCAGTATTTGTTAAAAAGACAATTCTTTCCCCATAAATGGTCTTGGTCTTTGTAGAAAATCAATTGGCTGTAACTGCATAGGTTTATTTCTGGGCTCTCAATTCTACTCCACTGATCGTTATGCCAGGGCCACACTGTCTTGATGACTCCAGCTTGGTCTTAAGTTGAAATCAGGAGGTGTCCGTCCTCCAACTTTGTTCTTTTTCAAGCTTGTTTTGGCTATTTGGGCTCCCTTTCAATTTTACATGAATTTTAGGATCAGTGTGTATCTGATCCTAAATCAGTGTGTATCACTTTCTGCGAAACAGATCATTGGAATTTTGATAGGGATAGCTTTGAAGCTGTAGATCTGTTTGGGGAGTTTTGCCACCCTAACAAATACTGTGTCTTCCAATCCGTGAACACAAGATGTCTTTCCATTTATTGAGGACTTTACTTTCTTTCAACACTGTTTTATAGTGTACAAGCCTTGCATTTCTTTGGTTACATGCATTGTTAAGTATTTTATTCATTTTGATGCTCTTGTGGAATTGTTTTCTTAATTCTACCTTTGGATTGTCCATGGCTAGTGGACGGGAATACAGCTCATTTTTGTACGTTGATCGTGTTCCCCACAACTTTGCTCAGCTTGTTAGTTAGCTCTAGTAGGATTTGGGGGGATTCTTCAGGGCTTCCTATATATGAGATCTTATCATATAAAAACTGAGATCATTTTACTTCTTTCTTTCCAATCTGGATTCCTTTTATTTCTTTTTCTTGCCTGATTGCTCTGGCTAGAACCTGTTGGACAATGTTAAATAGCAGTGATGAGAGCCGATATCTTGTCTTGCTCCCACTTTTGGGGGAGAGCGTTCAGTGTTTCCCCACTGAGTATCATGTGTGCTGTGGGTTGTTTATAAACATCCTTTATCAGGTTGAGGAAGTTTCCTCCTATTATTAGTTTGTTGAGTGTTTTTATCATGATAAGGTGTTGGATTTTGTGATCATATTTTAAAATCTCTTCGCTCACCCTTGTTCATATTGGATAATTCCTATTGCTCTATCTTCAAAATCACTCAGTCGTTCTTCTGTTGTTTCTGCTTCTGAGCCCATACAATGAGTTTATATTGATTTCTATATTTTTCAATTTTTCATTTGGTTCTTCTTTCTAGCCTCTATTTCTTTATCTAGACTTCTTATCTTTCCATTCATGTCAACAGTACTCACCCTTTCTTCTTGGATTATTTTTATTATACTTGCTTTAAAGTTTTCATCAGATAATCCCGATGTCTGAGTCATCCTGGCATTGGCATCTTTTGGTGGTCGTTTCCCATGCAAGTTGAAGTTTTCCTGGCCATTCGTATGCCAAGCAAGTCTGGATTGTGTCCTGGGCGTGTATAATACTGTGTTTGAGACTGTGGGTCTTGATTAGATCCTATGCAGAGTGTTAATATTTTCGTTTTAGCAGGAAATTGATCCAGCTGGGTGTCTAGCTCACAGGTTTCGATCAGCCTTCTGTGGATTGTGGTTTTAATATCAGCTCCATTTTCAGAGTCTCTGCAGCAGTTTGTCCTGTGAGGGCACCACCCAGTGGCCAGTCCAGGACCTGAGAGGTGGTCTACACTAAGTTGAGTTCTCAAGGTGTGGGTACTCTGTTTACGATCAGATCCACACACGTGGAGCCCAGGGGTTCAGAAACAATGTTATGGGGTCAGGTTCCAGCTTCTTCCTCTTTCTGATGTCTCTGGGACTTTCTGGTTCTGGGGTGGGGGTCACCTCTTCAGCCTTTTGGCCAAAAGGCTATCGCTTTAGTTAGCCTGATACGCAGCATATTTCCTGGGACCACGCCTGAGTCTAGGGCCAAGCAGTGGGAGGACAGGAAACAAAAATAACAGGTTTTGTCCCACGCCCTTGGGACTGTAGCTCCCCATATTGGTGAGGAAGGCTTGGGCACCAGTGGGCTCCCACTGCCTGGGCTGTTAGTGCCGCTGCTGCTGTGGTCTGAGAGAACTCTGGATACAGCTCGCCTACCAACACGGTAGGAGGCTGGACGCCTGGTGCTCTGTCCTTAGGTACAGCCCCCACCTTCTCTCTTAGTTGTCCTCAGCCAGGTGCTCACCCTCAGTGTTCTCTTCCCTGCTGAAAGGTCCCCTCACCCCTGGGCTCCGTCTCATTCACCTGGCAGCAGCTGATGCTTCTGAGACAGACGAGCATTGGTGCCACTGTAGGGCCTTCGCCGGTTGACTCTTTCCAGGAGCAGAGACACTCCTCTGCCCCCCACAACTCCTCCCTTCCTCACCTCCCATCCGCCCTTCCCTTGCCACCCCTCCCTCATGTCCACGTGGCACTCAGTCACACCTGACCACACCGCGCACACAGGGCCTGCTGTTTCTTTGTGCCCACCCCGCCTTAGAGTCCGCAGTCTTTAAGGAGGAGTCCTTAAAAAAAAAAGACTCAGAGAGGCTGAGGAATGTTGCCCAGCTCATCAAGCTCTGCCCAGGCAGAAGGGGGCCTACAAGTCGAGTCTGTCAGACTCCGCATTCCTTGCTCTTTGTGCCACAGATCTCCGGAGAAGTCACTTCTTTCCCTGTACACCGACCGCNCCGTTCACATGGCTGCCACTGTGGGCTGAAGAGTGCTCTCAGCAGGAGTGCAACGGAGATGTTCCCGGCCGTCTGGAGAAGTCCTCCCCAGAGCTCGCCAGGGTTCGTGCCTCCAGCGGGGGAGGCTGCCAAGGCCGATTTTCCACTGCAGAGAAGAAATGCTCCGGAAGGGGCGGGGTGGCCACGTGGATGGAGCCCCGTTCCCGGCCAAGCCCAGGCTGCACTTCCTTTTAACAGTTCTCCCCTTCGTGATGGTAGTCACGTCCTCTGCTTGTCCCCTCGAGGCTACATTCTGCTCAGCAAACACAAACACCCCCATGGGGCAGACTCAGTTCCCACCCCCAGGGAGCACTCAGTCAAGTGGGGGAAGCAGAGATGGTTGTAACACCCACAATGCACCCTGCAGCAATCATTACAGTCACTCCTGGAGTCCTAAATGCAGGAAGCTGTAAAGCTCCTCTTGTTTAACACCTGATTACAGATGAGGAAACTGAACTAAGAGAAGTTAAGGAACTTGCCGAAGGTTCACAGTTAAAAGAGAAGCAGGGTCTCAGTCTGCGGTGATGGACCCCAGTTTGTCAGATTGCATTTCCATGCGTTTTCTGCCGTGACAGAGGGGAGCAGAGGGGTTCCAGGAGCCCAGAAGAGCCACCAAACCCAGGCCTGGCATCTTTTGTTCATCCGCTTCGCTCACATTCACTCCGACAGTTATCCTTTCAATGTGGTTCCCCGGCCAGGGAGCCTTCTCCTGGGACGTGGGGCTAACGGGACTGCTTGGGACCTGCCACCTCACTCAGGGGCTCCCCCTGGGATCCTGGAACCACCAGCGCTAAGAAGCCCGTCGGTGAGATTCAGGACAGGTCACGCCCTCGGTGCAGTCCTGAAAATGTTGGTCACAGGTCCAGGAAAAGTGCAGAAAATCGGGAGCAATTGTTTAATGGCATTTGTAGCAGTTTGGCTTTGGAGCATCACCAAAGCACCTCATCATCAGTTGTCATCTTACTGCAACATGTAGACACACCAGTTCACGTGATGAAACCCATGTGACACGGACGGAACATGGTCACACACAGGAGGACGACATTTCAGCCTGGGGTGGACGGCTCTTCCCTACAGGCAGCTTGACAAGTACTGACAGGTAAACCTGCCCAGCGGAGGGGGTGGTCAGGAGGTCTTCCTGGGGGAGGTGTTTCCCCAGGTGACAAGAGCTTCCAAATCCATCTCCATGGAGGCCTTGGGGTGGATGAAGGTTGAAAACTCACTGCCTGTGGTTGAGGCCCCTGCAGACCTCCCTGTGAGCCAGAGAAGGTTCTGGGCCTTAGAGCGGCAAAGGGCAGCAGAGGAAGGACAGAAGGAAGATGCATTACAAGGGAGGCTCAAGAATGTGCTGCTCAGGAAATATTTCTGGAAGAGTTCGGTGGGGCATCCTGTGGAATCTCAAATATTCCCAGTTTAAGGAAGGAAGGATTGTGTTCCCGCTGTGAGGCCAGCAGGCCTCCGGAGGTCAGCCTGTCCCGGCTCTGATTTCACTGGCGAGGCAGCTGGCTCCAGGGGGGAAGGTCAGCAGTGGAGGAGGCCTGCTGTGGGAGAGGGGGTGGCGCACAAGGAGGGGGCTGCGCCACGGCGCAGCTGCAGCCCAGGCTCGAAGCAGAAAGCACTGGGGCGGCCTTGCCCTGCCGCTGACTTCTGCGCCGGCGCAGAAACGCGTGGTGGGCGTGGCTGGCCCTGGGGGTGGGGCCGCTCAGTGGGCGATACCCAGGTGGCGCCCTGCACATGTCTGCCGCATGGAGGAGTAAACCACATCCCGGAGGCTCTTAGACACCATCCGTCGATTCGAGGTGCCTTGTCATTTGCACACCACGGGGAGAAAACCACTGCCCATGGAACCAGTGCCAGATACGTGCCATGAACCCCCACTCACGAGCCATGTCTGGACTGCCTCCTGGAGAGCATGAGGGTTGGGGGTTCGGGGTGTGCACGGTAACGTGGAGAACCACGATGAAGTATGATGACCTTATTCCCCGGGGGGGGGGGCTGGAATCTTGGCGCCCCCTATTTCTGTATTTTCGTGGTGTTTCCAGTTTTGTAACTAAGGAAACGGGGGCACGGAGAGAGCCTGTGGCTTGTATGGGGGAGCCAGGGCCGGCCACCCCGTGCACCCTGAGTTCCCTGCGGACCGGCGTGGTGCACGGTGCGCGCAGCGGGCTTGGAGAGACCCCGCCTCCCTCGAGCTGGGAACTCGCTGCCTGGTGCCTCCTCCTCCGGCCTGGGCTCCTGGTAAGTGAGGTTGTCCCTGCGGAGGAGCCGAGGGCCGGAGGCGGAGGAGCCAGCCCGCCGCGCAGCCTGGGACGGGGACGGCCTGGGAGCTGATGTCTGCTCACCTGCCGGACGGGAAGGATGCGAAGGGCGCGCGTGGAAACGCCTGGGCGGCGGGCCCACCGTCACGTCCTGCGCATGCGTGTTCCCCCGAAACCAAACTACTAACAGGGATCTTCCACCTTTTCTCGTTCTGGGGTCCCCAGCATGTCTTCCCTCTGAGCCCAGGTTTAAAAAATGTGTTTAAGTTCATATTGTTCATTGTTCTGGTTATACAGGCCGCTTACCTTTTTGGCCGTGCAATGCTGTGAATTCTAACACGGCGCCCCCGTCAGGGCACCGCCGCCCCACAGAGCCCCTTCCCCCCGCCCCGCCCCAGGCACCGACCATGGTGACCTGCCCTCCATCGCCACGGCTTCGTCTTCTCCAGAACGGCGTCTATTAATACATGGACTAAGTCGTTGGAATGATCTGTCGGAGACGCTCAAGGAGCTGCCATAACCGTAACCCAAGGAGAAGGGCGGACTGGGGAGAAGGGCTTCGTTCCTCGGCGATGCCTTTGCGGCC
>NW_017732027.1:788212-809557 GCF_001890085.2 Hipposideros armiger
GTGAGGGTCTGCCTGCTGTCTCCTTTCACGTCTGGCTGCCACTGTAGAGAAAACGCCAAGGAGCTTCCTGGAACCACGTCTTCCAGGCGCCTTCCCCTCTTCCTTGTTCTGCCAACGGGCCACTGAATAGATTGGAAGATTCCCACAGGGTGACTAAGTCCAGAAGCTTAGAGGGGCCGGCGAAGAAGGGGAGAGAGACAGACCCCCCTTCCAGGGCCTCCAAGAGGCACAGGGAAGGGCAGACCTCCAGCTCCAAAGGTGTTTGCATGCATCCCCCAATTCTCTGCCTTTCTCCCCCACTTTGCGTTTCTCTTCCTTTCCCCTTCCTCCCCTCCTCTGTCTTTCCTTCCTCACCTCCCCCCATCCCCCACTCCTCCCCCAACACAGTTGAACTTCTTGCAGCCCTTCTTGGACCCAGTCTCTGGGCCTGAGCTGGGGGGTGGGGAAGGGGAACGCAACCCAGCCGCAGGCGCTTTCTCACTCTCGCTCCCACCTTGTTGTTCCCGCTGCCCGCCCTGCACGGCCCCCTCAGCCTCCCTGCTCCCCGCCCCCCCAAACCTCCGATAAACCTCCGGATCACGCCAGTTTGATACCAGCGCAGAGGAGGCGAGGAGCTCGGTGAGGGGCGTCGCATCCCAGGAGGAGCGGACAGGCTCGCTAGCGTCTCAGCTGCTCATGAGTCACCCCCGGTCGCTCCAGCGGAGGCGCGACCATTACAAGTGCCCACCCGGTCCGGAGCCGCGGGGCACGGAGCCCCCTCCCGCCACTCCATGAGGAGGGAAGAAAAGACACGGTAACTGCAAAGAGACCTCCGTGCCCCTGCACCCCGCGCCCTCGCGCCTCCATTCAACCGCGGGGCAGAGCCACGTCGGGCGCGGGGACGGTCCGGGCGTTCAGCACCGCGGACAGCGCCGCGGGCGGCGGCTCCCAGCCCCGCAGCGCAGCGCGCTTGGCCCGGGCGCCCGGAGCCCAGGGCTCGTCGCCGCTCCGTGCGCCCCCCCGGATCCTGCGGGCGAGCCGCTGGTGCCACGGGCTCGGGGGAGGAGGTGCCGGCGGGGCTGCGGGCCCGGAGCCGGCCGCGTCGCTGCTGTCCGCGGCGCGGGTGCTGCCCGGCTGCGCGCCCGCCTCTGGCGCCTTCCTGAGAGCCTGTCGCCGGGCCACCCGCTCCAGGCGGCGCTCGGCCCACCCTTCACGCTGCTCGGCGCGCCGCGGGTCCCTGGACACCTTCCTGGCGTCCAGCGCGGCGCCGATCGCGGCGGCACCGAGCGCGGACCGGTGGCTGGCGGTGGGACTCCGGCTGCTCTACGCCCGGCGCCTGCCACCGCGCGACGCGCGCCCGCTGCTGGCTAACGTGTGGGGACAATAGCTGGCCTTCGCGATCGCCGCCCTAGCCAGCTCGCCGCTCGGCCACCGCGGCTCCTTCGCGGCCGGCTCTCTGCGCCCGCGGCGGGAACCCGAGAGCCCGCGCTTCACCGCCCTCACCGCTGCCTCTCCTCACGCGAGGTGCTTCGGGGGACGCATGGCCACCGCCAGCGCAACGACGTTGTCACCACGCAGGCTCTCGTGCTGCTCCTCGACCTGCCCCTCAGGGAGCCGGCCAGCGCATCGGGACTCAGCCCCTAGGGCGGCGCCTGAGCCCCAAGCGCTCACAGGCTTGTGGAGCGTCCCCTGCCGCTGCTCTGGAGTTTCCACATTGGCTTGTTCGTACGCTCCGTGCGTCTGCACACCCGGAGGCCAAATGCTTCTCAGCGCCTGCATGTGCCCACAAACCGCAGGGAGTTTTAGTCCTGAGCTGAGGTCTGTGCCACCGCCCTGCTGTGGGGACCGTCAGCCACTCCCCTCCCGGGGCAGGTGGGTGTGGGTCTCAACCTTCTCCCATGTCTGTCCTGCTGACTGGGTGCCCTTGCCTGGCCTGGGGTCTCAAGTCTTGGGGCGGGGCGGCCCAGTTTGTCTTCACACTCCTTGGTGTGTGTTTGCCTCCTGAATCTCCAACCGGTATCACTGCTAGTTGGAGGTGAGGGGCTTAGAGAGGGAAAGGGAGGGGAGAGGCCTCCTTCTTCCTGCCCCCCCCCCGCCATGCCTCATTATTTCACCTTTACAAAAGAAACCGCCTCTTACGCTGTCCTCTCTTTTGTCCTGTCTCTTTGTACCCCGTGGCTCTCCAGCGTGTACACCCCCTGAACCTGCCTGGTCCAGCTCTGGGCTCTGCGCCCTGCCCTCCCGGACCCCTGGCGGAGGCCCTCTCCTCTCTCTCGGCATGTGCCAGCGGGGCCTCCGTGAGCAGGGGCACTGCCACCAGCGGGCTGCCAGGAAGGTCAGCATCTTCATGTAGTCCTTCATCATCTGCTTTGCTCCATAAATTGTAACCTGCTGGGTCCTGGCACTCAGGCCCCTGTCCTGGGAGCCACTGGTGGGTGGGCTGGACCTCAGTCAGTCAAACCTCGTAGGTCTCCTGGCCAGGGACTTGGAGGGAAGCTGACATCCACAGGGGCCCCTAGTTCACCCCTGAGGCACCCAGGGCCACCTGTCAGCTCTTGTCAAAGGCCCAGGATGGAGATGTCACTGGCCGCATGTCCCATGCTACAAACGAGGAAACTGCTCCTGTCCAGGGAGACTGAAGCCGGGCACAAGCAGGTGTGGGGTCTGAGTTCGCATCTGGCTCTTTCTAATCCTAGCAAACTTTCAAAACCAGCTATGGAACCAGTTACGGGACAGACCCAGGCTTCAGGCTCAGCATCTCCTGGGTGGATTCCAGATTTCTGGTTGGCGGGCGGGGCTGGGGCCTCAGGACTGTCAGGGCTGGGTCAGTGATCTCTCTGTTCCTCCTTCCATCACTGTCCCTGGAGACCCTGGCCTGGAGTTTTGCAGAAGATTGGGGAAGACCTCGTGTAAAGGGCCCAATGGGTACCACTGTCACAGTGCTGTGATGAGGGCAGCAGGGGTCCGTGTTCTGCCTACAGGTTTCTGGGCTGTTCATTGTGTGGCCAGGTCCCTGCCATGTGTGGTCAAGCTCCCTGGGTGGTGCCCTCTCTTACCTGTCTTGCACCATGGCAAAAGGCTGCCCTGACGGAAGTGGCTCCTGGGAGGAGACGATAGTCAATTCTGGCCCAAGCCACCCACCCAAGTGGAGAGAGCAGGCAAGGGGGTGGTGCCAGGCCCCTGGGTTTGTTCATACAGCGTTCTCCTGGACCCTGGGATGCCCTTCGAGGTCAGCTCGTCTGTTCAGCTGGCGTCTCCTGGGCTGGTTGGTTTGTTGTGTTGTAGGGAGGGGCCTGTGTTTCCCGCAGCTGGGGAGGCTCTGCAGCTCTGTGGCGGTGGAGTGGGCTTTCATCTCTGTAAGGCTCCCCTGAGAGGCCTTCGGAATCAGTGCTCATGATGTGTGGTCACCATTGCCATCTGACTTGGGGACACGGGGTGGGCTTCTCGTGGATCATGGGCACCATTTCCTCATATGGCACCTGGCAGAGGCCCCCAGTTCTTAGGAAACCGTATGGGCCAATTGCGGATGGAGGGAACTGGGGCGGTCTTCTCTCAGCACCAGCCATCCATCTGATATAGCGCCTGGGTGTCGCATCTGGGTGTGCGCACGCGTGTGTCTGCACGCGAGCATGGCTGTGAGTGTGTGAGTACATGTGCAGGGGCGCGTGCTGGACTTTCACCAGCTCCTGCACATGGACCCAGCCCGAGCATTTGCTTCTGAAATTATAAACGAATAACGTGGGAGCGTGGCTTTCTTACACAATATTGTATTGATTGCTGGGTCTTACTCTAATTTTCAGTATGTGTGCAAGGCCCCGTGTGCGTGTGCCGTATGAGTGCACACACATGTGTGCAGGAGGGAGAACCAGAACGTAGCCACATATCTGAATTTTCAGCCTGGTTCCCACTGTGCCAGCTCAGACCCTGGCAGCTCTGGACTCACTACGCCAACCCCTTTATGGAAAATCTGGATAAAATCGAGCCTCTTGTGATTGTCATGAGGGCAGCTTCCATTCATGGCTCAGCGTCTGTTGGGCTTTGTGCCTGGTCCCAGGTGACCCCGCCTCAACGGGCTCTTGGCTCTGATGGCAGGTATCTATGGAGGAAGTGACACGAGGGCACTGAGCTGGGGCACCACCCTGGCTCTGTGTCTCTCTGCACACCCCTCCCTCCCCCAGACGGCCTGCTGCTGAAGGCCAGCGCTCCGTCCTGGTCCCCGTGGTCAGCATGCCGCACACCTAGGGCCTGAATCCACACATTGACTGAATAAATAAAACCCAAGGGCGACCACCTAGAAACGAGGGGCAGAAATCACTTGCCCGCAGCCCCTCCACCTTCTCCACGCACAAGGTGGAGGTGCGGTCTCAAGGTGAATTTGGATATTTGTCACCAGGGCAAATTCACCTTCAAGGTGTCTGCAGGAGAATCTGAGACCACATCTCAGGTCTGAAAAGAATTTTCTGGGAGAAGATCTCTGAAATTTCTTTAGCAAATACAGAGTAACGCACACCCTTCTAGGGGCGGGACCTTGAGAGGAGCAGTGCACCCTGGGTATATGACGTCTGTGGGTTAATCCGGCAGCCGCTGGAACCTGGTCCACACACGTGGCTGTGAGGTTCCCATTTGCTCTAGGTTTACGACGTGGGAGGCGCCAGCCAGGCAACTCCTTCTGAACCAGGCCCAGTCGCGCTGCTCCGAGACCCAACCCTTGTGCGCCCCTCACCGGACGCGCGTGCCTGAGGCTCAGAGCACCTGCACAGAGCCGTTCAGCTAGAAAGTGTCAGCACTGCCATCTGTACTCGGCTGTGGTTCTAGAAACTGCCAAACCTCCGGAGCATGGGCGTGTGCACGTGGGGTCACCGCTGCTGAACCACCTGCTCAACACCCCAGCAGGCTGGTGGAGTGCATGCTCTTTGTCACCGTCAGCACTCACTGGGGCGTCAGAGCACGTGCCCGAGCCAGGGCAAGGCGCCGGCCGACCCCTTCTCTACTCCTGCAGGCCCGCCAGGTCCTGGCCAGCCTGGCCGTCTGGCTGCTGAAGACACACGTGCACCGGGCATCTGTCCACGGCAGCTCTCTGCACGTGGAGAATGACTTCTGCCGGCAGCAGATGTACAGAGGGCCTGGCCGGGCCTCGCAGGAGCCCAGTGGACGCGGCACTGATCTGGGACACAAATGCCACTTGGGACCCCCAAATGGCAGCTTGGTTGTGGGGGCAGCAGCTGTGGGGTGGAGGAGACGGCCCAGGATGTGGGCTTGGCCATGTGGCTTCTGCATGGCCCTCGAGCAGTGCTTTTTCCTGAGCCTCAGTTTCCCTACCTCCTTTCTGAGGTTTGATGCTTCAAGGTGGTGGGTCCGAAGGCACCTTGTGCAGTGCCAGGTACACAGGGGGTCTCCTGTAAGGGACAGCTGTCATTATGGGTAACGTGACCATGTTTGCTTAGGGTCTGTGGGGGTGGCCCAGGTTAACACTTGTTGTCCCAGCCTAGTTATTGGTATTGTCCCCTTCACTTCCAGCATCATGCAGGTTTGGAAGGTAAATTCTATGGAGAGAGGCTTGGGGCTCCCAGGGCTCTCATCTGACAGCTGGTAGCAGGGCAGCATGCCTGGGGCAGGCTGGTGCAGGGGTCCCCTGGGAAGCACCCATCTCTGAGAAGCTTTGCAGTCAGCTTCCTCTGCTCCATGTCGGTTCATCCTAGCACTGGGCTGGGCACACTGGGTGTACCTGCATCCCCATGGGCTTTTTTTTGGCTTGCTAGGAAAGATTAAAGCCTTAACTGGGGAAGGACATGAAGCATATCTGTGTGCTCAGAGCCTGTCCTGGTGAAGATGTAAGAGCCCGTGCACCCTGTTCTCCCCCAAGGCCACGTTGGGCCTTGTGATGCGGCCAGAGATGGTTGACAGAGTTACTGCTGCAGGCAGAGCCCGTGTGTCCAGGCGGCCAGGAGGGTGGGGTCTCCCTCCCCAACTCAGCCACCCTGCTCAGCCCTGGGAGAGCCAAGAGAGGGGGTAGGGGCTCCCCTTAGTCACCGCATTGTTCTCAGCCTAGTGGTTGAGGGGACCACTACCAGGTGGGGCACCCACCATCATTGTCACCAAAAAGACCCAGGGGACAGTATCCGGGAAGGGCATTGCATCTGTCATATTTCACAGAAAGAAGGGAGCCCAGGAGGTGTGAGCAGGCCCCCAGAGGAGGGGTGCTGTGTGGAGTGGTGAGTGAGCGAATGAAGGGACACGATTCCTTCTTCAGTCCTGTTCCTCGCTGTTTCCTCTCCCCTTTGGGCCCCAGGCTGTCCCCTGAGAACTAGGTTGGGCCCAGCATGTGAGGGGCTGGACCCTGATGGGGCTCCGCCCGTGGGGTGCTGCAGAGCCCGTCATGCTGGCCCCCCACCCAAGGTCCAGGGCGAGATTGGTCCTGAGTTCTTCCCCTCAGACACAGACAGTGGTCAGCTCCTTTGCCCTGTCAAGGCTTTAGGGACAGTTTCTAGCCTGGGGGAGCAGCCTGACAAATTCTTTCCCGACTGAGTGTTGCTTGGCTGCTTGTGGCTGATTCTCCAGTGTCTCCCCCTGGCAGGACATCTGTAAGTGCTTATAAGTTATATGGTGCAATTCAAATAAAATATTCTTAGGAATAATAATAACTATGGATGTGTGGTAGGAAGCAGTCAAAACAAACAAACAAACGAACAACCAGGCAGTTCAATGAGCGCCTCATTCCAGACCTGGGCTGGATGGTGGGTGTGAGACAGGAGATGGCTTTGTTTCCCAGCTCTTAGGGGCCATGTGGACCTGGAGCCCCCAGGGCTCCCCTGGGAGCCCCCAGTGCTTGCAAAGGAGAGCTTGGTCTCCCTTGTCTGTAACCCCAGAGTCAGGCTGTGTACCCACAGGTTGAACCCTCCCCTCCCTGGGGTGGTGGAGGCATGCCAGTCAGCTGGGCTGGACCCGGGGTTGCCACAGCCTTGCTGTGTTAAAATCCACTCTCACAGCCTTAAATCCATTGGAGGAAGTATGTGTGCCCAGTCCTGTGGAAAATGCCCGGGTTGGAAAGAGACAACTTGCATTAGAGGTCGTGACTGTTCCTCTCCTGTTCTGCCTTCACAAAGTCCCTGCAGAATTTTCTAGGTTACTCAAACACAGGTGCCTCCCAGGGGAGTGCCTTTAGGGTATTCTAGAACATTCTTTCTGCCAGCTGATGTGGCTCACTCACCGTGCTGTCTTTCCCTTGTGCTGTGGTCTTTCTTTAATTTGAAAGATACTTTTCACATGCACTTAACCATATTGCAAAACAGTGTCATGTCCCAAGGACTTTGTGAATCAATAAACATTTTATTTAAAGGGTCTCTCATTTCTCGGCAAAGGAGAAAAATGCTGCCTATGCATTAGCCCAAAGCCAACAGTGTAATTACCAGAACAGCGAGCCCCCTGGTGGGCTTCCCAGGTGACTCAGCCTAGACCTGGCAGCATGTTTGCGAGGTGGGGGTGGGAGGGCACTCAGCTCTCCTGCAAACCTCATGCTTCCCATGCACAAGCCAGGGGCACCCAGCACGGTGCTTGAGGTCCTGAGGAGGGTCCTTAGCTCCCTTCTGATTCTCAGAAGGCCCAAGACCCCACAGGGCAGGAGCCAGTGGCTGCCACACCGGGCGGTTGCCACTTTCCTTGTTGGCAACTCCAGGCCTGGGCTGCCTGTGATGGCAATGTCTCTTTAGTGGCCAGCAGGGGCGGTGCTGAGCTGTGGTTGGAGAGCCCTGATGGATGAATTCAACAGCGTGAATTAAACACGGTTCGTGCAGTGAGTTCAGTGCTGTGCCAGAGGAAGCTGGGGAGGGGGCTGCTGATGGGTTGGGGCCACATGGGGTGGAGCTGCGCCCTTGATGCACTGAAGGAAGGGCGCACAGATGTCGCTGCAGGTGAACTTCGCTTCTTTAGCATGCACTCTGCTTTAACCCAAGCTCGCTCTGCTTAGCCTGACAGAACTGTGACTCACTTGCATTCCTTCCCCAGACCCTCCTGCCTGTACATCCACTGTATGTCCGCTCCTTTTAACCATTAAGCCTTTAGGACATTAGGCTCTGGTCAGCATCAAGCTCACTTAAAAATAAAGCTTCAGGTCTATCAGCCATGACCAAGATACAATAACCAAACCTCAAGCTAGAATAAGGTTTTACTCAAACGAAGCTAACACCTTGGCCTCAGTTACGTTTCAGCTCCAGGCTCATGAAAGTGGAATGTCCCCATGGACCACATGTCCCAGAAACTGGACCGAACAACGCCATGGCTGACACCAGGACCTGAAGCCATCCACAGTCAACTGCCTCCTGCCTTAGCCCCAACCAATCAGTAGAGCCCACGACCCCAGCTCCCATAGCAACCATGATTACTAATTTCCCCATTATATAGCCTAGCCCCTAGAGGCCATGGGGGACGGGCACGTGTTTTAAGAACACTGGCTTACCTGTGTCTCGGGCTTGGCACCAACTCCTTAAATAAACCTTTACTTTCTTTCTGCGATCTCCTGCTGTGTCTTATGTGGCTTGAGTGCTGGCAGGCAAGCTGAACCCTTGAGTCCGCAGTGACACCGGAAATGATCTCCAGGTTGGGGAATGAACTTGGACTACCTGTGGGCTACCTGTGGGGCCACCCTCACTGAGGTGAGTCACTAGATAAGGGTAGAGTCTGTGCTCTTTCCATGACATGTGCGGCTATTCCCCCCACTCCCGCCTTGGCCGAGAGCATCTGAGCTCTTGCAGACTCAGGCTCCTGTGGCATCTGCTGGCTCACCTACCCCGTCTTGACCACGCAGGTCTGGCTGTGTGCTGCCCTGTCCTTGTTGGTCCAGCATCTGGTGCGCTGGCCGGAGGGGCCTGGGGATTCGGAGGGATGGGGAGGACTTGGGAAGTTGGTTAGCCCACCTGTGACTTGCCCCTGACAAACCATGGGTGGTCTCTCTTGGCTAAGCAGCCTTAGGTGAGTGGCTGTTCCTTCTAACTTTATCGGGGAGGAAAAGGGTTGGTCCTGGAGAGAGCTACCAGGACCCTTCTCACTGAGTCTTTAAAAATAACAATAGCTAACACTGGCCCTTTTTCATCAAATCTAAAGTGTCACTGGTTGGTTTAAAGCTGTATCATTTTATGTACCCTCAGAAAGAAAAACAAACCTGAAAAGAGGGCTGTACTTGGCGGCGTAAAGCTGGCCACCTGAGGGCGCAGAAGTAAACCTGCCCACAGGAGGGGGCAGCAAGGAGACCCCTGTCTCCACTTGGCACAGAGGGGAGGGAATGTACACCACCAGCTGGGACTCTGGAAATGTGGGGTGCGAACTCTCCCTCCCAAGCATAGGCCAGAAAGTCAAAGGGCAGTGCCCCGAGAATCCGGCTGGAGCAAGGCGAGGCTTCTGGGAGGATGAGGCTGCAGTCCATGTGGACAGAAGCTGCGTGGCTGGAGCCCCAGACGCCCCAGGCTCCATGGTGCTGAGCGGACAACTGGAGTCCATGAGGTGGAGCCAGGGAGGGACCGAGGCCCCTTACCTGCATTTACTCCATAGCAGGTACTGTCGCTGTTGCCCCAGCCTCTGGGCTGAGTGGCATCTGGCGCCCCACCGCCCGGCGCAGTTGGTAAGGGATGGCCCATAAAGGCACATGGCTCCTAAAGGTCGTCGGGCTGATGTGACATTGCCGGGCTGTGGACCCTGGTATCTGGCTAACATTGTCCCCAGGGCTCAGGGCATGAACACACTGAGGTGCACACTGGCTGGACTGCAGCCGAGGGGCTGTGAGAAGTGGCTGGCAGGCAGATGTGTGCACATCTGGATGGTGGCATCAGCGCCTGCCCAGCTGCATGGAAGGGAGGGTTTCAAAGACTTTGGCTGAACCCCAAAGCAGTCCTGGCCCCGGGAGGAGAGAGGGGCTCTGGGCAGACAGCTGGGTTCCCTCACCTGGGCCAGGGGTCCTGGGCCTCCCTCCTCCCAGATCCCCCTACTCCCCGCCTCCTGCCCAGATGGCTCCTGGGGAAGCAGGCATGGGCACACGGGAGGGGAGGCCCGTGCGAGGGGCCCCTCTCACCCCCTCAGGCATGGACAGGTCACCGTGGAGGCAGGGGCGTCTGCCTGGTGCATTCACATGGCCTTTCCCCTACTCATCTAGGGGTGAGGACGGAGGGAGAAGGGGAGACTCACCCCAGTGATCCTTGGGCCACCCTCTGGACTTGCTTTGGGCTCTAACGCACTGAGCTGACGGCTGCCTCATCTCATGGAGGACCACTGGTGCCAGGCTCCCTGTAGGGAGGGCCCTGCGGGGAGCTAACCAACAGGGGGCTTCTTCCCGGGGTGCAGACCGAGGCGCAGAGGAGTAAGTCGCCCAAGACCACAGAGGAGCCACCTGCCCTTGCAGGGACCTAACATCCCCAGACCCTCCCAGTGCACCCAGACCCCTGCACAGGGTGGGACCCTCATGGGACCGAGGCCCCGAGCTGGCTGACTTGGCCTGGCTCACAGCCAGCTGGGGTCGCCGCTGGCCCCGGTCCTCTCCAGGAATCCGGAGTTTTGGGCAGGGTCAGCCCGGGGTTTGGAGGTCAGCTCCCAGTCCCCTCAAGGAGGAGGTGGTGAAGCGAGGCCCAGGGGCGCCCACCCCTGGGGGCGGGACAATCCGCGGAAGGGCAGCGCTGGTCTGTCCTCCTCCGCCTGCTCCCTGCGCGGTTCTGGCGCCGCGCTGTAACCCGACTCCGCTTGTGGGGGGCGGGCGCCCGAGTGCACTGCGCCCCAGCCCCGCGGCCCTAGTGCCACATCACGGAGCCCGCAGCCAGCCGCCCATCAAGATGCTGCCGCTTCTCGCTGCGCTGGCGGCTGCTGCCGCCGCCTGGCCCGGGTGCGAGCCCGCCTGGGGCCCTGCGGGTAAGGCCTGACCGCCCGCGACCTGGGGGGCGGCGGGGGTGGTAGTGGTGGCGGTTGGGGAGCGCAGCGCCAGGGTTCCGGGATTTTTCTCCCCGTGTGACCCATGGCTCGAGAGACCGTCCCGGAGTGGGCGCCCTGTGACCTTGGGCTGGTGGTCCGCCCAGGAGGGGGCACCAGGCTCTCTGAGCACGTCGAGGCTGGGACCTTAGGGCAGAGTGCACAGGCGGCTGAGGACAGCGGAGGGACCCCGTGCTCAGACGTGGGAGTCCTCTGGTCAGGGCACAGTGAGCCCGAGTCGTAATACAGGTGGGGTCCGAGAGAGCAGGTGCCAGGACTTGGCAGGGGGAGAGACCATTCGAGGCCCCTGCTCTTCCAGGAAATGGGTGTCCTCTGGGCCATAGCAAACTATTGACCCCTCCTTCCCAGCTCAACTGTGATGTGGACAATGTCTCCGGAAGTGGGCGCAGAGGACCTGGGAGGGTGTGCGGTCCCCTGGCAGGGGGTGGGGTGGTGGAGAGTGGGGGCTCCTGGAAGGTGCTAGGGCAGGGAGAGGAGCGGGACCCCGGGAACCTCCAGGGGTGTGCCTCGCCTGTGTGATCTCACCTGAGAGTGTGGGGTGTGTGGCAGTTGCCAGGGGTTGGGGTCCTGGCCACACCTCCCCTCCTGGAGTGGGCCTGTTTCCCTTCATGTTTAAAGTGGGGGTTGCACCTAGTCCTCAGGGTCCTTATCAGCAACAGACATCTGTGCCCCTGGAGGGCGGGGGTCCCTTTGGGCAAAGAGTCTGGGGGTGTCAGGTTCAGAACCTCTCCAGTGCCTGGGTTGGTGGACACCTGAGAACTTGCCGCACTGGCCAAGTGGATGTGCCAGGAGCAGCGTGCCCCCCTGAAGTGGGATGTGGGCTTTTCCTTTCCTTCTCTCTCAGCCTGGACTTGCCCTCAGCTCTGGCCCGCCCCCACCCCTCCTTCTGCAGAAAGTCCCGGGTCAGGCAGGGCGTGTGTACACCTGCGTGTGTAAGTGCGCATGTGTGCGTCTGTGTGCCTGTGTGTAAGTGTGCATGTGTACGCCTGCGTGTGTAAGTGTGCTTGTGTGTGCCTGTGTGTGTAACTGTGCCTGTGTGTGTAACTGTGCATGTGTAAGTGTGCGTGTGTGTGCCTGTGTGTGTAACTGTGCATGTGTAAGTGTGTGTGTGTGCCTGTGTGTAACTGTGTGTGTGCCTGCGTGTGTAACTGTGCGTGTGTGTGCCTGTGCGTTTGTGTGCCTGCGTGTGTACGTGCGCATGTGTGCGCCTGCGTGTGTAAGTGTGCGTGTCTGTGCCTGTGTGTAAGTGTGCGTGTGTGCCTGCGTGTGTACGTGCGCATGTGTGCGCCTGCGTGTGTGTGTGTGTAAGTGTGCGTGTGTACGCCTGTGTGTGTGAGTGTAAGTGTGTAACTGTGCGTGTGTGTGCCTGTGTGTGTAAGTGTGCGTGTGTAAGTGCGTGTCTGTGCCTGTGTGTAACTGTGCGTGTGTGTGCCTGCGTGTGTAAGTGTGCGTGTGTGCCTGCATAAGTGTGCGTGTGTGCCTGCGTGTGTAAGTGTGCGTGTTTGTGCCTGTGTGTAACTGTGCGTGTGTGTGCCTGCATGTGTAAGTGTGCGTGTACACCTGCGTGTATAACTGTGCGTGTGTGCCTGTGTTTGTAACTGTGTGTGTGTGCCTGCGTGTGTAAGTGTGCGTGTGTGTGCCTGTGTGTGCACGCTGGTGTGCTCACAAGATGTGGATGGAACTTGCAGTGTCACCTACCACCTTGGACCTCTGAGACCCTAGGGAATGTCTAGAAGCACAGGCCTCTCCTCCAGGAAGCTTTCTCTGACCCACCTTCCCAGGGAGAAGTGCGGCCCCCTCCCCTGGACATGGGCCCCACAGGCCACCCATCCTCACCTCCCTCACTGGCTTTAGTCACTGCTTCTAGAATAAATCCTTCCTCCAGACCCATCTTCCTTCCTTACAAGTGCGCTCCATGGAAACCCAGTGCCATCTCCTGACCCCAAACAGGCATGGGTGGGGCTGGGCAGTTTGAGTCCAGGCTGCTAAATCCAAGGACTGTAGCCTGTCCCCATCTCACATGCCCAGGGGCTCAGAGCCCGACTGGACCCTTCTGTCCCCTCTGCCTTGCCTGGTGGAGGTTTCGGGGTTTTTATGGGGACCCTGGGACCTGAGATAACTTTCATGCCCCTAACGGCCAGGTGGCTCTGGGTTCAAAATCGGACTCTTCTACTCTGCTGTGTGGCCTTGGGCAGATGGCCTGACTTCTCTGACCTTGTTCAGGCTTCTCAGCTATCAGAGGCAGCCCTGGCCAGGATGAACAGCCCAGTCTGGCCTTTAGGACCACCAGCCCCTGGCCAGTCCCCATGTCTGTTGAGACATGCTGACACCTTGTGGTGGAGATGTGTAATGGTCACATGTGGACTGCTACAATAGCCTCTGGCCCCGTGCCTTCCAGCAGAAAGATGCCGGCTGGCCACATATATAATTTTACATTTTCTCATAGCCACACTAAAGAGGTAATAAGAAACAAGAGAAGTTAACTTTAATAACAAAATTTATGTAGCCCAATATATCTAAAATATTGTCGCAGGATTTTCCCCTCAATATAAAAATTATTCATTCTTTTTTTAGTACTAAGTCTGAAATGTGGTATTTTACACCTTCAGCACATGTTGGTTTGGACCCAGAGCATTTCACGTGCTCAGTAGCCACAGGTGGCTAGTGGCGACCGTACTGGACGGTGTGGCCAGAACAGCCAATTCCTCTCCTGTCCCCACCCCTAGCCCTGGAGATACACACTGGGACCTGCCTATTGTCATGGGTTGAATTGTGTCCCCCAAGATATATGTTGATGTCATGATCCCCAGTGCCTGTGATTGTGACTTTATTGGGAAACAGCGGCTGGGGTGGGGGGCGGTGGGCTGTGGCCACAAGCCAAGGATTGCTGGGAGCCCAGGAGCTGGAGAGGCAGGAGGGACCACCCCCGCCCCAGAGTCTTCAGAGGGGTGAGTCCCTGCAAGCATCCTGATTTCAGGTCCTGCTTCCAGAGCTGGGAGAGAATCAACGTCTGTCATATCAATTTGTGGTGCTTTGTTACGGGAGTCCCAGGAAATGAATCCGCCCATCTCTCTGTCTTGCTCCGGGTGGCACCTGGGAAGTGCTGGTGACCAAGCCAGCAGATGCTGCCCTTTCTCCCTCCGCTGAACACTGAGGGTCACATGGGCCCTACTGGCCCAGGCCCTGCTCACATACCTCATCAGGTCCTCCAACAATAGGGGGTGCTGTCATCCGTATTCTACAGGTGAGGAAACGGAGGCACAGGGAGGCACCTAATCCTCCAGCTCCAGTTTTCCCATCTATAAATAGGGAGACGGGGAGCCACATGACACCAGGAAGGGATCCCACACTGCCGCCCTCTGTTGCGTTAGGGCCACTGTCCCTGAGGCACAGACACTTCAGGGAAATGGTCCCCTTGCCTGTTGCTTTGCCCAGGTGGTGCCGGCGGTTGGGACAGCCTGCAGTCCTTGGCTCATTGCTTTCAGGGTCTTATAAAACAGTAATAGTAATGACACACCCTGTGACTTATGGGATACCCACCCCGAGCCAGGCACTAAATGTGGGTTGTCGCGGAGAATCTTTATATTATTCCCACAAAGTGATTATAATGAACCCCAGATGAAAAGGGAAAATGGAGGCACAAAGGATGACGCCAGGGTCTCCCTGCTGTGACGGGCGTGGCTGGACTGTCCGTCTGTGCCGCTGGGCATCTTGCCTGCCCTCCACTGACCCCGTGGCTCACGCAGTGTTCTCTCACCACATTATTTGGACAAGGAGGGGGGGCGTCCCAGGGCAGCAGGCGTGCCCCCAGACAGTCTGCGCTCATCCATCCAAGCATTTGTGTGGCTCTACTCATCACCAGGGGTGAGGGTGGCCCCGGAGCTACCATACCAGCACCTTTTAGAGAGGGTGCCTGGAAGCTCTCCCCCCACGAGAGCTTTGGGAGCTGGCCACCGTCCTGCGTCTCCCCCATGGGGAGCTCACATGTGCTCAGACAGCTTTCCATGACCCGCAGATCTTACGGTGAAATCCTAAAGCAGCTCCCACCCTTCCCGGAATTGGGGTTCAGGCCTGGGTTAGGCTGAGGTTACAGGATTAGAACACGAGCCTTCCTCCCACGCCTCCTTGCTACGACCCACACACACACACACATACACATACTTCTCCTTTCCTGCGTCCTGCCGTTCCCACCTCCAGCCTGCCCTTCCCCTCCCAGACTCTGCACGGACGGTTCCCGCTGAGCTTAAATCGGGCGCCGACTTCTATCTCTCGGTCAGTTCTTCCATCTCGGCCTTGCAGACTTGCTTCTGATAGGAACCTCGCAGGTGCCATTGGTCGGAGTTGGTGTCACTGGCCTTCCCAGGGGTCACACTCTTGGGTCCACGTGTCTGGGCCTCTAGGAGGGCCCTTGAACCCCACAGTTGCCAGGGTGGTTTTGTGTGTTCTTCTCTGTGAAGAGGGCCCGTAACTCAGGAAAGCAGGAATAACCCACCTGCAGAGTGTTCTGGGGGGCAGGGAGCTGGCATTCCCTGACTCAGGGGGGACTTCGAGTGACGTGGGGTCAGAGTCAGTGGTGGGGTGGAGGCCAGTACAGGCTCTGAGGGCTGCTTGTGAAATGTTCAGGAATTTTATGAGAACCAGTGGCTCAGCTGCTGGAGGCTGGGACTTGGTCGTGGTGGGAGCGTGCGCACCGTGGCAGTCGGCAAACGCTAGAACAGGTTTGCCAGGTGCTGCGGTCAGCCCCGGGCTTTGGAGAACCTCCACTCCTCCCTGGCTGCCTTCCCTTCGGCGAGTTATGCAACCTCGGTGAGACTCAGTCCCCTTTCCTGTGCACTGGGGGAGAACGGCCACATGGACATCAGGGGGTTACTGTGACGACTGAGCGAGATGAAGCCCGTGCAGGGCCAGCAGGGGGCTGGTGCCTGGGGGGCATCGGTGAGCAGTGGGCACCGTAGACGAGCGGCCGTCATTGTGCAGGATGCACACCCTGACAGTGCTGGCTTTCTCTCTCCAGGTGGCTGCCACAGGCCGTCAGCCTCAGACAGCGGTACGTACACGGATGCCCCTGATTTTTGTTTATAGGAGTTATGCAGACCCTCCACGCCATCAACGCATTTCAGCTGAGCTCCTGGTTCTGAAGTGTAATTAATACTGTGGCTCATTAACCAAACCCAAGCTGCTTAAGCAGCTAGAAATGAGACAAAACGAAAAAGGAAGAACCTTCCCTCTGTGGCATGGGCCTCCAGCCTGGCTGGGCTCCGAACTTGAAGTGTGTGCGGCCGCATTCTCTCTTCACCTCTGCACCCCTGGCTCTCAGCGCCCCTCACCTGCTGAGTCTGGGGTTGGGACAAGCCCCTCCCCGCTGGGCCCTGCTGTCCTCCTGTGTAAAACCAGGAAGGGAGTGCTGGTCTCGAACATTACGTGGGATCTGATCTATCCGAAGGGCTCAGAAGCAGACATTTCTGCAAATCTCCTCCTACCAGACTTGGGCATCTGGTATATTCTAAGTGGAGGGACTAGATTACATGAAAAGAAAGCAGGAAATTCTTTCCCAACAGCAAGTCAGTGACGTGCCCCATGGGGAAAACCCTCAGCCAGGCTGGCTGCCCTGTTCCCATTTCACAGAAGTGGAAGCTGAGACCCAGCGGCCAGCCCGGCTCACCCACTGGTGACCATTCGAGCCCCGTCACGGTTAGGAGCCTTCTCTGACCCTCCCACTGGCTCTGGCCTCCTTCAAAGCCGCCCTTGTCCTGGTCCCTTCCCTACCCAGATGGTGGGCGCCCCCTCCCTCCAAGCCCTGACCCCGACCGGTCTGCTTGCGAGGAGCAGGCCCTCAGTAAGTGTCTGACAGATGACCACGTGGGTCCTCGTGGGAGGGAGTGACCTGCTGACCCCGCCTCCCCCCAGCCACGTGTGAGGACCTGCAGCTCATGACCTGCGGTGACACCGCCTACAACCAGACGGCCTTCCCCACCGCCCTGGAGCACCGGTCCCGGGAGGCAGTGGAGTCCAGCTCCGAGTACATCCTGCTGAGTGTCCTGCACCACCTCCTGGAGGGCCAGTGCAACCCCGACCTGCGGCTGCTGGGCTGCTCAGTGCTGGCCCCACGCTGCGAGGGCGGCCACGTGCGCAGGCCCTGCCGGCGCATCTGCGAGGCCCTGCGAGAGGCCTGCCAGCCTGCCTTCGACGCCATCGACATGGCCTGGCCCTACTTCCTCGAGTGCGGCCGCTACTTCGGGGGCGAGGAGGAAGGCTGCTATGACCCCCTGGAGAAGCTGCGAGGTAAGTGGGGGCTCTGGGGTTCAGTGGTCTGGAGCAGTCAGGTGACCAGAAGGACACCTGGGGAGTGGAGAGGGCCTCCGCCAGGGCCCCCGTGAGGACACATGCATGTAGGTGCCCCGCTGGGGCGTAAGAGCACGGCTCCCCCAGCGGTCCCCTCCAGAAAACTATGCACGGGCTGTGCCCCAGTCTGCTGTGGGGAGGGCACGACCCCCAAGAGGCCTGCCAGGCAAAGGCTGTGATTGCCCATGGCCAGTCCTACAAGACCACACAGAGGATACTGGCTGGTAGCCAGACTCCTCAAAGTAGGGTCCATGGGGCCTCGTGGGCTCAAGGCAGCCACGGGGGGCCCTACAGACATATGGGCTTCGGTTCCTCGTGGACAAACCAGCAGAGGTGGAGTGGGCAGCCCTGGGTGGTGGTGAGACACCCATCCCAGGAGGTGTGCAAGGAGGTCCTGGAAGGCTGCTTGGCAGTGGTGTTGGGGGTGGGGGATGAGATAGCGAAAACCCTACAGGGGCTGGGCTTTCGCCCGAGCCTGCTGTGCTCCCTGCTGGGTGAGAAGGAGAGGCCCTGTGAGGGCCACAGCGGCACCCATGGCAGCCTGGCTAAGAGCTTTCTGCTGAGGCAGACGTTCTTACTGTGCTGTCCCAGACAGCTGCCACTAGTGACACGTGGACACTGGCTGCTTGGATTGTGACCAAGGACTTCAGTGTTGATTTTATTTGATTTTAATGAATTTAAGCTTAAACGCAAACGGCCACGTGTGACACTGGCCAGTGCAGGCCAACATCTACTTCCAGCCTCTCATGTACTCACATCACAAAGCTAAGGGCGAGGTTCACAGGCTCTGGTGCCGAGTGCCACACATGTGGGTCTCATTTAAACCCACAACTACCCTGAATATTAGTCACCATTGCACAGATGACAGAGTGGAGACTCTGGGAAAGCAAACAGCAGTGGGGTCACCCGCTCCTGCCTGGCAGAGCCGGTGTGAACAGGCTGACGGATAGATGGACCTGTCTGTCCTGTCACCAATCCGCTAGTGAGCACCTGCCACGTATATGGCTCGTGCCACGACGTCGAGGGTGGCAGGGGACACAGGTGCATCCGTACTGGCCGGGTCTGCCACTCGCTGGCTGTGGGGACGGGGCGGGGCTCAGGGCTAATCCTGGAGCTGACTCTGGGGTGGGGCTCCGTCTTCCACCGCTGCCGTGTGAGGCAGGGGTTCCGTGGACAGCACTTTGCAGGCGGACAGGAGCCATGTGCAGGGGCAGGGGCAGGAAGTGGGCAGGGGAGGCGGCAGGGCGGGGCGGGGATGCAGAGCGAGGAACCCAGACTCTCAGTGGGACAAGCCTGCCTGCCCTGGGAAAGCCCAGGGCTTGGCTTGAAAGAGGTTATTTTGGGCAACTCCGCCACCAAATTGCCGGTTTCGGTATGCTTTCTATCCCCTCGAAAACCATTTTGAGCAGAAGCAAAACCACAGGGTGAGTGAGACACTTAGGGAAAAGTATTACTGTTAGGGCTCCTCCAGGACTAGCCTGCAGGGGCCTGCATGGGTCAGTGCAGGGGGGTGGTGGGGGTGAGGCGGGCAAGGAGTGACCAGGCCGTCCACCCGGAGCGTGTGCTCTAGTAGGCGGGTGGGAGAGCCAGCTGGCTGTGGGCTGTGCTGGAAAACATCCCTTCCCCAGACCTGGAAGCCCACGAGTTTGTCCTAAGGAACTTTTTTTAAGTGGGTGAAGCCGCCTTCCCAACCCACGTCCCTCTCTCCCCTCCCTTTCCCCTGCCCCCAGACACGCTCACCGTCCTGTCGGTGACAGCAGCGAACATCTGGGGTCCTCAGATAGTGGAATGGTGGGCTGTGGGAGCATTTTAGAGCTGCTATTGCCTGTCTCAGAGGCCTTGAGACTGTTTCCATCCGACCCGAGTGAACAAGGCAGACAGGGACCTGTGTCAGCACAGAAAACCGTGTCAGGACACCGCACAACAAACAGTGCTTTTCTCTGGGTTGCTGGCTCTGTAGGCCTGTCTGTCTTGTTCTCCATATTCTGCTGTTCTGCATTTTATAAAATTTCCAAAGTAGCTACATTATCACTCTTATTCATAATAACATTAGAAACTAAGTTGCTGTATTACCTCTGTTGGGTGCCGTTATTGCTGTTGATATTAAGTATTATAGAGGGAGTTTTACTTTAAACCATAAACACAGATAGAGGGGAGGCCATCCCAGGGGAACACGTGGGCCCTGACCCCCGAGTTGCCGCAGTGTGGTGGGGGTGGGGACGGGGGTGTGAGGGCGCAGGAGCGGTCAGCGTCCCAGGCAGCGGTAGGGGAAGCCGGCGTGGGCAGACAGAGCGGCCGGTGGGTGGGTGGCAGGCAGGCAGAGGCTGACCCCAGCACCCCCATTCTCCCCCCAGGAGGCCTGGATGTGGAGGAGGCACTGCCCTCCGGCCTGCCTCCGACCTTCCTTCACTTCACCCACCACTCCTACACCCAGATGGTGCGGGTGCTGAAGCGGACGGCCGCCCGCTGTGCCCACATTGCCAAGACCTACAGCATCGGGCGCAGCTTCGATGGCAAGGAGCTGCTGGTCATCGAGTTCTCGGGCCGCCCTGGCCAGCACGAGCTGAGTAAGCCGCTGTCACTGTCCCACTGAGAGGCCTGGGAGGGGTCAGCTTCCAGGGAAGGGTCCTGCGCCTGCTCGGCCTTGGGCGCATAAGCCCGGGTCTGGGATCCTAATCAAAGGCCCTGATGTTTGGGGGACCGGGTGCAGGCAGATGCTTCGGGGCTCTGCTGGGTGCATGGGGGTACACAGCCACAACCACAGGCCATGTGGGAGCACTGGGAGGGAGGGCACAGTCCCGGGAACGGGGACTGCGTGTCAGGGAGCAGTGAAGCGAGGGGTTTATTACGGCTGTGAGCACGTCGGGCCCGTGTGCATCTGTAGGGAAAACGTAACTGCTTTGTGCATTTTGTTGTTTTGCAACCTTGCCCTGGCACCCGGACCCCAGGCAGGTACGTACGGCGCCCAGTCCCAGCTCCTTTAAGCTGCTTGGTGAAGGTGATATCACAGAGTGTGTGAATAAAGCTCTTTTTCTATTTTAAAACCCATGTCCATTTTAACTCGTATCAGGCTGAGTGGTCCTGTTTTGAGAGGAGGGAGAGCAGCCTGGAAAATGCCAGGTTTTCCTGCCCCTTCAGAGCTACGTTCTTGCAGAGGGAAGTCAGACTTCACTGCAGTCACAGTTCACTCCCCACCATGAATGAGAAAGGGCCACTCGGGCCAGGAGTGCAGGTGCTGAAGAAAAGTATTGTGGAACTGAATTTGAGGAGCAGGCTGAGGAAGAAGCAGTGCTGGCCTGGGGGCCTGGCCCCCAAACCCAAGAGATTCTAGCAAGGACTCAGCCCTCTGGCTGGCAGCCTGTTTCCTGTATGGCGAGGTGACCGTGAACCCCCACTCCAGGGCACTGAGAGCAGCGGGCACAGGGGCCCTGTGCAGGCCTCTGTGGGGGATCACCGAGTGAGGGTCCCAGTCCTTCAGCCCGTCTGTCCCCGGGATCATGTGAGTCCGCTGGGATCAATCTAGAAGCAGGCCCCATTCACCCCTCACCCTTATAAGTAACTGAAATGCACACCTCATCGTGGTCAAGCGACTCTGGCACCTTTGCCAGGCTTGCCACATGCAGCCCAGTTTTTATCTTAGTGGCTTGGGCCCCATGGATAGCATGAGCCCAAAGCTCTCACTCCAGTCAGGGGTCAGAGCTCACCCAGCCGCAGCCCAGCCTCCAAGGCCCACCCTGCCACCTCCCCTCCACCTTGTGGTGGGCTCTGAGCTAAAGATGGGAGCTCTGCCCGTTTAGGATCAGCCTGTAGCTTTGGAATGTGTGGGTGGGGGGTCCCCCGTGCAGAGAGCCAAAGGAGTTGACTGTTGTGGAAAGCCTGAGGGTCTTTCACACCTTTGAATGCTGGAGGGACATGGGAGTTTGCTCCCACAGATGCTTGGGCTGAGCGCAGCCAAGGGGGGAGACACCACTTTCCAGATGAGCAAGGTGAGGCTCAGAGAGGGGGTGACTCGCCCAAAGTCACACAGCCAGGAGGGCTGCCAGGCTCCTGGCCTACTTTTCC
>NW_017732027.1:811100-812915 GCF_001890085.2 Hipposideros armiger
AGGGGACCTGGACTCAGCAGGCATCAACACTGGTGTGTCCTGACTGGGTAGGGAGGGGACAGGTGCTGATAACTGATGTGTCACAAAGGTGATGTGTGCCGTGGAGCAAAAGGATGAGAAAGTGAGTCGAGAGGGCGCGTGCACCAGCTGGCGGTGGGGAGCTCTCTGACCCGCAGGGGGTGGGGGATGAGCAGTGTGTAAGGGTTGGGGGGCACTCCAGGGAGGGGGAGCAGCCAGTGCCAGGCCCTGAAGTTGCAGGATCAGCAAGGAGGCGGGGCGGGAGGGGCCAGAGAGATGGCAGAGGAGGTCAAGGGCCGACGTGCTCCCAAGTTCATCACATGAAGCCAGACAGAAACCACCGCCTCTGCCCCTTACTCGCAGCCCCAGCCCTGCCGCCGCCCTTAGGGACAATCAGGGCAGGTGTGCTGACTGACCCCTGGCCGGGGGTGGCCTGTTTTCAGGGCGCTGGCTACAATGGATGGACGAGCGGAAGGCAGAACGCACAGAGCCTGGACCTGAACCGCAACTTCCCCGACCTGACCTCCGAGTTCTATCGCCTGGTCTCGTCCCGCGGGGCGCGCACGGACCACATCCCCATCCCACAGCACTACTGGTGGGGTAAGGTAGGCGCCACCGCCGCCCATGGCCGCCCCAAGGCTGGGCCCCGCCCACGGTTCTGCATCCATCCCGGGGTTTCAGCTATTCCGGGCCCCTCAGGCGTGGTCCCTCCCCAGGACAGGACAGCCTGGCAGTTAAAGCCTTCTCTAGCCTGTTTCCTGTCCGTGAAATGGGGAGAACTCCTCGCTGGGTGTTGGTGGAATTCAGGGGGCGTGACTTGCAAACACCAAGTGCCTGGGAGGGTTGGATGCCCAAGGAGGCTGCCTGGAGGAAGGGACGCCGGCAGGGTGTGCCCAGTCCTCAGGACCGCCTCCTCCATCCGGGGCAGGTGGCCCCCGAGACGAAGGCAGTCATGAAGTGGATGAGGACCGCTCCCTTCGTGCTCTCAGCCAGCCTCCACGGGGGCGACTTGGTGGTGTCGTACCCCTTCGACTTCTCCCAGGACCCCCATGAGGAGAAGATGTTTTCTCCCACGCCTGACGAGAAGGTGAGGGGTGGGTGCCACGGTGGGATGGGCTTTGGTGGGTGCAGGGGACTGGTGGTGTGGGTGGTACGCTTGGGGCTGGCCCGTATCAGTCCTGTTCTGAGCCCGCAGAGTCACTGAACCATGAAGAGCCTTCCAGGCCCAGCTCCAAAGCCCCCTCTTCCAGGAAGCCTTCCAGCCCAGCTGGAAGCAGCCCCTCCCTCCTCTGGCCGCACCCCACCTTTCCTCAGTGTTCCCTGTCTGGGAGCCTCTGAGGTGGGGGCCCTGGCCGCCTGGCGTTTTCTGACTGGGGGTGGGTGGGCGCCGGGCGATGCCGGGAGATGCCAGCAGAGGGCAGTACAGCAGCACGCGTGGCACGGCGTGGCTCTGGGCCGCCGGTCCTTCCGGTGGGTGGGCCTCGGGGTTTGTTAAGGATCTGGCTTCCCAGGAGTTGGGTGCAGTGGGATCAGAGTAGGAATTCTGGGCCCCTCGTCACCTGGGGCTGGAGGAGGTCCTGCTCCTCTCCAGGCCTCAGTTTCCCCCACTGGTCCTCCCAGCAAGGGCTGAGGCCCATGATGCTAACAGGACCCTCTCCAGCCCCCTTCTCCTCTGAAACCGACTTTTGCCCACAGTCCTCCAGCGCTGACTGGCTCCCTCCCCAGGCCCCGTGCTGGAGCTCACACAGGCTGGCCTTCTGGGAAGGCTGTGGGGGTGCAGCCCTTTCCATTTTATGG
>NW_017732027.1:815565-816797 GCF_001890085.2 Hipposideros armiger
TTTCTAGTAACTGGGTTCCAGAACCTTGATGGCAGCAAAGACGCATCCGGGTGGGAAACTTCCGCTCAGGGGATGCGAACTTGGGGCTTCTGCTGGCTTTAGTCCTAGTTAGTGTCTTGAAGAGGTTCATGTGTGGCTGTGGTGGCAGAACAGGACCTGGGACGTCCCAATGCCATTTCTGTTCTCTGTGTAATGAACACGTAGTTTCGTGATTCCATCTGTGACCAGTTCATTTTTTGCTTTTAGGGGCGTGAGGTAGGGTTGCCCCGTGGAATATAGGACCTCCAGTTAAATTTGAATTTCAGAGAAATGATGGAGAATTTCATGGCATAATTTATATGGCATAATTATATGGTGTAAGTACGTCCCACATATTTCAGGGGATAGACTAACTCTAAAACTTTGCTGTTTCTCTGAAATTCAACTTGAACTGGGCATCTCGCATTTGTGTCTGCTAAAGCTGTGCTAGGCGGACACTGGGCACAGAGCAAAGCCAGGCGAATATGGTCCCCCGTGCCCTGAGGGGCTCCCCCTGTGCTGGGCCCACACGCTCTGGGCTCTGCCTGCCACCCCTGCACGCCCGCATGGCAGTTACTGCTCACGTTTGGCAGATGAGGAAATTGGGCTCAGACAAGAGAAGGACCTGCTCAGGTCCGCACTGCAGGTGGCAGAGCTGGGACTCTCATGCACGCCTGTCCTCCCTCCCGCGTGGGCAGAGAGGGCGGCCCCTTGGGCTCCTGTTCCTAAGCTAGCTCACCCCTGCTGCCACACCGGCAATGTGCAGTCCTTTCAGGGCAAGGGGTGGGGGCAAACCAGCTTGTCTCCCTCCCAGAACCCGGGCTCCAGGGTTTCCTGACTCCCAGGGGAAAGAGTCTCCCACAGGGAACGCATGGGGCCAGTGGCCAGGGCCAGAAGGGCCAGAGGGATGGGAGTGTGGCCGCACTGTGGGCCGTGAATGTTAAGTCAGTAACAGTGGCTGCCGAGCACCGGGGCTCAGAAGAGGCCCTGTCTTCCTAAGGACACAGGGTCTCCCAGCTGCTCCCGACACAGGGCTGCCCCATTGCTGGACAGGAAACACCAAAGATGGGGAAAAGGCGGGTGGGGCAGCCGTCAGCCCAACTTGCTCCAAAGCCTCTCTCTGCCACTCCATTGGCTGGCTGTCCAGCCTGCTAAGCAGTGTCCTCCCTGGAGATGGAGGTGACAGGACCTTCCTCTCTAGGCTGTTCTCAGGA
>NW_017732027.1:824072-828375 GCF_001890085.2 Hipposideros armiger
TTCTTTTCCCTGGGATACAACCCATTAAGTCAAGTCATTAGCTTTTGCTAATTCTGGCAGCTGAGGATACTCAGCCTGGGAGGAGGCGTGGGTGGGACAGGGGAGGGCTGCTAAGGGCACAGGCAGGCTGGGGACGGGCCCCCGCGGGAAATGCACAGTGAAAAGAGACTCAAGAGAGCATGAGAAATATCTGGAACTAAAAGCCATGATTCGCAAACCAAAATCCATTTATTAGCTGAATGAAAGGAGGCTGGTGTCTTTGGGCTCTGCCTTAGTGTCAGCGAGGACAAGGTGAGGGAGCAACTTGAAAGGCAGAGCAAAGGCACCGCCAAGAGGAGATCGCAAGAAAAGGAGGCTTGAGGACAGGCTCAGCCGCCCCGTAGGCAAATAACAGGAAAAAAAAGAACAGATAATAGAAAAAAAGTCTTTGAGCTAATGATGTATTCAAGCCTGCAGAGTGAGAGGGCTCGCGAGGTTCCAGACAGGACTGGTATCGAAAGACACACAGCCAGGTATGGTCTGATCGAATTCCTGAGCTAGAAGGTAAAAGCAAAAATCTTAATCCATAAAGGAAAAGAAACAGTACAGAGGGAAAAGCGTCAGCTTGGGCCTGGGCTCCTCCTTTGTTGCTGTGAGAACTGTAAGCTGATGGACTGATGTCTACGCAGCGCTTACAGGGAAGGGCTCTGGCCGGTCCCCTTCACCCGGTGAATAGTAGTAACTGATGGTGGTAACAGCTGGTGTCCAGGCACTGCCCAAAGTATTTACACATATGAGTTCATTTAATTTGTCACCTCTCATTGACGAGAGTGGTATTAGAACCATTCCCACTCTAGAAGGGTTAAGTAACTTACCCGCAGTCACACAGCCAGGGCCGGAACCTGGAGTCTGGCTTCACAATGGGCCTGTGCTCGTCACCCCTCTCTCTGACTCTTCAGGTAGAATTCATGGGTCACAGAGCAAGAAAGAGGTTTCTAGGTTTGCAGGGGTCCAGGGAATACATACCCCAGAAACCCACCTGAGCAAAGGACCACTGACAGGACAGAGCCCCCCATGGAGGAGACGGGGAGCCAGGGTCTGCCTGCTGTGCTCACTGTGAGGCTGAAGGACAAGTGGGAGCCATGGGGACCAGGGAACAAGGAGACTGGAGGAAGTCACCCCAGGGTCGACTCAGGAGCCACGGCTGCAGGAGCTGGTTTCAGCTCTCCTCCTGCGGGGCCAGGCACCAGGCACCAGGCACGGTGGGAGAAGGGGTCCCAGAGGGAAGGAACATGCATGCACTAGGTGTTTTGATTTCATATTGTAATGCAGAGCCAGGAGTCTGGTCCAGAGGTAGGAAAAGGGAAAGTGACCCCCGGTGGGGAGAGAGAGAGCCCAGGATCACTCTCAGATGTCACAAGTGAGACAAAGGAGATGGGTGCAGAGCAGCCAAATCGAGGAAAAGGCAAGGCGCTCACAGCAAGGAAGAAATGATGAGCCTGAAGAAACACAGAAGGAGTAACACGCAGACCACCGAAAATGTGCAGGCACTGGGTTCTCCGTTAACAGACAGAGACCACCAATTCGGGTTAAAAAAAATGGGCAGTATGTGTTTTAAAGAAGCATACTTGAAGCAAGGGATAAAGAATGCTTGAAAGTAACGGGACGTGGCAGAGAGGCCAGGAAATGCGGACGAAAGGGAAAAGAGGGTTCCCTTTAGCACAGAGAAGGCAAAACCGAAGATTAAAAACATCAAGTGGGAAGAAGGACATTTTGAAGAATTAAAAGAGTAACTTGTGAGTCAGGTAAAACAATAAATCTGTGTTAAATGCTAATCAACTTAGCAGCTAATGCTATAAAGTCAAGTTATTTAAAAAGACAAGAATGTAATAAATGCAGGATTCCAATAGGAATTGCAACGTGCCATTTTCAGAATCAGACTAACCTAGTAGATGATAAATAAATAAATCAGGTTTTAGAGAGACGGAATCACACAATCAGCAAACTCAGTTTAACAGATGTATACAAAATGTTTCACACTTCAGAGATTACACATTCTTTCCAACACCCTTTGAACATTTATAAAAATTGATACTGTACTTAGTTTCAAGGAAAACCTTAAGAAAAATTTAAAAGGTTGAGATTTTCTCTAGCCATATTCTAGAAAAATTAGAAAAAGGAATAAAATTGTAACACCGCCCCCCAAAAAACACCCCTCTACTACCTGGAAAACAAGAAACATGCTCTTAAATTATGCTTTGTCCTGGAGCATAGATTTAGCTGCATGGCAGAGAACCAACAGAATTGTGGACTAACACAATGGAAGTTCATTTCTAACATAAAGGTCTGGGCTGGGTGGTGATCAAGCAACAGGATGCTCAACAAGAGCCCAGGCTCCATGGTCTTGCTGCTCCACAGTACCAGGAGCGCCCTCATCCACACAGCCCCCTGCCCTCCCTCCGTGTTGCCCCATCGCTTCTGCTCACATCCCATTGGCCAGAACCTAGTCACGTGGGCATGCCTAGTTCAAGGAATGCTGGGAGTTGTAGTTTTTATCTTGGGTAAGGCTGTGCCTGCTAAAAACGGAGGGCTCTGTTACCACAGAAAAAGAGGAGAATCGCTTTTAGAACAGTTAGACTGTACTACCTCCTTGGAGCAGAAGACAAATCAGGAACTAATCTGAGAGCTGTGAAAAGGAAAACTCCTTGACGGGACACAATGAAAGCTGGTACCCAGGGAAACTTTAAAGCCTTAGTACGTTCATTATTGAAGAGTGAAGACTAAAAATACAGTAATTAATTTATCACCTTAAGAAAGTATTAAAAAAAGATAAGAAAATGATAGAGAAGAGAGATAATAGAGAGCATACAAGCCCAAACCGTGGGAAGTATTAATAAGCTCCAGGGTGGCTCTTTAAAAAGACCAACAAGATAGACAAACCTCTCATAAACCTGATGGAGAAATAAAGAGATTGAAAATGTAAAGGAGACATAACAAAATCACTGAAAGATAATTAAAAATAATTTTTAAAGAAAACTTCATATATAACTGTATGGTGGTAAAACTGAAGACCTAGAAAGAAAAGAGATGGCTTCCTGGAAAAATATAAATATATATAACATGTAAATATATAAACTACAAAAATTAACCCTAGAAGCAGTAGATAACTTGAACAGACAGATCACATGCCACAGAACAGATCGACACTGGTTGTCAGGGGCTGGGGGTGGAGCGTGGGGCGACTGCCCCTGGGTGCAGGGGTCCTTTGGGGTTGATGAAATGTTCTGGAATTAGATAATGGTGATGACTGTACAACTCCGAATATACTAAAACCTAGTGAATTGTATGAAGGTCAGACAATTAAGTTCATGAACTTTCCACTGTGTAAGTGCACAGTGAAAAGTTTGTGAACTTAGTTGCCCAACCCCGTATACTTTAAAACAGTTAATATGATGGGTTTGATGTTGTTTGAATTTTATTTCAATTATTTTAAAAAGGCAGAGGGCCGGCTGAGTGGCTCAGTTGGTTAGGAGCTCGCTCAAGAGTTTGAGCTCTGAGCAACAGCGGTTCAATGCCCGGCCCGAGCTGAGTTGCCGCTGAGCTGCCAAAAGGTGGCAGGATGGCTCAACTGAAAAAAAAAATGTAGGAAAAAAAACAAAATAAAAAGGCAGATAGACGGGTCATTGGAAGGAGCGTCCAGAGATAAAGTGAGTGCCAGTGAGTGACATCCAGGTGACACTACTGATGAGACATCCAGGGCTGAGAGCATTACCGACTATGAGAGTGCATCTGGGACATGCCCAGAGCTGCTCCACCGTTCTCTCGGTGGGGTGGGGAGAATGTGGGGGGGCGAGGGATGCTCGGTACACTTCACCGGGCTCATCCATCTGCCTCTGCGCTCCCTGTGGACTTGTGAGCTCCGTTGGAGGGGGAAGGTCCTAGTGGAGAGGCTTTGGAAATGCTGTTGCTCATTCAACAATGAATGAATGAATGAATGAATGAATAATAGGATGAAAGCTGGGAGTGGGCCTTTGATCTGGGAAGTGTAGACCTCTTACAGACTCGTCAGAGACGTGCCTGGAGAGAGGCAGGGTGTGACTGAGGGTGCTCTGGGTAGCTGGCCACACTCTCCTGTCCTGCCTGGGAAGGAAAGGGCGCTGGCCCTCACTAGAGGAGGGGCAGGGTCAGAGGGCAGTTGTTATTCTAGGCGGGGAGAGAGCATGATTCTGGACCAAGCTTCTCCTGAGCTCTCCCTACTGTTGGTTATTGTACTAGGTACTGGGATGAGGGGAAGAGAGAGAGAGAGACCAGGTGTGGGGGCAGG
>NW_017732027.1:831330-838877 GCF_001890085.2 Hipposideros armiger
GCCTGAGCCCGCCCGCCTGGCCCGCGTGCCCCAGGCGCAGTGGGACATGCATAATTTGTTTGCTTTGCAATTCTCTCCCCTCAGTGGAGACAAATTGATTTGTACGTGGAAATGGGCTGTCACTGGAGGGCGGCTGCCTCGTTAGACAAGACCTGGCTGGGGCTAAGGATGGGCTGTTTCTGGCACAGCCGGGGCGGGGGTGACGCTGTGCCTGGAAACTCTCCGCTTCACACCATGTTGAGGCCCTCGCTGGGCGTCTCCACTCAACCTGCAGGACAAGACAGAAATGGTGGCCTCCCCTGGGCTGTGGCCTCCTGAGAAGCAGGCACTAGGGAGGTGTTAAAGGGCGGTACCATGGCCGCGTTGACAGGAGAGGGTCCCGGCCTTGCATAGCAAATAAAAATGATTTAAAAACCCACACTCAGTGTCCAACAGGAGAGGACAGCAGGCTAACAAGCAGCAGTGAACACCTCCTCTCCGGTGGGGCTGGGCTCGCTGCGGGGCTGCCCAGCCTCACCTCCGCTCCAGCCCAAGCTGCACGTCCGTTCCTCCGGTCAAATGCAGCCTCTGGGGTGCAGTCTGGTGCACACATGTGGAGACACTAAATGCAGGGGAAATGCCTTTTCATCGGTTCTGTGGGAAGATAACAGAGCACGAATGGGCCACATGAAAAGCACAGGTAGGTGCTTAGACGTCCACGCCAAGGTGTCCCTGGCCTTTGTCTCTGGATGGGCATCACATGGGTGATGTTCAGTTTATGTCCCCTGACTTCCAGTGTTTTGCAAAGTCTGTCTGGTAAACATTTATTCTCGTTCAAATCAGGACGGATGATTGTAAGTCTGCTCAGAGTGAGTGTGGGGAATGTCAGCTTGCTCCTGAGCCAGAGGACCTGGGCTGAGCAAGGGGCTCCCCTCCTGCTGGCTCAGTTGTCAAACACGTGACATTGGAGCTGGGTGGGAGGTGGCTTCGAGCCAAACAATGGGACAGTGTCTGTCCCCAGCAAAGCTGCAGGCCCATGCCTGGTCTCAGGCTTTCTCGGAGGCAGCATGACGTGGAGCAGAGATCAGACTCGCACGAGACTCCAGTTCACATCCCAGCGCCCCTTCCCTCTGGGGTCACCTGGAGAAGGTGCTCTGAATCTCAGGTTCTTTATCCATCAAATTGGCATGGTTTCCACTCAAACAGCACATAGTAGGTCCTCAGAAACTGTCAAAGTCGGTTAACTATTAATGTGCTGGGCCCTTAGGAGCTTTACGGCCAGCTTACCGCAGTTTCCGCCTGAAGCCAGGTGCAGCCAGGAAGAAATGGGCCACCCTTGGACGCCCTTGTTAACATTTACTGTTCTTTTAATACAAGTTTGTAGTTG
Source organism: Hipposideros armiger (assembly GCF_001890085.2). Taxonomy (NCBI): domain Eukaryota; kingdom Metazoa; phylum Chordata; class Mammalia; order Chiroptera; family Hipposideridae; genus Hipposideros; species Hipposideros armiger. The sequence goes on from NW_017732027.1 coordinate 832,697, forward strand.
AGATCGAGCTGCCCACTGAGAATTTTTTCATGAGATATTTTTAAAAGTATTCTATCCCATATCCCAAAATGTCCGACAGCTTATAGAGGTACTACCATGGAGCAGGATAGCATTAATAAATGAGGGGATTTGGGCAAAGGGAAAGTACCCAGAAAAATAAGATGAAGTCAGAGGTGAGGATGGCACCTCAGACGCCAGCCAGGAGCCCCTGAACACGAGAATGGGGTGCATTGGAAATTCGAGCCTAGAGTTCAAACCATAGAAGGAAATACGCTCATTGCATGGCCACAGTGACCACGAGGCAACAAAACGCCAATTATTCAGGGAACGATAAGGCGACCTCGTACTGGGCCTGAGAAAATTGGTAAAAAAGAAAGTGGGGGATTACTGCATCCGGGAAATGTTTACTGAGGACCTACTGTGCGCAGGTGTTGGGGATGCAGCGCCAGCCCCTCAGTTGGGGTCTGTGGGTGGGAGGGGCTCGTGACCATTATGCTGTTCAAGTCATATATTTGGTTCTAATTCTAACAACAGCCCTTCCTGGAAGTCCACCAGCATCTACGAGCAGACAGTCTTACAGCCGCGCTCTTGCACGGGTCTGGTCCTGGGCAGGTTCCCTTAGATCTGTGATGAATGACCCAGGGCAAGAAGGAACCAGTGCTGGGTGCGTCCTGTCTGGCTTGGCCAGGGACGCAGAGGCGTTTTGCCCCAGAATCCGGGGTCAGCCCACCTTGCCGGAATTAATGCATAAGATAAACAGAGCCTGGGGGCACGGATCAAATTCTCCAGGCTGGGGTCAGAGGGCTGCTCTTCAGGTGTGAGAAAAAGTTTAGGGAGCAGCAGGGTCAAATGTGTGCAGCCAGACAGGCTGACCACAGCTGGCTACTGGCCGCTCCCAGGCGGGCCGGCCCCCTGGCTGCACTTGGGAGCAGGGGAGCGTCAGAGTGGACTCATTACTTGGAAAGGCCGAGAAAGTTGTCTGCAGCTTCTCTCGGCTGCCCGAGCACATCAGCTTCAGCGCCTCACTTGGCCCCCAGGCCCTGCTGCTCCTCACCCCATCAGCTCCAGCCCCACCGTGGTTCCCGGGAGAGGGAGGGCCGACCACCGGGTGAAGGGGCTGGGCGGTGGGGCAGGAGCTGGGGCCCCATGTCCCTGGCAGGCGCCCCCAACCTCCATGACGGGGAGCTCACTACCTCACAGGGCCTTTTGGAGGACACTGGTTCTGTGCGACAATCCTGGCGTTTTCCAACTTTCCCCTTTGAGAAATCCCTTTCCCACATGTGGTCAGAGCCTCAGGCCTCTGCTGTGACCGGGCAGGGCCAGGCTGGGGGTATGTAGCCCTGTTTTACAGCTGAGGGCCTTGGTCAAGCCACTCAGCCTTAGGGTCTTGCTTCCTGGTCCATGATGATGAGGAACTATGAAGCCCGTGATTCTGGGGCAGGTGGTGGGAAGGGACTCCTTGCCTTGTTGGGGGACATGATCCCAGCCAAGAGGACCTTAACTACGTCAGCTCATCCCCAAAGCCACGGGCTAGCCAGCACCAATGTCTCCCCACCCTCTCCTCCTTCCGTGGGGGACTAATACAAGAAGCAATGCATTTTTCTGCTATTCCTCACGTGGTTTCTTGTTCCTAGGGCACTCTTCTAGTGAACTCATATGCATCCTTCAAAGCCCCACCTAAACATGACCACCTCTGGCCAGGCTTTCTGTATCGAATTGATGGCTATGTCCTTGTTGGGCACACCTCGTACGTAGCACGTTTCATGGTGCTGTGGCCAGTTTTGTAAGCGTGGATTGTGTTCCTCATACCTGTTCCCAGACAGGGCGAGAGGGTGAAGAGAAGCGTGTTCTCGTGTCTGCTTGCTTCCCTGGTCAGACCCGCCGCTCCATAGGTGCTGACCGAGCCCTGCCTGAAGTGACCGATTGACAAAGGAACCTGTCCCCACACGTGGAGACCCCCCCGAGTGGGCTTGCTCTGGGTAATAGGCATTATTGGAGGGGAGATCTATGGGGGCTTGGCGGACATTTATTGATGATTCACTGATTGGCACAGACTCGCACCTGCCACGTACACAGAGTGCTGGGGTGGGGGGTCTGGGTGGCAGGGGCGCTGACTGGAGGGAGGGGAGCGGAGCGGAGGGGGCAAAGCCAGCGGTGTGCAGGGAGGCAGAGGAGCACTGGGCAGAGGCCAGTGCAGACCTGGTGCAACGTAGACCTATACCCGGTTCCCCTCTCTACATGAAGGGGTTGGTCCGCTGGTCTAGAGCAGCGGTTCTCAACCTTCCTAATGCCACGACCCCTTAATACAGTTCCTCATGTTGTGGTGACCCCCAACCATAAAATTATTTTCATTGCTACTCTATAACTGTAATTTTGCTACTATTATGAATCGTAATGTCAATATCTTTTTGTTTTCCGATGGTCTTAGGCGACCCCTGGGAAAGGGTCATTCGACCCCCAAAGGGGTCGCGACCCACAGGTTGAGAGCCACTGGTCTAGAGGGTCCCAAGTGTCCTCAGGACGCTGTGATTCTAATGTGGTGGCAAGTTGCTTCCAAAAGAGGCTGGGAACACCCGCCCTGGCAGCTGGCCCACCAGGGCGGACCTCATGCCTGTCGGGGAGGGCAGGGCTCTGTAATGTGCCACCATTACACGTGCACACACATGCAGACACGTACACACACATGCACACAGAAGCCACAGCGGGATCTCAGCCAATGAGGCTAGCCGGGCAGAACGCCTGTGAACCCACACGGGAGAGAAACCTCGCCAGCCGGGGCCACGCTCACACTGCAGGGCAGCCTGGTCAGCTGGAGGCAGCCCTGGGCAGGAGTCAGGCGGCATGGACCCAAGATGGGGAAACTGAGGCACAGGAAGTCAGCGATGCAGCCAAGGTCCCCCGAGGGTAAGAGGCAGTGCCCGGTCTGTCTGCCCGCTGCTTTCCCTGGCACCTGCCAAAAAGAGGCCGTTTTCGGGCCTCTCACTGTATCAGGAGGATAACCACTTCACCCTCCTAGGTCACACGACCACATCCTAGGGCCTTCCTGAGCACGGCTCCCTCCCACCCGCTGCTGAGGAAACCAGACACCATTACGGATCTTGACCGTGGGGTTTTCTAAATAAGAACACCTGGCCCAGAGGGTCCCTGGTGGGGAGGGGAGTGTGGGCAGATGGTTTCATTACAAAGATTACAATAAAAAGGGCCTCATCAGGTGTGAGCACCTAAACAGAGAGTAGTATGTCACAATTATTGCTCCCTGAGGCCACCAGAGCCACAGCGAGCCCTGTGTTCTAGCCTGGGGGATGGTTTGGGGACCTAGAGGGGGTTCTAGCCTTGCCTCTCACAGCCCATGGGAAATGTGGTCTCAGCCTGTGTTCCCAAGGGTCACCCCGCATGGTTGCTGGGGTTGGCATTAACCCTTCTGACCTCCAGGGCACCCCTTGCGCCCCAGTCTAAAGTCTAACCCCCATCAGGCATTGCCACCCTGAGCACCAGCTTCAGGCCATGCCATCCTCCTGAATCAGCCTGCTGAGACCTCTGCATGTCTCCGAAACCTCCCCAGCGCCCCTGCTGTCCTCCCTCCTCCAGGGGCACAGGAGCGGGCAGACTTGGGGGTGGGGGCAGGACAACCAGAGCTCAGACCCCAACTTCTCCACTTACCCACCGCTGGGTGACCAGGGGCAAACGCTAAAGCACCTGACCCCTCCTTCCTTCCTTCCTTCCTTCCTTCCTTCCTTCAGCAAATATTTACCACTCATCTGTGTGTGTCAGCCATGGTGCTGGGCCCCGGCCTGGTGAACAAGCCATGGACCTGTCCTTATGAGCTGGCGCTGGTTCATCTGCCTAATTTTACACCAATAGAGTCTTTTTCAAAAAAAAAATGCACATATAACTCACATACCGTAAAATTCACCCACATTAAAGTGTGCAATTCAATGGCTTTTAGTATACTCAGAATAATCAACCATGATCACAATCAATTTCAGGACACATAGGCGTTCCTGAAAGAAACCCCCTCCCCAAGAGCAGCCAGTCCCCATCCCCACCCAGCCCCTGCTAGCCCTCTCCTACTTTCTGTCTCTGTGGCTGCGCCGGTTCTGGACTTTTCATATAAGTAGAATCACACACCATGTGGCCTTATGTGGCCACTTCTTTCCCTGGCATCGTGTTTTCAGGTTTGTCCAGGTTGGAGCGTGTCGGTGCTCCGTTCCTTTTCATGGCTGCGTAATACTCCACTGTGTGACTGGGCCACATGCCTGTCCCTCATCTGTTGATGGACGCTTGGGCTGTGTCCACTCCTCGGCTGGTATGAATAATGTTGCTACGAACGTTCACATACAACTTTTTGTTCATGACATGTTTTCAGTTCTCTGGGGTACATACAGACGTAGGAGTGGAGTTGCTGGGAGCAAGATTTGCATTACAGTGAGCATATAAAATTTTCTGTATCTGATAGGAAAAGTCCCTCTCCGTGGTGTTATTCATGAGTGCCTTGGCTATTCTTGGACGTTTGCTTTTCCATAAACATTATAGAATCAGCTTGTTACATTTTACACACACTCACACACACACACACACACACACACACATTGACGTGGGTGGAATTGCACGGAAGCTATAGATTAATTTGGGGAAAACTGACATCTTTAAATTCACAAGTCTTTGTCTCCATGAATATTTGTGTATTTCTCTACTTATTCAGGTCTTCTAAAATGTCTGTCGGTAATTTTAATAACTTTCTCCATAGACACCTTTCTTATTATTTCAAAAATTTATTGCTAGATGTTCTGTAGTTGCTATTACTGTTGTAAAAATTCGATGTTCTGANGACTCGGTCCTGCAGCCGAAGGGGGTGTGTCTGGGAGTATGTGGAGGAGGGATGCAAAAGAGACATGTCAGGGTGCCTGGCTGGGAGAAGCTGGGGTGGGCAGCAGGGGACCCCCTCAAAGCCTCAAGGTGGGGGAGCTGGCAAGCACCTTGAACCCTGTAGCATCGCCCAAGGGTCACACTCGAAGGCTTTGGGCTTCTGTGGGTCTCTGACTCTTCCCTTTTCTCATTGTTATGAAGCTGCCAACTCAGGCTCAGGGACACCCCAAGGCCCCAAACTCCCCTCCTGGTTCACCTGTCTCATAGGCAGGCCTGTGGGCCCTGGGATCTGTCAGGCAGGGAGTTATGCATCCTGTCAGGATGCCGGCAAAGTAGCTGTACTAGTCAGCTAGGACTGCGTAACAAAGTGCTACAGGCTGGGGGCATAAACCACAGAAGTCTGTCATCTCACACTTCTGGAGGCTGGAAGACCGAGACCAAGGTGCAGGCAGGTTGGTTCCTCCTGAGGCCTCCTTGGCGTGTAGGTGGCCGCCTTCTCCCTGTGTCCTCACATATTCTTCCCTCTGTGTGTGTGTCCTAATCTCTTCTTACAAGACACCAGTCATTTTGCATTAGGGCCCATCCCAATGACCTCATTTTAGTTTGATCGCTTCTGTGAGACCCGATCTCCACTTGAGGTCACAGTCATGGGTACTGGAGGTTAGAGCTTCACATGAATCCAGGGCAGATGCAATTCAACCCACAAGAGAAGGACCATTGGCGATGCGGTGGGTTCTCTGCTTGCTCCTGTGCCCTTTGGCCCCTTGTGTTCTAGTGTCCCGGCCTGGGCTAGGTTTACCCCTCCCAGGAATGTGTGTCCCGTTTGAGCAGTGCCTGCCCCCAGCTGAAGACCGCCCTGACCCCCGCCCCCCCAGCAGCAGCAGCCCCGTTCCATTGCTTCCTGCCAGCTGTGCCATCTCAGGCGGCTTCCGGGCTCACAGCAGAGCCCAGAGGACCAGGCACACTTCCCATGCAGGGGGTGATGTGTTTTTGCGGGGTGGTACTACAGACACTGGGCACCCCCTTTCCTACACTCTTGCCTCAGTGGGCGATTCACAGTGAGAAAACAGGGCACATGTGATCTGGAGTGTTTATCAAAAACCTCTCAGCTTTCAGAGCCCTGATACCCTGCATTCGCTGTGCGTCCAGTGATTCTGGATGTCAGCATGTATTTGGCCCCACTGTGTACCGGGCACTGTGCAGAGGTCCTGTGCAACCCCAGAGGCCTGTGGAGCAAGGCTGCTGCTCCTGCTTTAGGGGTCTGGGTGCAGCCCGGAGAGCTGGCACAACTTACCCGGGACACGGACATGAGGCT
>NW_017732027.1:842475-854317 GCF_001890085.2 Hipposideros armiger
GAGGGGTGGACATGGAGACACTTGTCACCTCCCAGCCTCTGTTTGGTGAGAGTGAGGAGAGGTGGGAAGGCGAGGGGAGGAAAGTCACCCCCACAAATGGGCAGGGAGCTAAACAAGACCACTGCCTCAGAGGCTCCAGGGGAAGGGACGTCACCCCTATCAGGGATGCTCATCTGTTCGTGATCCCACAAGGCTGGTTTGCGGTACAAGCTGGAGTTCTGGCCATTTGGTTGGAAATGACCTTGAGGATCTTCTGTCCAAGCAGCATCTCCTCTCCAAAGTGTCTCATAGCTGGTCTTACAGTCTTCGCTTTTATACCTTCAGGCACAGGAAGACCACCCTCTTACAAGGAAGCCATCGCTGTCTGGATGTTTCTCATTGTGAGAAAGCGCTTCCTTAAAGGACCCATTTCTCATGAAAGTGTCCACCCAGTGTTGCTCTCTGAGGCTACGCTGGCTACATCCTGTCTCTCCCCCATGACAACCCTCCCACCGTCCCAGGCAGCTTCCGTGCTCTTGACTCTCCCGTCTGCTAGACGTCCAGCTGCCTCCTTCCCACATGGGCGTGGGCACCCAGGAGAGGAGAAGGGGACCCACCTCCATGTTCCACCAGGCATTAAACCAGAAACCACTCTCAAATGATTTTATGACAGTCATTTTTTTTCCCTTCCATTTTCGTATACAAATCTAATCTTTTGAGAACCTACTCCTTTCTAACTCACATATTATGGGCTTTCATCAATAATAATATACGATCAATTACTCAAATGTAATTGATTAGTCGAGAGAACCCTATTTTCCCCTCTTAGTTTGCGTCTGATTGGCCATAAAGCATTATGCCACGTGACGGTGGCCTTGCCCTCGGCTGTGGGCTATCTTTACCTTTTAGCTGAGATTAAATTTATATACAATTTTCTAATGTTAGCTTAAGAAAAATCCAAAAGGGTACTTTATATCCCAACCCTACAGATGACACTATCCCAGGGCGCGATAAGCAGCCCGTGAGGCCGATTAGTGGCCCAAATTGCCCTCTGAGTGGGCTCTGTATTCGTTCATCTTTATTTGGCCACACAGATAATTTTTTTTTTTGTCATCAGAAAGTTGAGTTCCATAAATCCAGTATCGCCCAATTCAATAAAGGGAACCGGAGCCGGTTTCAGCCGGTTTCCATCTCTCAGCTGAAACAGAACCGTGATGTCCCACCAAGATGGCAGTGCCTCCAGACGGCCCCCAGCGGGGCTGGGGACACCACCAGCCTCAGTGTGACGAGTGAGTCCATGCTACAAGCACCAGCCTGGGCTCCACCTCTCTCCACAGCTGCCCTGCTTTCCAACCAGCCCAGCAGGTGACTGGGAACTGTGTCCCCCAACCACCATGTGGTTGGCTCATGATGCACAGAATGGTGGTGTGAAGGGTGGGTGCTGGGAGGCTGGAGTGCACACTGCTGGTGTGTACCATGGCCTCATCCTTCTTGGGGTGGGGAGCGGGGAAACTGGGAGAAAGCGGGTGGGTAGACCACAGATGCCGGGACTCAGGAGATGCCTGCAGGCTGCTGTGCTTGCAACCAGCTCAAGACTCCCGGAAAACATTTAATAGATTAGGGGTCCTTTGAAACCCTGAGCTACCTTTCAAGGCCCAGTGCAGATTCTGTGTCCTCCATGCAACCTTCACCATCACCCTGGCCAGAAGTAACACCCCCTCCCCACTGGTTCCATAGGGTGGAGCCGACACCCATTGTCTTTGGTGACTTGTGGGGGCGGCACCAGCTCTGTCATCGCCTCTTCTCTGTTCCCACCACAGTCAGGGGCCAGGAGGAAAGAGACTTTCTTACTCTTTGCTCCACTCTCACTTCCCATCCCCCCGTGTCCAGGATTCTGCCTCATTACAAGCTCACAAGTCAGCCTGTTTATGTTTTGTAGATACTGGACCCTGTTGTGGGTTGAATTGTGTCCCCCTAAAAGCTATGTTGACATCCTAGCCCATGTGCCTCTGATTTTGACCTTATAGAGTCTTTGTAGAGGTAGCGTGGGCCCTGATCCAAGGACTGGTGTCCTTAGGAGAGGAGGACAGGACTCAGGCACACAGGGAGAGGGCCATGTGGCGACGGAGGCAGAGGCTGGAGCCGGGCAGCGTCTGTATGCCAAGGAAGCCAGGCGTTGCCGACACCACGGGAAGTGGAGGAGGTGGAGGACCCTCCCCTGGAACAACTAGAGGGCTGCGGCCCTGCCCACACCTGGGTTTCGGACTCCTGGCCTCCAGGACTGTGAGAGAATGAATTTCTGTTGTTTTAAGGCCCTCTGTTTGTGGTTATCTGTTACAGACACCACAGGAACTACCGTGTTTCCCCGAAAATAAGACCTAACCAGAAAATAGCATGATTTTCAGGGTGCTCGTAATATAAGCCCTACTCCAAAATAAGCCCCAGTTAAGATCGTTAGCCAGACGTGACTGTATTTGAATAAATGTAGATTTTTGTACATGAATAAATGAATAAAATGCATCTTTTGGAGCAAAAATTAAANTATTTTTTATTTTGAGCATTTTTAAGAATCATGCAAATTGCACTTTGGCACCATGTCTCAGTGAGAAGCAGACTCTAAGAGAGAAACAGGATTGCTTAGAGGCGACAATGAGGTGGTTGTAAGTGCACAGCACTTTACGGTTGGTACCCCCACATATGGCATGGAATCCTGACACCAGTCCTGGGCAGCAGACAGCGGGCTCCATTTTATAGATGGAAGGACAGCGTGCCGGGGAAGGACAGTGCTGGCCTGGGGTCACTGGGCCATGCCCAGGCTCCTGTTCCCAGTTCTCAGTGACGGCGACACAGCCAGTGGAGGGGACAGAGAGTGATGGGGCCTGTCCATTGTCATCCAGCGACTGTGCAGAGCTCGAACTCAGATCTGCCTGCCCCAAACCCCACTCTTATCCACGACACCCCTCCTTTCTAGAAAGATCAGCCAAGAACCAGGCCGAGCCTCCCCGTGGGAAGTCACAGCAACAGGAGAACAGCAAAGATGATATCTGTGTGTCATTAGCATTTGCGTTTCTCTTTTATGGCTGTGCCAGTGACCTCTTGCTGTGGGAGGCAAGTCATCATTCAATAATGGCTCCGGGCCAGACCCCGCACTCATTCCATTTTACGGCTGTCTGGTGAAAATGAGTTTTAAGGAGCCTTAAATGGAGCTGGGATCGCTCTGAGGATATTGTATGTGAAGTCTCGGGATATGAAGATTTAATAGCTCGCGGCCGGGCGTGGCCGCCCTCAGGGATGACCCCCCAACAAGCTGGCCTGGGCCTTCTGATAAGGATCAAGCCTGTCGTGGCCCATTGAGGCCTTTTCACAGTGATCCTGGCCAGGCCTTGGGCGGGTATGTCCGTCTCCCTGGGTCGGGAGTAGGAGGGGGGCGTGTGCCACCTCTCTCCTTCCTGTGAGACAGCTCCACGTCCTGGTTCTACAGGAAGATGAGGCCGCAGCCTGAGAGCAAGGACAGAACAAGATCTGGCCAGTGCGAAGACATGACATGAGGTCCTACTATGTGTCTGACCTCTGCTCTCAGTTTGGGGGGCAGGACAGTCAGTGACATCACAGTTAGGTCAGGGCTGGGAGAGTGGAAGCCCAGGACTGTGGGACCCCAGAGGAGGCCCCTGATGTGGCGGTCGTCAGGGAGGGCTTCCTGGGTGAAGAGGAGTATGAGGTGAGTCTCAAAGTGGGAGAGGTGAGGAAGCTAAGGAGGTAGGAAGGTGACACTGGAGGTGGGCGTGGCAGCGTCCCGGGAGAGACAGGCCTCACTGGGCTGAGTTGCCCCATCCACCCAGTCATCCTGGCCACATTTGCCGTGACCTGTGGACCCAAGTTGTTGGGGGTAGTTTGGCTTGTCTATTGTCAGTTTTTTAATAAGAAATGTGAGTAGAATCAGGCAGCCCTGGGAGGAACTTTCCTGCGGGAAGTACAGCGTCTGAGTCTAGCCCCTGGATGGGTGCTCAGGACCAGTTCATAACAAGTGGGGGGCAGGCCCTGCAGCCCAGCCCTGGCGCTGTCCGTGCATGGATTACTCTTCTCTACCAGCACCCCGGCAGGCTTCGTGACCCTGTTTTGCAGATGGTGCGAGCATGCTGAGATGCGAGGTAGCTTGCCCTAGGTCGGAGAGCGCGTTGGTGCCACGGGCAGGACTCACATCAGGGTTCAACCCCCAGGCCCGTGCCCTCCCTGGGGCCCATGCTGCCTTTGGGACCTCAGCTCAGAACCAGCGATCACCTGCTTTGGTTGTGAAGGCGGGGGTGGGGGACACTTAGGTGTGCTAGACGGTGGGCACGAAGGGGTTTTCTGCTCAGCACTCATGGCCCAGGAGATGTCAGCCAGACCCTCGAGCAGGACTGGGGGTCATTTACAAGCCCGTAACGGGGTTGATAGCTGGATGGGGGACCCGGAGATGGGCTCCCTGGTCACCCTCATTTCCCAAATGAGAAAACCGAGGCCCAGAGAGGGGAGTGACTTACTTAGGATTGCAAGGCACATGGTGGGCTCAGCCACCTGGGGACCCCAGGCTCCAAGGGGAGATGGGCAGGGACTGGCTGGGGCAGCTGTCGGGCTCCCTGGAGGGCACGCGTCACCTCGGCGCCCTCATGCTTGGTCCCCCAGGTGCACCGAGGCATCAAAGGAGTAGTGATGGACAAATTCGGCAAGCCAGTCAAAAACGCCCGGATTTCAGTCAAAGGAATCCGTCACGATGNGGACCAGGGTATATTTATCCATCACCTACTGAAGGAGGGCATCTTGGTTGCTTCCAAGTTTTGGCAATTCTGAATAAAGCTGCTAGAAACATCTGTGTGCAGGTTCTTCTGTGAAAATAAGTGTTCAGTTCATTTGGTAACTACCAAAGAGTGCAATTACTGGATCATATGTAAGAAGCTGCCAAGTTGTCCTCCAAAGTGGCTGCACCATTTCACATTCCCACCAGCAAGGAGTGAGAGTTCCTATCGCTCCACATCCTCACCAGCATTTGGTGGTGTCGGTGTTTTGGATTTTGGCCATTCTGATAGGTGTGTAGTGGTATCTCACTGTTGTTTTAATTTGCAATTCCCTAATGACATGTGATATTGAGCATCTTTTTCAGCTCATTTTTGATACAAAAATTAGATCAATTCAGAATACCTCAATCATGAACACAGATGTAAAAATCCAACAAAAAATACCAGTCAACCAAATTTTATAGTGCATAAAAAACATAGTAAGTCAGAATAATTGTGGTTCATTCTAAGAATGCAATATTGTTACAGCATTGGAAACCTTACTAATGTAATTCATCACATTAACAGATAAAAGGAGAAAATTATGTAATCATCTTAATAGATACTCAAAACATTTTACAAAATTGATGATTAAAATCTATTTGTGTTCTTTAAAAACTTACTATGTTAGCAACTGGGGTTGAAATGGAACTTCTGTAACCTGATGAAGAGTATTTAAAAAGAAAAACAAAGCAATCTTACTGTAAACATCATAATCAGTGATCAAACAAGCAAAAACCAAACAATTACTTTAAAATCCAATACGTACAAAACCCCGTTATCACACTTCTATTCACTTTGTACTGGCAATACTAGCCAGTGAAATAAGATAAGAAAAAGAAATAAGAAATATAACAAGTACAAAGGAAAAACAACCAGAACTGTCATTATTGCTGTATAGTACGGTTTTCTACATAGAAAACCCAAAATAATCTACAGAGAATCTATTACAATTAATGAGAGAATTTGGCAAAGTTTCTAGGTAGAACAACAAGAAACTCAATTGTGCTTGCATGACAATAGCAGTTAGAAAATGCAATTAAAATATCACTTATAATAGTGACAAAAAGTGAAGCATTAAGAAATACATCTGAGAAAAGATGTGCAGAATCATTAGGTAGAAAATTATAAAACATGTACTGGAAGACAGTACATAAGACCTAATGGAGAGTTATATTATGTTATGGCTAAGAAGACTCAATATTAAGAGAGATCAATAATTCCCCAATTAATCTATAGATTGAATACAATTCCAATACAATACCCTAAAGATTTCTTTTTTTTTTTTTTAAGATTTTTATTGGGGAATTGGGGGATGGGAACAGCGCTGGGGAACTGGGGGAAGGGAAACAGACAAGTTGCTGTCCTTTTGTTCTTCAGTCTAGTTGTGGAGGACGTTGCTTCACTGNATATATATATATATATATATATATATATATATATATATATATATATATATATATATATACCTAGTGTTCTGAAACCTTGCTAACCTCTTATTAATTCTGATAATTTGTCTCCAGATTATTTGGGGCTTTCTCCCGAGAACAATGAAACAATGATGCCATATGAAAACAATGACAACTTGAATTCCTTCCCCCAATCGCGAATCTTCTAGTTCTTTTCCTTGCCTCTCTCAGCTGGCTGGGATCCTGGTCATATTGACTTGAGGCCGACACTCCCCCCTCGTTCCTGACATTAAAGAGAATGTTTCGACAGTCCCCTTAAAGCTCACTGTTTGCGTGGGTTTGGTAGATATTCAACATCGGTTAAGGCAATCCTAGTCTTTGTTTGCTATGTTGGTCTTTCAGGCTGGAAGATGCTAACAACTCTTCATGCATATTACTTTGTTCTTTTACACCAACGGAGGCTCTGGCACAATTATCTTCACTTTGTCGATGAGGCATAGAGATGTGGAGGGACTTGCCCAAGGTCCTGCGCAGCTGCAAGTGGCAGAGCCCAGGGTGTTGACCTCTGCACTGCTCTGTCTCTCAACAGCCAGAATTAAACAATTAGAAATCCCAAGAGGTAAAAATCGCAGCAAAACCCCAAATATGGTTCTTTGAAATAATATACCAACAAATCTTTGCTGGACCACTTAAGAGAAAAGGAGAGAGTCACAAGTAAGTCACACGGAGAGGAGGGCAGGACTACCAACACAATAGGGAGTGAAAAATTACAGAAAATGATTATGAACAACTTTACACGGATATATTTGAAAAATGAGAAGGAATACATTATTTTCCCAAGAAAAAATACATTATCAAATGTTATTTAATGGGAAATAGAAAACCTACAGCCATGAGAAAGCTGAATCTCCCCAGGCCATTTAAAGGTGAGTCTGAACACATCTTCAAGTAGCAGGCCATCTCTACCTCATTCCAACTTTCAGAGAAGAAAAAAATAGAAGCTTACGCCTCATTTGAGAGGCTGGCACATCCCAATATCAACAGTTTATACAAGAACACACAAATGCACACCAAATTTCTACACATATATACAAAATCTCACATGGAGAATTAGCAAATTCAGTCCAGCAAATTATTTTTTTTTAAATCCATCATGAAAACACAAGATTTAGTCTAGGAATGTAAATTTGTTTCAGCAAAAATTAGATCCATGCCTTACATAAAAATTCTAGATGGATAAAAAATCTTCACGTGGAAAACAAAAACTATTGAAAGAAAATACAGGAGGCTAGTAGCTCAGAGCGTCCAGATAGGAAAATTCTGAGTCAAGATACAAAGAGAATAATTCATAAAGGAACAACGGATAGATTTGATTACGTCACAATTTAAACTGACTGTGGGAGAGAAGACACCACCACAACGAAGATAAAAACCAAACAACATGCAGAAGAAGGTGTCCGTGGCATATCCGTCAGACAAGATTTCTATCCACGGTGTTCGAGTTACTGTTGGGACTCAGTGAGGTAGAAGGCCAACAACTCAGTGAAAAAACGGACAAAAGATAGAAGGAGAAGAGGAAATGTCCAATAAGCATGTGAACAGCCTGACCCCCAGGCACCAGGATACGCACAGTGCGGGCGCAGGCAGGGGCTTTCAGCAGCTTTGCCCATCCTGGGAACAGCCTACCTGCCATACAGTGGAGGCGTATTTGCACGATGAAACACTATAGTGCAGTTAAAATACATTGTGGACATTGACATGGGTTTTTAAACGTGATGCAGTCCTATGGGGTTTTACAAATGCCTGTGTCAGCAACCAGAAATGTGAGCTGCAGGGGAGCCAGCAGCCAGAATCCTTGTGGACGTGAGCAGGACGGGCAGGAGACATGTCCACTTAATCTGTGCTTTTCTGTCCTTTATTTCAGTAACAGTAAGGAAAAATGATAGACTGTGAACATTTGCGGATTCTGGGAGTTGGGAACATGGGTGACATTTTCCCTCTGTGCTTTTTTGTGTTTTAAAAGATTCTTTTGGAAAGAGTTACAGGAGGACGAAGGACATCAGGGCAGAGAGCAGAGACGGGAAAGGGAGGACGGGGTGAGAAGCCAGCCCACGGAGGCGCCGGGGGTTCCCTCGGCCTCCAGGAGCCATGACTCACTCTGGCCGCCCGCCGCCCGGCAGGTGGCCGCACGCAGTTCCTGGTATTGATCGGAGAGTCACTCTCTGGCCACAAGCTCCTCGGGTGAGATCTGCAGCACTACCTCGGATCATGAGCGCTGCCATGACTGGTGGAAGGTGGGCAGGGAGTACAGAGAACACGGTGGGAGAGGGTTTATTTAGGCCAGGGGCTGGACAGCCCACTCATGCCCGGCTGCACCTCAGAGTTACTGGGTGACCTTAGGCAGGTCACATGCCCTTTCTCCCCCACGTGCTGACAAAGAAGGTCTGGTTGACCTCTAAGGACAATTCTGAGGACCCTGGATGTCCACATCACCACATGCATCATTGGGAAACCAAGGAAGACCTGCTGAGGAGGAGCGTCTGCTTGGGGTCTTGAGGGAAGTGTAGGAGTTTATAATATGGAGGAAAGAAGGGCACTCTACTCAGAGGGAACAGCATAGACAAAGGTGCAGAGGCAAGCTCAGGAGGTTTCAGCTTCCTTGGAAGTGCCCACCACCATCCCACCTGTGACCCTGGCACCTGTGACTTCCAGCGAGAACAAAACTTCTAGGAAACCTCTTGGGGCTATACCTGCAGCCTGGGTTTAACCAGCCCCCTACCCTGAAGGATGGAGAGACACTTGAGAGGCTGCAAAGCCTTCCAAACCCTTCAGGTTCCAAAACGGGAAAATAAAAAAGCAATCCACTTCACAGAGATATACGGCCGCTGCCAATGACAGCAAAACAAATGCTGCCTTCTTCCTCCATTATCATTCTGGACCAAATCAATATCAAAACAACCAAAGTCTAGACGCATAAATGTCAAACTATTTAACAAGAAGCAGTTAGTGCAGAAAAAAACACTTAAATGGCAATTGAGGGGGTCTGATGCGCCTTAAAGTAGCTCACGAGGATTTATGGAAGATAAAAACAGTTTAACTAAGCCTGGAGCCCCGCCCCTGGCGGCCGGCTTAGGGACATGGGGCTTTCTCGTCCCTGTCAGGCTGCTGAGCGGGCTGTCTTGTCCAAGGAGAGTGAGCCTTTACGTTTCTGGCTCATTTCCGCCTGGTCCAGGCTGCAGGTTGCATTGTATTAATAATAATATAAGGCGATATACCATAACCGACCTCGGCTGCAGTCCTGTAACCACAGCTGTGCTCTAGCTACCCCCGCCCCCATTGCCTGTTTAAATATAACAACAGCTACAATGTATCGAGTGACCGCCATGTTCCAGGCACAAACATTACCTCATGTGATCTTCCCAACAACCCTCCAGGTGGCATCACCTTTGCGGGGAAGGGAAGGAGGCGGCTTTGCACAAGGTCACCGCTGGGTTTGTGCCCGAGTCCCTTTCACCTGTAGCCTGCTCTCTGCCCATCTGTCATGCCGCCAGACCCAACTGAAGGCCAGGGGTGACTTGGTCCTGGTGGTCCATAGGAGAGGTCTGACTGTCCCCAGAGACGGAGGGCAATGACCTCCCAGGAGGACCCATCTTAAACTGCCCACTTGCTGTTTAGTGGAATCAATGGTGCTTCTTAATTGTTGGTAATGACTTCAGGCCCATCCAATTACTGCCGCACTTAACGAGGGCGCGTAAATCACCTTAAGTACTCAGACGGCAAGAGAGACCAAGGCTGGAATTAGAAAACGGCTCCGACTTCCACGGACTGCCCCGCCACCCGTCCTTCCATCAGCTCCTACGGCAGATCAATGCTTTCCTGCAGGGAGACCTCGTGAGCAATAGATATAATTTCCAGGATCCAGCAGTGTGGTAAACTCCACGGCTACGACCCAGCGTCGCCTTCAATGAGCTAAGTTCTTGGTGCAGTTCAGCTGCGGACCTCCTACATGACCACCTAGCCGAGTCTTCCTGAAGTGGGCCTTAACCATGACCCCCTTCTCACGGCTTCCATGGCCTCGAGTTCAAGTGACAGCTGCAGCCCCAGTGACACGCGGCCACCACTGCGGCTGTGTCCTGACACTGCCTGTCCCCTCCCTGGACTAGGGAGCCCTCCAGCGCAGGCACAGCACCAGCTACACTGCCCAGTACACAGTATGTGCTCAATAAAGGCTTTCTGTCCAACAAATAAGTGGATTTTTCTTTCTCTGAAATTAAAGGCCCCTCTTCTGGCAACGTCACAATCTAGATGTCTGAGGAAACATCCCAGTTCAGAATCACTTAAAATGCTGGATGAAATAAATATGCACTATACACATATTTTATGTTTTATATGAAATCTTTTAAGATGTACATCTCAGTGAATAGAAAAGCTATATCTATGAAAGGTATAGCTATAAAAAAATCAACTAAATAGGCTTAAAGAAAAAACATTACTACAGATAAAGAGTCACTGAATTTAGATAAAAATTTCAATTTGAACAGTCAAAGTCTAAATTTGTTTACACCTAATTCCAACTTCAAAATACATAAAGCAAACTTTGTTAGAATACCAGGAAAAAGGGACGAATTCTATCATACAGGGACATTTTGTAGTAACTAATAGAATCAGTAGGCAAGATACCATAATGGAACAGCATATTTTAATGACACAATAAGACTAATCTAATAAACATATATAGAAAACTGTACCTAACAAATGGAGAATTCACATGTTTTTCCAAATGCCCATGAACATGGATTTTAAAAAGTTAAAAACTAGGCCATAAGTAAAGCAAGCCTCAACAAGTTTCAAAAAAGAGGTCCCAAAAAAATCCGTGTTCTCTGGCCACAATGAAATTAAGTTAACATCAATAAAATATCATATATGTGGAACATTTAAAATGCACTTATAACTAGCTCTTAAGTCAAACAGGATACCATTATGAAAATGAGAAAATACTACAAAAGAATGCTACCAGAAACACTACATATCAGCACTTGTAGGAAGCAGCTGAAGCAAAATTCTTTCAAATTTTATAATTTTAAATCTTTATATTGGAAGAGAATAAAGCTTAAAATTATCTGAACATGAGAGGTACTATAAACCCTAAGAGGTAATATAGATGCTAAGTAAATCCAAAGAAAATAAATCACGAAGAATATAAAAAACAAAGTATTATGAACAATTTTATAGCACTACATATGAAAATGTAGGTGAAATGACCAGATTTCTAGAAAGACATAAAGTGCCCAAGCTGACGCAAAAAGAAATGGAAAATTCAAGAGGTCTTATGAACATTGAAGAAACGGCATCAATACTGAGTCCTCTTATCCATAACAACTCTCCCTTATGTTCTGTCTGCCAGTAAATGTTTTATAATTTTTTACCTAAAGATTCTGCACATGTTTTCTCATACAGAGTAGTTTCAATGGCCTAAAACTTCTCTGTGTTTCACCCATTCACCACCTCTTTTTCCTCCCCAACCCCCCCAGTACCCGGCAACCCCTGATCTGTCACTGTCTCCACAGTTTTGCCTTTTCCAGAGCGTCATGTAGTTGGAATCACACATAGGTAGCCTTTTCAGATTGGCCTCTTTCACTTATT
>NW_017732027.1:855857-871516 GCF_001890085.2 Hipposideros armiger
GTGGAGGACGTTGCTTCACTGGCCCAAGTTGGCACCATCATTGCGCTCTTCCCGGGCGAGGCAGATCAGTCGCGGGCTTCTGGAGGGCCGCTCACAGCGGCTGCTGGCCACTCATGCTGGCTGCTGGCCACACACGGTAGCCCATGGCAACCCAGTGCAGCAGGGGCTGCAGCCTACGGCCTTCTACCAGCAACTCAGGGCAGCCCAGCTCCAGGTTGAGCTGTTGTTCAGCATCTTAGCTGTGGAGGTCAGTGTCACTGGCCCTCATATGTGGGATCCGAACTGGGGCCCTCTGGCGTCCCAAGCCATCTCTTAACCAACGCGCCACTCGGCCGGCCCTAAAGATTTCTTTTTAATAAAATCTGGCAAACCAATTCTAAAATTTAAATGGAACAGCAAAAAGCCACAATTAGACACTTACAAGGAAGGTGAGCACAGGAGTTCACTTTACTCCAATATCAAGGGTTGTTGAAAAACTGTGCCAACAGCGCAGCGTGATGTTGGTGCATGGATAGATAATTAAACAGACTATTTAGACACAGATCTATGCATATGTGGCAACTTGACTGTTCTGTTGGGACATAAAACACTTTGTAAAGCAATTTCTAGTTCAGTGAAGACACACAGGCCACATGGCCTAGAAATTCTGCTGTTATCTAGATGCTTTATCAGAATCAACTATAAGCAGAAATACAAACTCTCAGCCCTATACCAGCCCTACTGCATCACACAAACTGTGGAGGGCTGTCCCAGCAGACTGATCTAACAAGCCCCTAGGGTCATTCTGATACACGCTCAAGTTCAGCACTGGCCTTCGAGAAGCCCGTGCCCTTGTTCATCCGAGACACATGCGTCCTGAGAAGTTGTGGGCACAGAGCTGCTGTGTGTTGGGCATGGGCTTGGCGTGTGTGTGTGTGGGAGCACCTTCTCCTTGCTTCCACCGACCTCCCTGCTGCTGCTTCTCACACACGTTTGCCACCTGCTCTTCTGAGCAGTCTCCAGACATTGGAGCACCTGGCATCTACTACCTTATAGGGTTTGGAGACACCTCCATGAAAAACAATACAGACAAAAATCCCTGCCCTCAATAGAGCCTACAATTGAGTGGGGAGAGCAACTCAAATAGCATATCAGACAGTTTTAAGTGTTGTGGGGGGAGGGGTTACAGCAGAGTAAAGAAGTTCAGGGGAGTGGAGGTGGGAGTTACGATTTTAAACACGCTGGGCAGGGCAGGCCTGGCCTCACTGAGAAGGGGTGTTTGAACACAGACTTGAGGGAGTGAACCATGCAGGTAACTGGGGAAGAGTGTTTCAAATGGAGAGGGCAGACAGTGCAAAGGCCCTGGGGTGAGCCCTGCATGGCTGCTCCAGGACCCCCTGGAGTTCAGAGCAGCTGGTTCAGAGTGAGCAACAGGAGGTGATGTGAGGGGGTAGAGCAGATGGGGGTAATCTTCTAATGCATTGGGAGGACTCAGCTTTTACTCTGAGTGAGGCGAGGAAGCGCTGGGGGCTTTGGAACACAGAAGCGAGTTGAAATAAAGGGATGACTGTGGCTGCTGTTTCAAGGACAGCCTATAGGGGGCTGCATACCGGGAACCACCTCTGTCCTGTAAATCACACAAGTTTCCTGGGTTGGCTCCCCAGGGAGGTGGGGAATCTTGGGATCCTGGAAGCCAGAGCAGGAAAGGACATCAGGCACCCTCCAGTCCGCGCCCTGGTGGACAGATAGGCCACCAGGGACCCTCTGAATCTCATGTCCGCGGCCTTCCCACCAAATCTCAGGGGGAGGGCTTTCTGTGAGGGGAGGGGCAGAGGCCTGCTGTCTGTCCTGCCGCTGACGCTCTCAGAGGAGAGGGAGGCGGGGTCCTTGTTTAAAAGAACACCGTTCCAGGAACAACCTTGCAGTGATTGATCTTGAGGGCGACGCGGAGGACTTAGCGGCTCCCGGTTCTGCCCCCACCTGGGCCATTCCCGCCCTGCTCTGAGCTCTTCTGGTTACCGGCAACGCCTGTCGCACCAGACGTGAAAGATGTTTGCCTAAATTTAGAAGCTTTTCTGGGAAGAGAGGACGCAGTGTGACAGTCAGGGGACGATGAAGGGAACGCACCCCAGACCCACCACCGACGCTCAGACACCTACCGCGCCTGCGTGGAGGGCGAGAGGGCGCGGGCGCTGTGTTCTCCGCGGGGCGCTGCCAGCGGGGTGGGGTCCCATGCTGGTGGAGCACTGAGCCCGCAGACTGTCCCCCTCGCGGTGGCGAGCAGAAGTGGGTGCGATTGTGCCCATTTTGTAATTTAATAACGCTGACCAGAGAGGAGGGGCTGTGCCTTTCACGTCTCAGAGTTGCGACGGGCTGTGACAAGGGACGCAAGCGAACCCCGTCCTGGCTCAAGCCCCCAAGACGGAAGGTTATTTCCCCCCCCGGGGACCGTCTCAGAGTCCAGGGTCCAGGTCCCCTTTGGAGAGGGTGGTCAGGGGCAGAGAGGATAACCCCGCCATGCGCAGCTCGAGAGGGTGCAGGAGAGCCTGCCCCCCAGATTCACCCAGGAAGCTCTGGCTCCGCAGACACGATGCAATTTTCATCAGGTCAGGTCTGCACCAAGCCTTCCGCCCCACGGCCAGTGTTCTCAGGATGCAGGAGCCCTGTCTGGGGCTGGCTGACCCTGCTGTCCCCGTGCCCCGTTACCACGTGGGTCCCCTCTCGGCCTTGCCCTGCTCAGAGCCGTCACCGCCTCCCATTCCACGTCCCCACCCCACCAGCCCGAGGGGGCGGAACTTGCCAGCTGCAGCCACGTGCTCCGAGGAAAGGGCCACTGTCTTATACAGCTGGGACCCCAGTAGACCGTGACTCAAGCCAGGAAGGGCCTTGCCCATCGGAGCTCTTTCAGGTCCCGCGGCAACCGCGCGGCGGTGGGGCTCGGGGGAGAGTCCTGCGCGCGCAGCGCGGGGAGCTGTCCCTGGTGCTGACCTCCTGCCTGGCTGCTCCTCAGCCAGTCGGGCTCCGCACCCTCCAAGGTCTACCCGCTACCCGACCTCTGTCCCACCAAGTCCTTCCAGCTTTTCCAGGCCTCTTGCCTCATCCAGCTCCCATTTATAACCGTCACCCCACTGTCCAGCACTCACTCACTAACACTCACTGCTGCCAGGCACAATGTTCTATACCGTGTGGAAAATCAGAAAATAGATTGAACTTGTTTCTGCCTTCAAGGAGCTGTAGCGAGACAAGCAGGTATGTAAATCGATGGTGTACGACACAGATGGTTAGGGTGTGTTAAGGGAGGTACAAGGAAGTGACGTATCAAGCTTCCTGACCACTGGCCATTCGTTCCCTCAAAAATATTGCACAGCACCTACTGTGCACAAGGCTAGTTCCATAGAGGCTACGAGGAGCTGTAGATGGTTTTACTATTTGTCACTTGTATATTTTAAAAAATTGAATTTCAGTGTCCAGTCTCAGGCCAAAGGCCTGTTTCCACCTCCAGCTGTGGGGGTGACCAGGAGCCCCAGTTTCCCTATCCATGGAGCAGGGATAAATAGAACTTGCCTTGGTGGCCTCGGAGGATTGTAGGAAATCAACTATGATCCTTTATCAGAAGCATTTGGGAAACTGTGAAGTCCTATGTGAGGGCTAATATTAGTTTTGAATCAGAATGAAAATCTTACATATCCAATAACTTTAACCCCATCATCCATTGAGCATGTACTACATGTACTGTAGTGTAACAGTCCTTGCAGCCCCTCATCCAGGCTCTCCGATCTGGTCCCCTGTCTAATCACGTCCTTCAGAAACCTTAGGCCCCCGTCCAGGAACCCCCACAGAGTCTGCATGTGGGGTCCACATCGGAAAGAACTGCACCTTTCTAAGAACAGCCGCCCTCACCCTGCCACGCTAGGATTTGCCTCCTGACGATTGCCGCCACCGCCTCCTAACTCACCTCCTGCTGCTGTCCTTGCCCCCGCCCCCATCACCCTTTCTTCTCAGAGTGGCCAAGGAGTCCTCCAGCAGCAGCAGTCAGGTCAGATCCCTGGTGTTAAACAATCCACGGCTCCCATCTTCCCAGAGCAAGGTGCAAAGTCCTTGTCCCGTTCACACACCAGCCCCGTGCTCTGGCAGTACCTCCTCCCTGATGGCATCTGCTGTCATTCTCCTCTGGGCCCAGGACACTACACCCACAAGGTCATTTATCCCTACTTCCAGGAGCTTGCACTTCCTGTAGACTTGGCCTGGGACCTTTTTCTCTAGGCCATCAATCAGTTCTCGACCCAAAAGCCGTGTCCTTGTCAAGACCTTCCCTGCTGTCTCCCATGCCCGCCAGGCCCCCTTTCACTGCACTCGGAGGAGCTGCTCCATTTGCTCACGTGGTTATGGTCCGTCTTCCCCTCTGGGAAGCAAGTTCTATTTCAAGTTCACTGTTGTGCCCACAGGGCCGAAAAGCAGCCTGATACATTGTAAGTGCTCAACCAGTATTTGTGGAATGGCTTAATTGTTGCAAAAATATTTTATTGATACAGTAAATATTATTGCAGTAAAATATCTCTTTTTTGGCTTAAAGAAAGATTTTTTTTAAGAAACCTGACAGTGCAGGGGAAATATAGGTGAAGAATAAAATTGTGGCAGCAAAAGGCTCCAGAGTGCCCAACTTGTGAGTTCTCTTGGGCTTAGGAGAGCAAGGTTTGGGGAGCAGTGGACCCCTCTGTGTACCATGCACTTTGGACATGAAATGCTTTGGTGTGTGTGGTGTGACCTCTCTGAGGCTATTGGGGAAAAAGGTTCACTTGTGCTTTAATTCATGCTCGTAAAATCCCACAGCGCAACATAGCTGAGAGTCACTTTTCTTTATTTTATTTTATATATATATATATTTTTTTAATTTTAAAAATTGTAATAGAGTGTTACTTCTCTGATCTGTAGTGACGTATTCATTTTATAGCTATGGAAACTTACCCCACCTCACTCTCTCTTTATTTTTTTGTGGTTAGACATTTATATAATTTAAAAAGTGATCCCCTTGACTAGTCTAGTCTCCACCTGGCACTATGCATAGTTATTGCCACTGTATCATTGGCTATATTCCCCATGCTTTACTTTATATCCCCATGACTGTTTTGTAACTTCCAATTTGTACTTCTTAATCCCTTCACCTTTTTCACTTGCCCCCCAACCCCCTCCCATCTATCACCCCAACAAAACTATACCCATTTGACCCATACATATTTATTAAAATATTATTGATTATGTCCCTTATGCTATAACCTACGTCTTCATGACTACTTTGTAACAACCAGTTTGTACTTCTTAATCCTTTCTCCTTTCTTTCACCCATACTCCAGGACTCCTCTATCTGACAACCATCAAAATGTTTTCTGTATCTATGAGTGTGAGTGTGTTTCTGTTTGTTTTGTTTGTTTATTTTGTTCTTTAGATTTTAGATATAAGTGAAATCACATTGCATCTCTCTTTCTCTGTCTGAAACTCCACTCAGTACAATACCCTTCAGGTCCACCCATTCCGCCGCAGGTGACAAGAACCCATTCCCTTCCATGGCCGAGCAATATTCTGTTGTGTATATGCACCGCCTCCTCTTTATCCATTCATTCATTGATGGACACCCAGGCTGCCTCCACATCTTGGCCATTTTAAACAATGCTGCAATGACCACATAGATGCACATATCCCCTTGAATTATTGTTTTGGGTTTCTTCAGATAAATACCCTGAAGTGGGATTACTGCGTCCTTCTTTGTCTCTTGTTATAACCTTTGTTTTAAAGTCTATTTTGTCTAGTATAAGTATTGCTACTCTAGCTTTTGTTTTCATTTCCATTTTCATGAAATATTTTTTTCCATCTTTTTACTTTCTGTCTCTGTGTGTCTTTCAATCTGAAGTGAGTCTCTTGTAGGCAGCATATGTAAGGGTTTTGTTTTCTTATCGATCCAGCCACCCTATGTTTTTTGATTGGGGTCTTTAATCCATTTACATTGAAAGTAATTGTTGATAGGTCTGTAGCTATTGCCATTTTATTATTCATAATTCTGATCTGTTTTTGTTTTTTTTCATCTTAAAGAAGTCCCTCTAACATTCCTTGTAATACTGGTTTGGTGGTGATGAACTCCTTTAGCTTTTTCTTGTCTGGGAAGCTCTTTATCTGTCCTTTGATTTTAAATGATAGCCTTGCTGGGTAGAGTACCCTTGGTTGTAGGTTTTTGTTTTTCACCATGTTAAATATTTTGTGCCAGTCTCTTCTGGTCTATAAAGTTTCTATTGAGAAATCAGCTGACAATCTTAGGGGGCTCCCTTATAAGTTATTAGCTGTCTTTTTCTTGCCGCTTTTAGGATTCTCTCTTTGCCTTTCACCTTTGCCATTTTAATTCTAATGTGTCTTGGCGTGGGCCTGTTTGGGTTCATCTTGTTTGGGACTCTCTGAGCTTCCTGTACTTGTATGTCTATTTTCTTTGCCAGGTTAGGGAAGTTTTCCATCATTATTTCTTCAAATAGGTTCTCAATCCCTTGTTTCTTCTCTTCGCCTTCTAGTACACCTATAATGTGAATGTTGTTATGCTTGATGTTGTCCCAGAGGGCTCTTAAACCATCTTCATTTTTTTTTACTCTTTTTTCTTTTTGCTGTTCTAATTTGGTGTTTTCTGCTACCTTACCTTCCAAATTGCTGATTTGACCCTCTGCTTCATTAAGCTGCTGTTAATTCTTTCTAGTGCATTCTTCATTTCATCTGTTGTATTCTTCGCTTCTGACTGGCTCTTTTTTATGGTTCCTATGTCCTTTTTTAGTCCTGCTATCTCTTTTTTTAAGTTCTCACTAAGTTCCTTGATCATCCTTATAACCAGTGCTTTGAATTCTGTCTCTGGTAGGTTGCTTGCCTCCATTTCACTTAGTTCTTTTTCTGGACTTTTCTCCTGTTCTTTCATTTGGGACAAATTTCTTTGTTTCCTCATTTTGGCTGCCTTTCTGTGTTTGTTTCTATGTATTAGGTGGATCTGCTATGTCTCTGAGTCTTGGAAGGGTGGCCTTATGTAGTAGGTGTCCTGTGGGACCCAGTGGAACCGTCTCCCTGGTCACCTGCACTGGGTGCTCCAGGAGTGTCCCTTGTGTGGGTTGTGTGTGCCCTCCTGTTATAGTTGAGCCTTGATTGCTATTGGCACACCAGTGGGTGGGATTGACCCTCAGGCTGATTGGCTGTGGGGTTTGGCCACATCCACAGCTTATGGGCTGCTGTGCAGGGGGCTTACCCCACTGAGCGGGACTTTCCCCAGTGGGCTCTGTTGCCTGTTGAGACCACCCTTTGTGTGTGCCACTTGTGGGGCTAATCGGGTGGTGCTCTGCTGTGGTCTGAAGCCAACCTCCAAGTATATTGGTTCTGGGGCCACTGGGGGTGGGGGGTGGGCTCTGGTGCAGGCCCAGGTCACTCACTGCCTGTGACCAGCCAGGAACTACCTGGTAGGAGCTACAAAGTGATCCATGATTGTTCGCTGCCTGTGCTAAACCTGGAGGTGCATGGGAGGGGCCACACTGTGAACCAAGGACAGCTTCCACCAGTACAGGGCCTGGGGTAGCTCTGTAAAAAGCCAGGACACCCCAAGTCCTGCTGCCACCTGCCGGCTCCCTTAAGGTTCAGCCACTGAAAAAGCCTCTTGCGGTATGCAAGCTGGGTGGGGCAGGGTCTCAGGGAGTCAGTAAAGTGGGAAGAGTCGTGGTCACCAGGTTAATGTAGATATTGGTTTGCTGCCAGTGCTGAGCCTGGAGCTATTCAGCAAAAGTCTCAGAGCACACAGAGGCCAGTCACTGCCCACCTGGTGCCCGCAGACTCCAATAGTTTTCCAAGAAAGAGTGTGATGCCACTGAGGCAGGCTGCTCCCTGAGAACTTGCCTCCAGCATTGGAGGAGTTAGGCAGGGCAGGGTCCCAGCAAAGCTCACCAGACCAATCAAATTCAGGTTTGGCCAGAGTTGGGGGCTCAACACAACTTCTGTAAGGATAATAGAGATATTAACTGCAGCAATCTGAGATGCATTAAATATGTTTAAATTCATGAGTTCATAATGATTTTAACAGAAAAAAAAACTGGCCACCATCAGAGGACAGTGCTGTGAACAGTTGAGTATGAGTCTTGCGAGGACCAATGATTTTACTTCTCATGTGTAAATAAACAGGTGTGGACTTGCTGGGTCATATGGTACATATCTGTTTAACTTTATAAGAAACTGTCAAACTGGTACCAAAGAGGCCACAGCCCTTGCCATCCTTCCAGCAGAATATGAATTCCAGCAGAATATGAGTTCCAGCTGTTCCCCACCCTCGTCAACACTTGGTATTATCCATCTTAAATTTTAGCCATTCTTTTGGGAGTGTAACAGCACCTCATCGCATTTTAATTTTCACTCTCCTAAAAATTAATGATGCTGGACTTCTTTTTATGTGTTTGTTGGACGTTAATATATCTGTCTTTTTTAGTTAATTGTCTGTTCAAATCTCTTGCCCATTTTTAAGTTTGGCTATCTTATTGATTTGTCAGAGTTTTTTGTTGTTGTTGTTGTTTTTAAATATATATTCTGGATACAAGTTCTTTATCAGGTATATATTTTGCAAACCTTTTCTCCCAGTCAGTGGCTTGTCTTTTTCATTTTCTTTATGTTTTTTATTTTTATTTTTTTAAGCTGAGCCATCCTGCCACCGGTTGGCAGCTCAGTAGCTGCTCAGTTTGGACTGGGACTCGAACCGCTGTTGCTCAGAGCTCAAACTCTTGAGCGAGCTCTTAACCAACTGAGCCACTCAACCGGCCCTCATTTTCTTTAAAATCTTCTTTTGCAAAGCAAAACTCTATAGAGTCCAAAGTATTGATTTTTTCTTTTATAGTTTGTGCTTTTGTGTCCTATTAAGAATTTGCCTGTCCCAAGTGTATTTAGAAGTTGTATGCTTTTAGCTCTTACATTTAGCTGTACGTTCATTATGAGTTACATGTGTGGAAAGCTTAGCTTGGGGCTGTTAATGGTGCTAGACAAGAAGGGGCTGTGTCTTCTGTGAGCTCACAATGGCACCTGAGAGGAGGAGGAGCTGGTATCTCAGTTCAGCCACTGACAGTTACAAGAAATGGAGTCGATAACTCTCCCAGGCAGGATTTGACCATCTGCAAATCATTTCCTCATTTGACCTGCAAAACATCCTGGCACAGAAAGAAGGCTGGGTGGGACTTCTCCGTTCTATTGTGCAGGTAAAGAGGCTGAAGCACAGAGAAGTTCAGCCACCTGCCCAAAGTCACACAGCAGGTGGGGGTGGAGCTAGGATTTGCACCCTGGTCCCTGCCTGTCTGCTCCAGGGTGTGAAGGCTCTTCACCTCGCATGCTCCCTCACCTGCTCAGTATTTACACTTCACCTCCCTTGGTCAACCTGCTGGGCTGTAACCTGGAGCAGCTTGGAAATTGTCCCATCCATGCATTCCTTTATTTGTTCACTGGACACGTGGGGAATGAAGAAGACGGTGGGTGCAGATCCTCACCGGGGATTGCTGGCCTGTGTCTAACGGGGATGCTCGGTCTCCCTCTGGGTAGCGGGTGAGACAGGACCCCAGTGCTGGCCATTCAGGGGCTCTCTGCTTACCCCTGTAACACGGCATTATCTAGGAATGTGTGTCATCCAGGGACCACCATGATCAGACAGATGGAACACTAAAAACAGGGTCACCAGAGGGGGCTGTTACAGGGGTGTGGGTGCAGGGGATCAGAGGGAGGGTTTAGTGCCAGGGTCGGTACAGCTGAGCTGTCAGCACCTCTGTCCTGTTGGCACAGGGAGGGAGCCATTGTTATAGCACAAGAAGGGTCGGTGAGGGGAGAGGAGGGAGCAGCAGAGGGTGCGGCCTTCAGGTACAGGCCACGGGCCCAGGGCCACCACGAGCACTGAGGCCCCTGACCTTGCCTGGCCCCCTCCCTCTGATCTCCACTGGGGCTCCCCATTGGCCAAAGTCAACTGAAAGGCACAGGTCACGGAAGTCCAGTGGATGCGACCTTACAGGTCAGCCTCGCGGAGGAGGAGAGGATGAGGAGGAACCAATGTGAGCTCTCTGAGGAAATCGCAACAGTGAAAGTGGAGACGGACTCAGGCTGGTGACCTGTGCGTCACTCCAGGGTGACTAGACGTAGAAATAAACACATGAGCCCGCCCTGGGGAAGCGGAAGGGTCCTGCCAGCAGGAAGCAGCCTGTCCCCGGAGAAGCGTGAGTGGAAGTTAGAAGGACCACAGTGGCTAGGAGAGGCCCCTGGGATGCTGGGCCCAAGCCCGTTGCACAGAGCCCCCAACTCCTCCTCCCCCGAAGGCCTGGACCAAGTGACGGCATGAAGCCCCCAATGGCTGCGAATCAGTAATGTCACTCTGTGATTCCTGATCTGAATGGGAAGCATGGGTGAGGGGCTCCACGAAAGGCATGTGGCCCAAGCTGCTTCGGATCTGAGAAACAAGCCCCCTTGCACCTCTGCCCGGCGTGCTCTGCAGCAGGCACATTTGAGAGTTTGGGGGCCCAGACATTTGAAAAACATTTCAAGACATCTAAGGAGCCACGAGGACACGTGGCTTTGCTTAGGCGCTGGCCGAGCCGTCTTTCTTGTGGGATTCGGCCGTTCTCTCGCGGAGCCCAAGGAGCCAGGAGGGGAAAATGAAAAACAAAGTTTTCAAGAATTATCGCAGCTTCTTTCCCTCCTTGCCGCCTCTCCTTCCCTTTTAAGTTGACAGAAAAGAGCCTTGCCCCTCCCAGATTTGTTGCAAATGTGCAATGGAGCGTTCTCGCAGTCTCGGGCATCCCATTTGCTTCTGATTTGCGCCCGGAGTGTGATGACAAGCGGCCCTGGCCGATAATGGACGAGGCCAAGCTCTGTGAGGGTGAAGCCCAAGGCCCTGCCATCAGTCTTGCTGCCGCAGCTATCACTCAGCCGGTCAGGGGGTCTGCGGAGCCCCAGCCTGGGAGGCGGGGGCAGGGAAGCAAGGAGACCACAGCGGCCCACAGTGCTGCCGAAGGATCCTGGGAGCGGAGGGAGAGATGACTAAAGCACACCGCAGGGTCAAGGGTCACTGCGGGAATCAGTGACCCAGCTGGCTGGGACACCCCTGTGGGTGGACACGGTGGCATATGGATGAATGACAAGATGGAGGTAAGGTGGGGCTGGAAGCTGGCAGTGGCCCATACAGCTGTGTCTGCCCCGGGGACATCCATACGCTTTATGTACATTGCTTGAAGAAAAGGAGACAAAATTACAATTATCTTTTGGCAATCTTAGTTCTGAGGGGAATCTAACTTTTTTTATATAAGGAAATGTAAATATCTCTATATACAAAAGCATACAAATAGACACTAAAGATCAGGTGGCTAGGAAGACCCTCAAAGTACAGATTTATACACTGACCACCAGACACAGAACTTAGACCTGTCAGGAGAAAACCCGTTACTAGCCTGCAGGAGAATTACAACACCGCTGTCGCGAGTGGCTTGCCAGCCCCCAGGCCTTGGTCACGTGCCTTGGTCATGCTCTCCACTGTGGCTCTGCTCAGCCCTACGAGTCTTTGACAACAGAATGCGGTGGAAGCGACACCGCCAATTCCGAGTCTCGGCCTCAGAAGCCTGACGTGTCACTTCGCATGATTCTGTGCCTTCCCCGTGACAATGTGCAGGCTAGCCTGCTGGTGGACGGGATACACCAAGCAGAGTGGGGATGCCCAGCCGTCTCCACTAAGGCTGACCAGGACCTGCAGAGCTTCCCCGTCTGTTCCAGCTGATCACAGACACACGAGCAAGGCCTGGTTGTGGCCACGCGCCCCTGAGTTTTGTTATGCAGCCAAAGCTAAGTGACACAGAGCCCTGCAGTGGGCACGTGTGCCTGGTGTCCCGCCCTCTCATTCTTTATTCCGTGGGGGTTCCATTCCGGACAGACGCCCTTTTCCCGCGAGGATACCTACACCCTCACCCACCCCAACCACCACTGGACATGAAGCCACAAGGAGAAGCAACATCAGGTACCCAAAAGGGTATTGGAAGTCCACGCCCCAGCTCTGCCACCTGCCGGCCACGGAAACTTGGGCCAGTCACTCCTTTCCAGATGGGGGACATGTGGACGCTGAGGAGCACCTGCTTGCTGAAGCTGCAGCTTGCACTTGCTGAATACGAAGTGCTGGGAACACAGCTGGCACTCAAAGAATGGGGCCCTCGGCAGTGCCCGTGCAGGAGGCAGCAGAACGTCCGTCTGGGGCGTCCTTCTAGCCCCTCCATGTCAGGGGTGTCCTCTGGGCTCAGCCACACCTTCCTTCCCTCCAGGAGAGTGAGCAGAGAGACACTGCCAAGTGCAAATTTGATAACCAGACACCGTGCTGGGGCTCGTGGACAGCTCAGCCTGCTTTGATCCTGGGCTGTCTGGGCCGGCGCTCGCTAGCTGCCCAGGGTCTGTTTCCCATTTTGAGTTCAGCTGGGCCCTCCTTTATGGAAGATCAGTTTTCAGGCCCTGGCAGACGGAGCAATGGGCGGGAAGGAAAGGCATGCTCTCCTCCCCCTCTCTGTGGGGGTCTCCCCGCTCAGCGGGCCCCCAAAGCTAAAGACAGGGTCCTGGAAAATGTGCTTTGGGATGAAGACAAGGGTGCTATAGGGTGGAGGGGTTCCCAGGGTAGCTCTGCAGGACCTCAGCATGGTCACTGTGGCCACTGCCAGCGTGATGGTGTGTGGACGGTCCTGATGCCCAGTCTCCGTTAGGCTTCTAAGAAGTTTGGCAGAGCAGCTAATGGAAATTCTGAGGGTGGCGTTAGCTTGGTAAAGGAGGGTGAGGATGACCTTGATGGCTGTTCAGGGAAAGTTTATTGAAAAAAATCCGTGGATGGATGGATGGATGGATGGATGGATGGATGGATGGATGGATGGATAAATGGATGGATGGGTGGATAGATGGATGGATAAATGGATGGATGGATGGATGGATGGATGGATGGATGGATGGATGGATGAGTGGATGAGTAGGTGGGTAGATTGATGGGTTCCACCTTGTTTTGGCTCTAAAGAAGGGGGATAAGATGTCCTCGCCCACATAAAGGCAATAAACCTTGTTCTGCTTCTCTTTCAGGGTCAAACAAAGTAATGATCTGAGAGTCATGTGGGATGAAAACATGGTGTCATGAGAAGAAACAGGAACTTGGAATCTTGGTCAAATTGCTT
The DNA here is from genome assembly GCF_001890085.2 of Hipposideros armiger. Taxonomy (NCBI): domain Eukaryota; kingdom Metazoa; phylum Chordata; class Mammalia; order Chiroptera; family Hipposideridae; genus Hipposideros; species Hipposideros armiger. The sequence continues at coordinate 869,048 of NW_017732027.1, forward strand.
TCCCTCTGTAGGAAGGCCCCAGGATGTCAGCTCCATGAGTGAGGACCCTGTCTCCCTCTGTACTCACTACATCACTGCTGTAAACTGGGTGTTTGTGTCCCTCCAAAATTTGTATGTTGAAGCTGGGATCCCAACTCATGGGCCTGCGCTGCCCACCTTCTAGATGGGAGAGAACAGTGAGCAGAGTGCGGAACTGAGATGCCGACAGCTAGGAGAAGGGCACATATTTTGGGTGTGTATTCAGAGCAGACATGGCTTATACAAGGGGAAAGAGGATGTAGAACTCAGGGGTCTCTGAACTGCCTGAAAGGGATGGAGGATGGGGTTCGGGGTGGGAGGCTGGGGGCAGCCAGGGGCCCAGTGGGTGTAAGAGAAGGGGAGATGGTGGAGAAGGGGAGAGAACTGGGTGTGAAGATACAGAGGAAGGCTGTACTAGCAGTGGGAGCAGAAACGTCCATGCCACAGGAAAGTTCAACGAAACATTGATTGGAGGTCACCAGCCAAGCACACTGAGCTTAGAAGTTGGTGGCAGTGGGATAAAGTTCCAGGAAGGCATACGGCTGGGGCAGGATGAAGGCAGCCTGTCCACCTCCCCTGCCTCCCTCCCAGGGCTTCCCCAAACTCACATACACCACAAAGCGATGTCGGCAGAGCGGGAAGAACCACCTACGAGTATTTCCACTGGGCTTCTCCAAGCCCCAGGGCGGGCACTGCAAGGCCTCAGAGGCCACTCCCTCCCCTAAGCTCCTACCTGGACTTCTCTCAGGTGGCATAGGGGGCCACATATCAGAGCATGAGAAGGCCCAGGAAGACCCAAGACAACCTGCTGCTCCTGCACGGAGGGCCCTGGCTGAGCTCCCACATCTTCAACACAAGTGGGTGGGAGGACGGTAAGTGGAACCCTGCCTTCCAGCAGGGGTGGTGCATGCGTGTCCTCTGCTCAGGTAGGTCAGGAGGAGACAGCAGCTGGTGGGGGAATGGGGATCCTCTCCCCAAAGGGCCACAGCCCCGTCCTCATCAGGTGGGTCTTGGGATCTGGTCCGTCTCACCAGCAACCTCAGGTACAGAACTGGGAGAAGTTTCTTTTGTGTACATTGCGCAAATGATGTTTGATTAGGAGACAAAGGCAATGGGTATTTGCAAGAAATGGAAGGGGACCAATTACATCAGCAGGAGGAAGGCATTTCTATTGGTGCAGATAAGCTAACGCAGTGATGCGAATCCTAAACAACGTTTTAGAATTTCAGTCCGGTAGTCATCAGTCCAGTCGTCATAATAACTGCTTTCTTGTTATCTTTGCAAACAGTTTTTCTGGACACAATGGTACCTTAGGCCCAGTCCAAAAGTCATTTTGCCCTGTTTTAACTTCAAGGTTTGAGACATAAGACCTGCAAGGCAGTTCCTCTGGGATAGCAGCTGGGGCTGCATTTTAAAGTTTACACTGAGAGGTGTCAGGACTGCAGAGAAGGATTGCAAATGGTGGGGAAGAGGAAAGAAACAGCAGGTGTGCCAGCAAGCCTCCTCACCTCCTCAGCCTCCCCCTGCCCGGCTCCTGTCTCTCCCCAGCTCTAGCTCTGTCTCCATCACCCCACCCCATTCTTCGCTGCATCTGTGTGTGTAGCTCTCTACAACACACACACACACACACACACACACACACACACACACACACACACGAAGAGAGCAACAGTAAGAGAGGCTTAGAGAAGACAGTAGGGAAATTCTGTGGGAGATTTTTTTTTCTTTCTATTTTTTCTGTATTTTCAAAGTTCTCTGCCAGAGCATGCTACCTTATGGAAATTTTCTTCTTATCCAGCCCTCTGGCCTGCATTTCCCCCACGTGACCACTGTGCGGCGCACTTTCTGCCAAGGGAGCTCGCTCGTTGACCGTTTCTTTTCCGCGTTGTAAGAAGGGGTTTTAAAGTTTATCCACAGTCGTCTTTTTATAACATCTTCCCAGGCTTTACTTTCAATATCTCCTATAATTTCTCTAATTAAAACACATTAGCAATGGGAAAATTCCCACAGTTAAAAGATCATATTCGTTTTCTCCATTCCAATACTTAGTTTTCCTAAGCGCAGACATCAGGGAGAGGGGGCTATTTATTAGGAAAGCGCGGGGCTGGTTTCCAGCCCCGCTCAGTTTCCGCCCAGCTGTGTGGCGCTGGGAGAGCCCCCACCCTAGTCTGGCTCCTCGTGGGTGCGCCTGGGTGGCCGGGGTCCTCCCTCGGGGCCCATCACAGCTCTGCCCTCTGGCTCATTGTGAAGTGACTCCCGACAACGCATGAAAAAAAGTATTCTTAGCAGTAGCCTAAGATTTGAGGACGCAGGCTCCTGCCTCACGTCCAGAAGGATGACAAAACCAAGCCGACAAACCAGCCGATTTCACTGAAAAAGGGATGCTATTCATGCATGCTTTTAGAAGGAAACGTCGAGCACAGAACGCTGGGCTTACTGTGTGTGTGTGTG
>NW_017732027.1:871711-891098 GCF_001890085.2 Hipposideros armiger
GTGTGTGTGTGTGTGTGTGTGTGTGTGTGTGTGTGTGTGCATGCGTAGACGGGGGTGAGACGCTGGTGGCTGGGCTCACCTAGCACATGAGCAGTGGGAAGGAATAAAAAGGCGTGTTCATTTCAGAGGTGCTCGCTAGGACCGGGTATGAGCCGGGCCAGGAGCAGTGTTGGGGACCAGGGGCTGAACAGACCCCCGCCCCAAGGAGCACGCAGCCAAGTGAGGGGATGGACAGGCAGACACAGCAGGTTGCACTTCCGCCTGCCAGCCCCATGGGCTGTGGAAAGTGCCGTGGGGGCATGCGAGGCGCCTGGCCCGTCCTTGGCGGTCAGCTTCCTGGACGTGAGACTGGCGCCTTAAAGGGTAGATGGGGGTAAGAAAGCAGAGGAAGAGGAGGACGAAGAGCCGCCGGAAAGGCGGGGGGCCAGACCTGGGCTTGCTGGGAGCAAGTGGGTGCATTTGGGCACATACAGGGCAAGGCTGGGGGTGTGGGGGGCTGACCACGGGTGCCCTTGGGCCCTATTGCGTGGGTGTAGCAGGAGAGGGTGACTTTGGAGTTAGACGTTGCTGGGCTCACCCCATGTCGGACCAGCTGGGCAACCACACATTTAATCTTTAATCTCCCTGGGCCTCAGTTTCCTCACCTGTGAAATGGGGATGGTTCTGTCCCCTACAGGGTTGCATCTGGAGTGAATGTAAACAGGGGGAGTGCTTGCCACGACGTCAGGGGGACCCCAACAGAGGTTAGAGACCTTCTGGCCTCCCCCAGCCCCAGATTAGCTGTCCTCTCTCGCCTGAAGTGGAAGCAGGGTGTCCCTGCCCGCTGTTCACCCAGTGGCTTGTTTACCGACCTTGTCCCCTGCCCACCCGTGAGCTCCCCACAGCCATCAGGACCCTGGGAATCTGGCCCAGGTGCCAGCTCTGTGCCTCACTGAGCACCACGCCCTGACCTGCACCTCCGCCCTGACAGCACCAGTGCTCTCAGTCCTGGACCCACTGGCCGCATAGGTGGAATTGGGGTGGTACAAATGGTTCCCCAAGCCACAAGAGGGGACACCGTGGGCCCCTGGGCAACCAGGTTCCCTTCTTGGGCCGGACCACAGGTATCCACATCTGTAAAATGAAGTTGTTGGAGGAGGTGATGTCTGCAATCCTGTATTGTTCTAGATGTCACTGTTTGTGACTAGGGATGAGTGACAGACAGACGGAGAGGCTGAGAGAGAGAATCGGCCTGGAAGCCAATGGTCTCGTGCCTCTGCTTTAAGAGAAAGTGAGGGAGAAGCAGGAAGATTGGGGATCAATACTCCCTGGAGGGTAGTAACTACTGGCCCCACATCAGAACTTTCTAGTTCCCAGCTCCCCAACAATCGTTTCTTCACCCACCTATGATGATGGACAGTCCTCCTGCTGGGTGCTCAGCAGTCTCAGCTCACAGGTGCAGCAGACAACAAGGACATGCAGGTACTGCCACGTGGAGACAAACTACAGCTGCTTTGGATGTGGTGGGGTGATGGAAGGAGAGCAGCGGGGGCGCTGGGGGGTGGGGGGCACGCTGCAGGGTCACGTTGAGCCAAGATTTCAAGTGGCTGAGGAGACACCTGGGCAGAGGTGCAGGCAGCAGCCACCGGGCAAATGTCCTGGGAAGGACGGTCCAGGCGTGCTCCTGGGGCATCCGGAGGCCCATGTGGCTGTGGTGAGGCAGTGAGGGGTCACAGGTGACTGGATCATCAGGGCTTCGGGCCAACGCGCGACCTTCAGCTTTGTTTCCAAATGAGGCAAAGACATGGCAGGACCCTGACCAGTAGGCGATGTGGTCATTTGGCATTTAATGGCCAAGCAAGATCTATGGGGAAGGCTTATGAGCTCCGTTTGCAGGGCTGGAGCTCATGACCCCATGGAGTCTGGCCCCAGGGGTCAGGGAAAGGGGTGCAGGACTGGGCCTACATCATGAGGCTTATTGGAAATCTGGAGGCCTGTAAGCAGAAGAGGTGCTGTGTGGGGTTACATGTTAGAGCAATCCCTGGGGTGCTCTGGAAAAGAACTGACAATTTTAGGAACTGTCCCACGTGCACTTGAAAAGAACAGGAATTCTGTCTTTGTTGGGTGCAGTGCTGTGCACATGTCAAATAGGTCAAGTTCAGTCAGCAATTGTTCAACTCCAACATATCCTGACAGAGCCCTGTCCCAGACACCCAAGCCCACCATGATTGAAGATGGTCTATAGGACCTCCGCTCGCTGTCAACTTTTGCTCGTGTGTTTCAAAGCTGGATTATTATGCACACAAATGTTTCTGGACTCCTGGTGGAATGACCTTTTAATCATCATGCATTTATCTTTAGTAACGAGTCTTGCCCTAAAGATCATCTTATCTGACACAGGCATATCTCGTGTTATTGCATTGTGTTTTTTACAAATTGAAGGCTGGGGACAACCGTGCATCGAGCAAGCCTATCAGCCCCATTTTTCCAGCAGGCTCAGACGCTGGTTAGCACTTCTTAGCAATAATGTATTTTTTAATTAAGGTGTGTACATTGCTTCTTTAGATGCAATGCTATTGCACATAGTCTATTTTTGGGGAAACCAAAATATGCATGTGACTCACTCTACGGCAGTAATTGCTTTATTGCAGTGGTTGAGAATGGAACCCACAATATCTCTGAGGTCTGCCTTTATGCATTGTCCATACTTTAACCCCTTCTCTCTTATTCCAGACGCGTCTTTTCTATGGAGCGTATATATCTCACTGTGGTCTGGCCATCTTTGTCTTTGGCGATTTAGTCAATTCACACTTAATGTAATTATTGAGGTATTTATATCTATCATCTTCATACTTGTTTTGTTTGTCCACCTGTTTAATGCTCTTTTTTTCTCTTCTTTATTGCCTTCCTTTAGATTAATCAAGAATTTTAGGTCGATTTCCTCCCTCTCCTAGCTGGCTAGCTGTCTGACTTACTGGAGATCCTAGACATCAACGGCATTCTTGATTTATTAAAGTCAAACACAAACTAACACAATTACCAGTCAATGCTAGGACAAGCTAAGAAATCACGTTAACTCCAGTCATCCTTTCCCTGCCTTGTGTATTATTCATTTTAGCTCTACATATATATTTAAATAACTATCGTTTATGTAATCTATATTCATTTAGATTTGGCCACATATTTACCCTTTCTGTTGCTTTTCATTCATTTCTGTGTTTCTGTGGTTCTGTTTTCTTCTGTCTAAAGACCTCCCTTTAGCATTTCTTTTAGTGCAGGTCAGGAACGAGCGGACTCTCTCATATCTGGTTTGCGAGGACATGACTATCTCCCTCACATGGGAAGGACATTTTGCTGAGTATAGACTTCTAAATTTGCAAGGTTTCCCCTTCATCACCTTAAAGATGATGTGGTTTTGTGGAGACGTCAGCTGTCCGTCTCTTTGCTGTCCCCCTAAAGGTACGATGTCTTCTCTCTCTGGCTGCATTTAATATTCTCTCTCTGTCTTGTCTCATCAGTAGTTCTGCTTATGTGTGGCTTTCTTTGCGTTCATCCTCCTTAGGATTCTTTATGCTTCTGAATCAGTAGTCAATGTTTTTCTTCCATTCTGGAAAATTACCAGCCATTATTTCTTCCAGTCTTGCACCTTGTCCCTCTCTTTACCATCTCAGACTCCAAGTGCATTTATGTTTGGCTTTTTCATGCTGCCTGATATGCTTTTTTCTTTTTCTTTTGCCTGTAATTTCCATCCTCTTTGCTTTCCTGGTCTCAGCCTGGGTATCTTGTGCTTCCTCAGTGTCCAGTTCACTAGCCTTCCCTTCTGCTCTGCCCACTGTGCTGGTGAGTCCATCAACTGAGTTTTTAATTTTAGTGTTTCGACTTTTCAGTTTTTTGAACACCATTGAATACTCTATAGGTTCCTTTTCTCTAGTAAAATTCTTCATCATGCCATTTATTTTCTTGAACATATTTATCGCAATTATGTTAAAATTTGAGTCTATATCTGCCACATATAGGTCGTCTGGGAGTCTGTTTCTGTCGTCTGTTTTCTCTCTTGACCCTGTTTCTCATTCTGCTTGGCAACTTTCAGTGGAATCTGAGGCATTGTAAAAAACAAGTTATAAAGGTTCTGGATGGTGTTTTATTCCTCCAGAAAGGGTTTGCTTTATCCTCTGATAGAGGAGCAGAGTAGGGAGCAGATAACTTTAACCTAACTGGGGAGTGAACTCACGTGAGGCTGGGTCACAGGCTTTGCAAACCTTGCTTTTCCCTCAGACTGTGTCCCTCCAGGGGTCCCAGTGGAGAACCTGGGGTGTTGTCTGGGACTCTTACTCTTTGGTGGACCTTGAACATCAAATTTTGTCTCTTTAAGGCTGTGATGCTAAAACTCTGCTCTGACTTTTAGCAGCTATCTTTTTGGTGTCTTTTCCTTTGAGCAGCTTAAAATTTTGTAAAATGTCTCAAAGGGAAACTGCCAAGTGTCAGGCAGTCTCTGTGTCTTAGATCCTGCCATCTCAGGTCCTAATGGCCTGAGAGACACTCTAATGTCTCCAAATATGTTTTTAAATTGGTGTTTTTTTTCTAGTGGTTTTTTTTTAAGGTTTTGGTCTATTACAAACTTCTCCATCATGGTCAGAAGTCAAAATGCCTGGAGAATGGATGACAGGGGCCAGGTGGAGTCAGGAGGGACAGGGAGGGGGCTTCTGCTGTGGACAGAGGAAAGGAAATGGGGAGGAAAGATAGATAGGCGCTAGCAAAGAGGGGGTGGGGCCGCAGGACTTGCTGCCGATCAGAGGCGGTGGCAGGTGTTCAGGGAGGGTGTCGGAAGGGGTACAGTGGGGCTGGGGATGCCATCCATGATGCCTGGGGAGGCGGCAGCTGGAGGGCTAGGGAGGAGGGTTGCTGAGTCCTGCTTCGGACTTGAACTCGCAGGGACAATGGGACATCCAGGTAGAAATGTCCGGGACACAGCCAGGGTTCACAGAGATGTCTAGAAAGGCGATGAATTCTTGAGAGGGGAGACATGATACCAGGTAAGTGGGGAGATAAGAGGAGAGAGACTGGGATGGAGCCCCGAGGAACTGCCATGTGTCGTTGTAAGAGGTGGGACGAGGACAGAGTGAGAAGGAGCCGGGAGAGAGCTGGCACTTTTAGAAAGGAAGGGACAAGACCATTTCCGAATGGAGGGAAGGCCACAGAATGAAGTCCTGTGGAGGGTTCTCCTAAAATGGAGAATGACATATCTCACCACTGACCCCAGTGCGGACCAGGTGGGGACCAGGGACAGGAGCCAGGTTGGCAAGATGGCGAAGGGGGGGGTTGGAGCGGGGAGCGGTCAGTGGGTGGGAGGGCAGACTGGAACTGCCCGTGGTCAGCCCCAAGCCAAGCTCGCCTGGACAAGGTCCAGAGATGCTGGTGACGTCACTGAGCATGTGCAACTGGCTCATGCTGACCCTGACCTCAAGGGGCTCTGCAGACCTTGAGGTCCCAGGAACACCCCCTTGGGGTGCGGCTGTTTCCTGAAGGCGGAAGCAAGCGGACCAGCACCAGGACCCTGGAAGGATGATGCAGGCAGTCAGAGGTGGGTCAAGCCTTGTCAGATTTCAAGGGCCAACTTCAAAGGGGCTGCCGGGTTTGGTGGATCAGCAGGCCAGGAATGCAGCCGGGCTGGGGTGGGGGAGCGCCCCCTCCTAAGAGAGCCGCTTTGGCCTCTGGTTGTGAGGTGGTTCAGGGCCAGGGGGAAGTTCCCACCCCTGTGTGGGTGAGGGGGTTGGGGGCAGGGCAGCCCAGGCATCTGAGGTCTGGTGGCTATTGGCCCACCTGTCACCTGCCCTCTCCAGGGCCTGGCTTTCTTCTCCCTAAAATCGGTGGGGGGAAGACCATCCACCTAGCTCTCCAGGAAGCATGGCTGAGGCCCTGGTGTGATGCCAGATGTAGAGATTCAACCTCTACCAGGGCCGTGCACACATGTGGAGCTGTTGTCACCTGCACGCCACAGTGTGCAAGTCTCAAAGAAATCAAAGACAGGTTCCCAGGGCGCAGTGAAGGGGTCTACGTGTTCAGGAGCTTTCTCTGTATCACAGGCACACTCACACACACACACACACACACACTCACACACGGGCACATGTATACACACTCACACATGTACTTATGCACACACACACACACGCCATGTGTGCGTCCACACGCACACACATGCACATGCATGCACACTCACACATGCCTGTACACACCTATACACGTGCACAGACATGCACACCCATGTACATTCACACACACACACACACCCGTGTGCTCACCTATGGAGGAAACTCCTGTCATCACAGTGGCCAGGTCCCCGTGCAAATCCAGTGCAACCCGGGGTCCCCACAGTCTGCTCTGTTAACACAGACGCTTTCTAAGAGAAGGAAGGGAAACATTGTTTCTAAACCATTTAAAATCCAATTTAAATAAACCAATGGATAACTTAATCAGCCACAGCCCTGCTGCAGGGGGAGCGCGGGGGAGCCCTTTTGTGATATCCTCCCAGACTTGCGCTGTTTCCTCCCAGGGCAGAGCCTACACTCTTATGTTTTATCTCGACACCTCCCTCGAAGGGGGTGAGCAGTGGCTATGCAGATGGCCAGCTGGAGAGACGTGGGGGCGCGTGCCCTTCCCGGAGTCACAGTCTTCTCCATTTCCTCTTGTTAGGGTGCTGACTTAGACTTTCTCCTGATCTGCTTCCCCAGGGGGCGCATGTCCAGCGCCTCCTCTACCAGGAAGCCCTCTCAGGCTGCTGCAGGCCGAGTCCCTCTCCTGCATCCCTGACCAAATGTCCCTTCTGTTCCCTGGGTGACTGTGCACCCCAGTTTCTCAGCAGTGCTGGTTGTCTGCAGTCGTCCCAGACGACTAATGAACAGTGTTCCTTTTAGAGTCAGCAGCCTCACAGTTTGGATGTGAATGGTATGGACACTCTAGCCACCCCCGTATTCATTTGCCTGCTCACTCTCCCAGGATATGGTGGCCGTCGGTCCTGGGTCTGGCTCGGTGCCGGACTCTGGGCTGTGGAGATGGTCTGGGCCATAGTCCTGGGAAACACTCAAGTCCATACATGGTGATTTCTGAGGGGCTGAAGCTGGGGTAGGGGCTGGGGTAGGGGCCGGGGCAGGAGGGCCCAGTGGGTGGGGCTGTCACTCCCTCACTCCAGGCAGGCCCCACCTGCTTCCGGCTCCACGCACCCCCCTCCCCTCGAACTTACTCCCCGGCCACGTTCTTCCCACTGGGGAGCAGTCCCGGCTCCACCCCCACTAGCCATGTGGCATGAGCAAGTCACTGTCACCTGTCTAAGCCTCCACTTAGCTGGAAAATGGGACTGAAAACAATGTCCTTTTTAGAAAGTGTACGATGCAGTGGTTTGTAGCATAGTCACAAATGCATACAGCCATCACTGGTCATTTTTAGAACGTCTTGTCACCTCGAAAAGGAGCCCCTACCCCTTAGCCACCACCTCCCCAAGCTCCCAACCCTAACAACCACTGATCTACTCCCTATTTCTGTAGGTTTCCCTGCCCTGGACGCTTCGTGTGCACGAATCATATAATAAGTGGCCTTTGGTGCTTGGCTTCTTTCACTGCGCAGAATGCTTTGGAGGTTCATCAGGTTGCAGCACCCCTTTTCATGGCCAAGTAACATTCCAGTGTCTGGATGTACCACAGTCTGTTCATCCATCTGTCAGGTGATGGACAATTTGATTATTTCTACTTTTTTGGCTATTGTGAATAATGCTGTTATCATCACTCGTGTACAAGTTTCTGCATAGACATGTGTTTTCATTTCCCTTGAGTGTATGCCTAGGAGAGACTTGCTGCGTCGTATGGTAACTCTTATGTTTTTCAAAGCAGCTGCACCTTCCCTTTGTTTAAAAACAAAAGTTTTGCAATTAATTGAAAAAGCGGAACCAAGGCACTTAGCAATGCTGCCCCCCCCCCCNGATGCAAATAAACATTTGGAGGTGACGGATATGTACAAGACCTCAATCGTGGTGATGGTAGCACGAGGGTAGGCATGTGTCCAACTCACCAAAATGCGTACGTTAGTTTTGTGCAGTCTCTGTACACCAATTAGACCTCAGTAAAGCTGGTGAAAAAATAAAAAGAATAGCTCTCCCAGGAGCAGGCTGAGGCTCAGACACCGTGCAGACACCTGGCCGTCGCCAGGTCCAAGGTCACTGTGGCCAGACAGCCGAGCAGCACGACCCCTGGAGGATGTGGAGGGGGGGGTCACAGTCCCATCCTTGTGGGCCTGCTACCCAGGTCCAGGATGGGGGACCAGCTGCTAGCCCAGGAGGAGCCTCTGAAGCTGAGTTTTTTGTTCATTTTCACCCTCTGTTGGTTCATTGGTTTTGTCATCTTCTGGGTGAGTGTGAAGAAAAAAGTCACTAAGTAAAACCTTCCCAGGCTGGAACTGTGAAACCCTACGCGTGAGTTCCTCTCTCTCTCTCTCTCTCTCTCTCTCTCTCTCTCTCTCTCTCTCTCTCTGCTCCATGGGTCCTCAGGAGTGTCATCTTCAGGGTTCCAGGATCACCCCTTCTCTGTGGTTGTTTGCCCACCCAGCAGGAGCGGGGTGTCCCTCACCCCACCTCTGTTCCCAGGCCTGCACATTTTCACAGTGTCTCCATCCCACAGCTGGAGGGTCCCAGACATCCTCCCGCCACTGCCCTGGGGACCCAGGGAGGAGGAATGACTTGTTCAGGCCACATAAGTGCTGGAGCCAGGACCCAGGGCCCCATCCCCAGCTTCTCCTGACATGTCCGGCCTTTGCCGGGTCCACCTGTCATAGTGGCCATTCTGCATCCTGTTGGTCCCATCTTCTGGGAGCTTCTGCTGTCTACCCTCACGTCCAGCACAGAGCCGAGCACATAGTAGGTGCTCACTTAATGCTTGCTGACCTCCTGGAAGCTGGAGCAAGCCTGCTGGGGGCCCTGCCGCCTCTCAGCATGTAACAGCCTGGCCTGGGATGAAAGGGCGTCGCCCTCGGTGCTGCTCAGATGAGAGGCCCTCCTGCCCCTGGCCGTGCTTGGCGCTGGGCCTGGGAGGCACAGAGCTGGGAGGGAGCTCAGCAAAAGCAGGAAGGGGATCAAGATGGCGCTGGGCTGACGTGGGGAGGTAAGAGGGAGGGTCACAGGAGGGGCTCTGGGGGCAGAAAGCCCCACATGGCTCAGGCCCTCCCTGTGCTGGGCACTTGGGGGTCAGTGAGCCTCCTGGACTCACTCTCCACAACCGTCAGGGGGTCGTGATCACCAGTTAATTCTCTCTCCTCCACGACGATCCGCCTCTGCCTCTGCCCCGCCGGCCCTCCCCATCTCAGCCCCGCTCACCGCCCGGCCTACCCGCAGGCAGCTCTACTCGCTCCCTGTGCGTCTGCCCTAGCCTCCCCGGCCAGAGCAGGACCCTGGGCCCAACTAGCAATCATGCAGACCATCAGTACACCGATGCTCAGAGAAACTGAGCTGGCCACGTCCCCATCCCAGACCCCCACAGCCGGGGCAAATTCACTTCTGTGCATCAGAACCTGGGAGCAGCAGGACCAGCTAGCAAGAGCTGAACCTGTGTGTCCATGTTTTCCCAGTGATGTCAGCTCAGTGACATCGTGTTGGTGGCTTGCATTTGGCCTCAGAGGAGTATTTACACCACAGACATTGGCAGATGCTACAAATCAAGGTTTGCTCCTTTTTGTTTTTGGCTGTGAGGGTTGGTTTAGCAACACACGGCTGCCTGGAGAGAGAAGGAGAGCAGGCTGGCTGCAGGGACATATGGCTGGAGGTGGTGCCAGCTAAGGGGTCTGTGAACCTGCTTGAAAGGCTTTTGTGCTGGGCTGGGCGCCTGTTCTTTTATCATTCGGGATGGGGGTGGTATATGGCTTTCATCAGACTCTCAAAGGCATTCTGACCCAGAGAAGGTGAAGGCTGCTGCCCGCTGCTCTGGTGGCCCTGGCAGAACAGCCGCTGGGCCCTTCTCCCCCTCGGCTGGCCGGCCGGGTGTCCCTGCGGTGGAAAGGCGGCTTCCGGAGCCCCCTTTCCCCCTTTTGCTCTGTTCCTCTCTGGTTGGCGCTCCCCCGTGCTCCTGCCCTGAGAACTTGCCTGCTGAACTTTGCTAGGGCTGAACTCGGAGTCACTTCAAGGCATTTTCAGTTTAAAAAAAAAAAAAGAAGAAGGAAAAGAAAGTGAAAAAAAGAAAAGGAAGGGGTACAGAGGGGACACCCTGAGCAGGCACTTTGCAATTACCCTTTGAAATTAGAATATTCGGGCAGATGTTTCTATTTTCATCCTGTCCTGCTCTCTTTCCAACCCACTGAAATTAGTTCCAAAGTCATTATTCACCTAATCACACTAATAGTTTAACATCCGATCTGCCCTCTGTCCAGACGGGGAGGGTGAGTAGCCAAAAGCCCTATTTTAGCACTTCCTTCCCACTGATCCCTTAATTAAGTGGCATCTGTTCTGATCCAAGTTAAATATTGCAGTTGACTTTATTTTCTCCGTGCTGGTCCTCCGGGTCCTGAGATGGGGGAGATAAAGTGAAACACATTTGCTTTCTGGGAATGAGGAAGGGACATGGCGCTGCCTTTCTGGAAGCGCGGCCCATCAATCATAAACTGATTACAAATTCGTCACCTTGAATCAATTTCTGTTCACAAGTTCAAAAGGCACTCTGAGCTCGGGGCTATCTGGAACATTCTACATGTGGAGAGGATTAGCATTGGATGGAATTCCTCCTTCTGAGGGGGAGGCCAGCGTGGCCGCACTCGGGGTGGGGGAGGCGAGCTGGAGAGTGGCTCTGGGGTTCCCAGGGCACCCTCTGTGGCAGGCCAGGCGGGGGCTGCCCGGCGGTGTCCCAGGCACCTTAACGTGGACCTAACCTGGAGGCGAGGAGGGAGAGAGACGAACAGGGCCTTGTCCGTTTAGTCAAATCACATCGCAGCATTATTTCTTATGTACCGAATTTCCCTTTAAATAACTGCCTTGAAGCAATAGCGCGCATGCACCCGCCCTCAGAACCCCTGTGTCCTCAGGCTTCCAGCCCCCGCTCTAGAACCCCAAGAATGGGGGGGTTCTGTCTCGCATGTCCTGAGCTTCGGCCAAGGAAGCTAGCTCATCAACCAGCCGGACCTCTGAACTGCCTTCTCCTAAATCGGGGAGATGAGGTGAGGATATTGGGCTGTGAGGGAGGGTGCCCCGCTTGACACTAGATCAGACATAGCTTTGAGGAACATAGCCTCTGTACCCCTGGAAGAGAGAGAGAGAGAGAGAGAGGAGCTGGTGCTTGTCGCCGTTAGTCCCTGTACCTCCTGCCTCTCACCTCACCCTAAGTGGGGTCCTGGGCACAGGAGAGCCCCCAGCACCTGCCCCTTCTGCCTCTGCTTCTGGACACGTGGCGCCTGGGCCACTGACAGCTCCATTCAGGCCCACACAGCAGCCCCAGGCCAGGAAACACAGCTTTGGAGTGGGCAGGGTCCAGGGACAAGTCCAGCTCCCCCTTTCTGCAGGGACAGACCCGCTGAGCTCCTCAGATGCACTCAGCTCTCAACTGGGGGTGAGAACAGCTCTTCCGGAAGTTGGGACCTTGTGCCCTGTTGGCGGCTGTGGAAAACAGCATGGGGACTCCTCTAAAAATTAAAACTAGAGTTACCGTATGACCCAGCCATTCCACTTCTAGGCAGACACCCCCGAGGACTGAAAGCAGCGTCTGGAAGGGATGTTTGTGCGCCCACATTCACAGCAGCACCATTCACAGTAGCCAAGCTATGGAGACAGCCCCAATGGCTATGGACGGGTGAATGGATAAAGAAGAGGTGCGGCGTGCAGGTAAGGGAATGTTAGTCCACCCCAAACAAGAGGACGATGCTGGTGACAACATGGACGGATATGGAGGACATCATGCTCAGGACATTGAGCCAGCTGGAGAAGGACAGATACTGCACGGCCCCTCTTACATGAGGAACTCAAAATAGTCAAACTCAGAGAAGTAGACAACAGAACCTGGGGTCTGGGAGCGGGGGCGGGAGCTGTCATTCAGGGGCCATAAGTGTCAGTTCTGCAAGGTGAGTGTGCTCATGTTAAGTGTTCTTACCAAAAAAAAACAACAACCCCAAAACAACAAAAGGATGCAAATAAACATTTGGAGGTGACGGATATGTACAAGACCTCAATTGTGGTGATGGTAGCACGAGGGTAGGCATGTGTCCAACTCACCAAAATGCGTACGTTAGTTTTGTGCAGTCTCTGTACACCAATTAGACCTCAGTAAAGCTGGTGAAAAAATAAAAAGAATAGCTCTCCCAGGAGCAGGCTGAGGCTCAGACACCGTGCAGACACCTGGCCGTCGCCAGGTCCAAGGTCACTGTGGCCAGACAGCCGAGCAGCACGACCCCTGGAGGATGTGGAGGGGGGGGTCACAGTCCCATCCTTGTGGGCCTGCTACCCAGGTCCAGGATGGGGGACCAGCTGCTAGCCCAGGAGGAGCCTCTGAAGCTGAGTTTTTTGTTCATTTTCACCCTCTGTTGGTTCATTGGTTTTGTCATCTTCTGGGTGAGTGTGAAGAAAAAAGTCACTAAGTAAAACCTTCCCAGGCTGGAACTGTGAAACCCTACGCGTGAGTTCATCTTGAGTGTAGCAATGCCTGGCTCCCACTCAGGGGCCCTTGGTGGGTGCTCCCCAAGCTCCAGCCCCTTCCTCCTCCTGGGAACACAGCCAAGAATGAAACAGATGCCTGCCCGCTGTAGCGCTCAGTCAGTGGCGGGCGGGGGGGGGACCGACCCCAGCGAGTGTGGCAATCTGGGCTGAAGCCACATGGCAGAGTGTGGGTGTGGGGGAGTTCAGATCAAGGGCTGTGTGTCCTCAGAGGAGAGGGGCCCCCTGTAGCTGGGAGGACCAGGGGTGCTTCCTGGAGGAAGGGGCATTTGGAATTGAGACTCGAGGAAAGCTCCGGCTCTGTGGACAGAATAGCCACTGTCGCTCTCGGCAGAGTCTAAGGGATCCCTTTCTCTGGGGACCAGTGGCCTCTTGGGTTGTAGAATGGATTCATCGTGGGGGTGAGGGCAGCGCTCGCCCTAGGGTGTCCTGAGTGGAAGTCAGCGCTGCCGCGGGGGCCCACCGAGCTGTGACCAGGGCAGGCGGGACACGTCTGAGCTCTTGCTGGACCCGATAATGTCCATCATTGCAGCAGGGAATTCTTCCTTCCCCCGGGGACTGGCCTGAGGGGCTGGGAGAGGCAGGTGGGCTCCAGCACCCCCTGGGTGCCCCACACTGCCCCAGACAACCCTGCGGAGGGGAATGGGATCAGAAAGCCCAGACTCTCTGCACCTCAGCGTTTGATTTCCTTTGGGTTCATCTGTTCTGTTTTCCCCATAATGCTCAAGTACAAAAAGACGATAACAAATATCCCAAACACGGCCTCTGGAGGCAGCCAGGCCAGTGCACTGGCTCCTTCAGTCACCAGCTGGGGGCTTAGGCCTCGCTACTGTGTGGCCTCAGTTTCCTCATCTGTACAATGGGACTGGCAGTCCCTTCTAGGGGTAGTTCTGAGAATTCTATGGGGTAAGTTCAGATGCCAGTTTGGCCCGTCTCAGGGGAGCTCAGGTGCTGGCTGGGAGAAGCAGGGAGACAGGGCCTGTGTGTGGGAACGCCCGGGCCAGCTTGGGAGGGGTCTGGCTGGGGCAGGAGAGGATCCGCTGGCCCTTACGCCTTCCTCCAGCCCCGGAGGTGTGATCTCAGACTGGGAGTGCCACGTGTGTGGCCACAGGCCAGCACATGGCGCTGTGCCATGCCTCTCACCCCCTCGCTGAATGGGCTCCTTCCCCGTGAACGGTCACGCTCTGTCACGTGTCACCTGGCACACCACGCAACCCTCTGACTACGCGAAGGGGAGAAGCGTGCTGGTTCTGCGGGCTCTGCTCCTTTGCACAGCTGAGCTGGCCGACAGTCCCCGGACCCAGCGCGTGCTCAGATGTTCCCTGCCCC
The DNA here is from genome assembly GCF_001890085.2 of Hipposideros armiger. NCBI lineage: Eukaryota > Metazoa > Chordata > Mammalia > Chiroptera > Hipposideridae > Hipposideros > Hipposideros armiger. The sequence goes on from NW_017732027.1 coordinate 885,690, forward strand.
GCTGACCACCACGTGGGGTCCTCCACTCCACGGGGCCTGTTTCTATCCCCATCCCTGACTTGGGTGTCAGGGTTAGAAATGGCTGAGCAGCTCTTGCGCGTGGCTGTGCGTCTTTTCTTGAGGATTTGTTGCCTTGGCTGCTGGGGATCTCCAAGCTGTGTTTTCGGGCCCCTTCTAGCAGGGGTCTGGGGCTAACTCAAGCTCCGTCAGGGGCTTGTTTCTCCCAGCCCCGTTTCCTCTCTCCTCCGTCCCTGCCACTACTCTTTATCTTGTCTTTCTGTATTGTGTGGCTTGGTTTGTCTGCTTGCCTGTTCCTTCTAGGATGAGTCCTAGACGGATGCTTGTTGACAGATGGATGTAGACACAGAGAGCAGCAGGACAGACAGACCACAGAGGAGCGAGCGGCCAGCCCATCACCGCGGTGTGCACGGCCACGAGACTCTGTGCCCTCCCCCGTGTGCCTGGCAGAGGCAGGAACTCGGACCTGGAACCTGTTCAGGGCCCAGCCCGGGACCAGGCAGTGGAGACCAAGACATGATCCCCTCCAGGGGTCACAGTTTAGAGGGGACAGGACAAAGGGGCGGCACAGGTCATTCGAGTCCACACAGGGTCAGGAGCCATGTGTTAAACGAGGGGTGGCCTACAGGTTCTTTCTTGACATCCGTCATCGTCTGACCCTGCAGCCTTCTCGCCAGGAGTGAGCCCAGGACCAACTGAGGCGCCCCACGGAGGGCCATCTTCCGAGTCTTCTCCGCACGCTGAGTCAGATGATGTCAGGCTCTGTCCGTTGTCTCCTGAACAAATAACCCAGCCCTATGGTCGTTTCCTAGGGCACAGCCCCGGCCAGCACCTGGTCCCCCTGGCATGTGATGCGCTAAGAGGGGCCAAGGAAGCTGCCTGGACTCACACCTACGAGCCCAGTGCGGGGTCGAGACCTGCCGGGGCTCAGGCCCAACCCGACGCACCCGGGAGACAGCCTGGGGTTGAGGGGGCAGGCTCACCCCAGCCTGCACCTCCTCAACCCCCAGGTTTCACAGGGTCACCAGCTGAGGGGGTTGGAAGGGACCCCACAGGATACTCAGTTCAAAAGGCCTGCTCCACGGCACTCCTGAGAGCAGACAGGTGCCCTGCTTGAGTGTCTTCAGTGACAGAGAGCTCACCACTCTCCAGGGACCCCCATCCCTGGACACCTCCGCTTGTTAAAATGTCCTCCTGGCTGAGCATAAAGCCGCCTCCCGTGGCGTCCCCTGCTTGGGCCACACAGGCATTCCTCAGCCTCCAATCCCCCCTCCTTCGGTGCCCCCCAGCCTCTGTCCCCGTCCTCCCCCACTGCAGGGGCGGGAGCCGGGGTTGCATAAGCCAGGGTGCTGACTGGCCGGACTCACTTAACAGGCCCTCGGCCAACGCAGAGGCTTCTAGTGACTTCTGAAATAAGCACTCCTCAGACTGGGCAGCTTTCTGACAAATTTGCTTTTGCGAAGAGCTCTGGGCTTGGGGTCAGCTGACCCCTGTTCCTGTCCTGCTGGCCACGGAGGACTTGTGTGCCCTGGGGCAGCCACTTAACCCCTGGCCTGTGACGCTGTGGCTCAAAGGGTCCGGTGCCACCCACCTCGCATATAACTCCAGGAGCGGACCCTGGAGAGGACGGGCCATGCCAGATGTCACCCACTGTTTCCACCTCAGCCCCTAGTCTCCGACACGGGACAGGAAGGACTGACGGTGATGGGGCCCCCAGTCTGCTTCAAGGGGCTGGGGGGGGGTTACGTACTTTATCCTGTCAGCCACCCTCACTGCTCCCCCTTAGACATGAGAGGAGCGCAGAAGGTGAAGGCAACTTTCCTGTATGTTGGGGGTTTGATGTCTGTTCAGGTCCTAACCCCAGCTGTTGTGACTATGATCTTACCTGGAAATAGTATCTTTGCGATGTCACTAAGGGAGGTTGTGCTAGGGGAGGGTGGCCCTAAATGCGATGACCGGTGTCCCTGTACGAGGGGAGGGGAGATTTGGACACAGACGACGGGAGAGGCCACGTGACAACAGAAGCAGAGATTGCCACTGAGGTGCTGTCAATCTCAGACTTCTGGCTTTCCGAACTGAGAGAACAAATGTCTGCTGTTCTAAGCCCCCAGTTTGTGGCGCTTTGTCACAGCTGCCCCAGGAAGCTAATACAATCTGACTTCGAATCGAAGCTCTACCACGTAACCAGCTATGTGACCTTGGGCGACTCATTTAACCTCTCTGAGCTTCAGTCTACTTGTCCAAAAAAAAAAAAGGAGTATAAACTTTTCCCTCACACCGGGGCTCGGGGGTGAACCGAGGTGCCGTATGGGAAGCTGCCAGTGGCTGGAAGGCTTTGGGTTATTGGAAAGCCTCTCCCCACCAGGTTGGGGCCGAGGGTGCTGCTGGTCCTGGGGTGGGGGTGGGCCTTGCGAGGGAAATGGGGCATTAAGAGGCTTCCTCCTCTCCCTTTGATGTGCACAAAAGCACTGGAGGTGCAGCGAGGGCATTGGAAACACTTTGAGCTGTGAGTTGGGGCAGGCCGAGCTCTGAGAAAGGCTGCCCCCAGCAATTAGCTGTGGATCGGGTTTCTGCTCAGGGCCCCACGCCCGGCACAGAGTTGAAAGCCAGGCGAGGGGCCGCAGGTCCTCAGCCTGCGTGTCCCCCTGCGTTCTCATGTGCGCCCCTCTCCTTGGGACTCTGCTTAGTAAATATTAATTTACCCTCGATTACTGATGACAGGTTTGGGAAGGCCTTGCCGCCATCGGGGTCCCAGCACCGCCCAGGGCTGCGGCCTTCAAAGCGAGCACCGAGCAATTAGGTTCTCGCTGCCGCGGGCGGAGGGCCGTCTCCTGGCCGGCAGAGGCTCCAGAGGGCCACCTCTCTTCTCAGGGAGAGCAAGCAAGCCATTTTGCCAACTGTTGAGTGGGATCCGGTTCCAGGAGGGGCCGCGAGCTGAGCCCCCACCCCCAAGGCTGTGACCGCTGGCCTGAGAAATGGACATGGACCACACAAAGGGCTTTCTGGAGCCAGGCTCCTCCGGAGGGGTCCAGCATTCCAACAGAGGAGGTGTGGACGTGACAGGGCGTCGTCACGGAAGACAGTGGAGCAGGGGAGACGGAGCAAAGGCTTTGGGTGGGTGCCGGGTTTCCCCAGGCCGTGGTGTGGCAGCGCTGTCACTTACTCCTCTGAGCCCGTTTGCTCAGCTGTTCAGCAAGGTGTAAAGGCCCGACAGACAGACACGCGGCCCAGATGGAAGCTGCTGTTAGGACTCACACTTGGTGCCCTTGTGTGAGCAGGTGGCAGCCAGCCCAAGGAGGCCCACCCCTTCCCTGAGAAGTCACAGGGTGGTGGGAGAGGGCCCTGCCCGCTGTCGCTGAGGTTGGCTGGGACCCTAAATGATGGCGTGGAACATGAAACAGAAATGACTAGATTTAGGTGGTAAATGGAGTGGCATTGGTCACCCGGGGAACGTGCTAAGCAGGGGTGTTGGTCATGACAGTTTCACCAACGCCCCCAGTTCCCACAAAGGCGGGGGTCTCGAAACTTGGAATCCACCCCCTGTGATGGACTGTGTCCCCCAGATTCACCTGTTGAAGCCCTAATTCCCAGTGTGATGGGGATGGGGCTGTTAGGAGGTCATTAAGGTTAAATGAGGTCACAAGGGCGGGGCCCTGCTACAGCGGGACTGGTGGCTTACAAGAGAGACACCGGAGTGCCCGCTCTCTGCCAAGTGAAGGACCATGTATAGGACTGGGGGACAGGGCAGGGGGTGTGGGGGCCTGAGGACTGTCTGGCAAAGGGGAGGGAGGGTGGTGGGAGTGTGAGGAAACTGCCTCCCACCTGGCCCCCGTTCCCAGCCCCTCTGAGCAGCTCAGAGGCAGGACTCACCACCCTCGAGAGTCATGTTGTCACATGGGCGTGCATTTGAGGACCAGAGCTTGGTGTGACCTCTCTGATCCTTCACGCCTGCTCAGGCACCAAGCACAAATGCCGGGTGGGGGAAAGAATCTTCCTGCTGCAAATATAGGAGTTATGACTTTGACTTTGCGTCGTCACTCTTCTGACAGCTATCCCAGGTTAACTCATATGGAAAGCACGTGGTTTACACTGAACGAATTGTGGGATGCAGAACTAGTCTCAGCCCATAAGAGGGCTGCAGCCCCCTGTCCCAGCCCATGGGACGGAGAGAAAGCAGACAGCGAGAGGCCAAAGGGCTTGGCGACTAGCAAGACATCTAATTAGAGGCACACAGACCATCCATTTCTGTAAGTGCCCTCGCCCTAGGGCTGCATTGGCACCGAGGGTTGCACAGTCAGAGGTGGGAGCCAAAGCCAGACTCTAGTTCATGCCCCACACTAATCGAGGCCTGGACAAGGGCCTAAGAGCCGCCCTGCCCACCAGACCACAGTGCAGCGGGAAGCGAGACACAACAGCTTAGCAAATGACAGATCTGAGAGACAGCTCCGGACACCTGAGGAGCTGCTTCCAAGACAGGACACGACCAATGGCCAGACCGGCATCACACACACCTCGCCTGCCTTCCTGCCCATCACCAGGCCAGGCCACTGTTCTACTGCCCAGTTCCCCTCTCCATCTCCATGCGTCCTTTCTCTATCCTGGAAGGGTTGTGTCCCAGCCAGCTGGCCTCCTTGCAATCCATTGTCTGTGCTGCTGCTGAATGGCATTTTTCAAATGCTCTTCGGTCATTCAGGCGAAGGTGGTGGAGAGGTGAAAACTTGGGCTCCCCTTCCCAACCAGTGAGTGCAACGCACAACCACAAAACTTAAAAACGGGTCAAGTTCAGTGTCCAGGCAATTACTTTATGGGGATCAACTGCCTGCTGCACATTTTCATGGCGGTAACCAAGGGAAACGCAGGTCTCGGCATCAGGGCATGGCTCCTGACGACCCCTTTGCAAGGCAGAGGCTGTGTGGTGGGGACGAGGTGGGTTGACAAAATCCTGAGCACATCCGTTAAAGGGAGGGGCAGGCCTCCAGGAGAAAGTCTAGAAAGACCTCTTGGTGGCAAGGGACTGAGGGTCTCAAGAGACACAGACAGTTCTCCAGGGTTTCTTTATTGGTTCACGTGGATTTGGGGAATTGTCAAAACCAAATGAATTGGAGCAAAAGGCAAAGCTATTGAAACAACCAGAGAGAGGATAAGGGAAGGACAAAAACGGTTCCACGGAGGTAGCTGGTGATTCTGAGGAGGTAGCTGCCAAAAAGGAATAGAAATTAGACATAAACTGACACAAATTCTCGTCAAATTATGGAATTTCAAAGACAGAGGCTTCAGGTATGTAGGCAGGCAAAACAAGTCAGGCTGTTACCAAGCACCTCTACAATGTCACTCAGCGACACAAATCAAATTTCTGGAGGAAAGAACTTGTAGAGAAAAATACACGATTTT